>NC_090446.1:355724741-356049438 GCF_031143425.1 Pleurodeles waltl | reverse complement strand
GTTGCGCTTTGGGGCGTTTCCTGTCGCGGGCGCTAGGCCTACACACATAAGTGAGGTATCATTTTTATCGGGAGACTTGGGGGAACGCTGGGTGGAAGTAAATTTGTGGCTCCTCTCAGATTCCAGAACTTTCTGCCACAGAAATGTGAGGAACATGTGTTTTTTAGCTAAATTTTGAGGTTTGCAAAGGATTCTGGGTAACAGAACCTGGTCCGAGCCCCGTACGTCACCCCTCCTTGGATTCCCCTAGGTCTCTAGTTTTCAGAAATGCACAGGTTTGGTAGGTTTCCCTAGGTGCCGGCTGAGCTAGAGGCCAAAATCTACAGGTAGGCACTTCGCAAAAAACACCTCTGTTTTCTTCCAAAAATTTGGATGTGTCCACTTTGCGCTTTGGGGCGTTTCCTGTCGCGGGCGCCAGGCCTACCAACACAAGTGAGGTATCATTTTTATCGGGAGACTTGGGGGAACGCTGGTTGGAAGGAAATTCGTGGCTCCTCTCAGATTCCAGAACTTTCTGCTACAGAAATGTGAGGAACATGTGGTTTTTTAGCCAAATTTTGAGGTTTGCAAAGGATTCTGGGTAACAGAACCTGGTCCGAGCCCCGCAAGTCACCCCTCCTTGGATTCCCCTAGGTCTCTAGGTTTCAGAAATGCACAGGTTTGGTAGGTTTCCCTAGGTGCCGGCTGAGCTAGAGGCCACAATCTACAGGTAGGCACTTCGCAAAAAATACCTCTGTTTTCTTCCAAAAATTTGGATGTGTCCACGTTGCGCTTTGGGGCGTTTCCTGTCGCGGGCGCTTGGCCTACCCACACAAGTGAGGTATCATTTTTATCGGGAGACTTGGGGGAACGCTGGGTGGAAGGAAATTTGTGGCTCCTCTCAGATTCCAGAACTTTCTGCCACAGAAATGTGAGGAACATGTGTTTTTTTAGCCAAATTTTGAGGTTTGCAAAGGATTCTGGGTAACAGAACCTGGTCCGAGCCCCGCAAGTCACCCCTCCTTGGATTCCCCTAGGTCTCTAGTTTTCAGAAAGGCACAAGTTTGGTAGGTTTCCCTAGGTGCCGGCTGAGCTAGAGGCCAAAATCTACAGGTAGGCACTTCGCAAAAAACACCTCTGTTTTCTTCCAAAAATTTGGATGTGTCCACGTTGCGCTTTGGGGCGTTTCCTGTCACGGGCGCTAGGCCTACCCACACAAGTGAGGTATCATTTTTATCGGGAGACTTGGGGGAACGCTGGGGGGAAGGAAATTTGTGGGTCCTCTCAGATTCCCGAACTTTCTGCCACAGAAATGTGAGGAACATGTGTTTTTTTAGCCATATTTTGAGGTTTGCAAAGGATTCTGGGTAACAGAACCTGGTCCGAGCCCTGCAAGTCACCCCTCCTTGGATTCCCCTAGGTCTCTAGTTTTCAGAAATGCACAGGTTTGGTAGGTTTCCCTAGGTGCCGGCTGAGCTAGAGGCCTAAATCTACAGGTAGGCACTTCGCAAAAAACACCTCGGTTTTCTTCCAAAAATTTGGATGTGTCCACGTTGCGCTTTGGGGCGTTTCCTGTCGCGGGCGCTAGGCCTACACACACAAGTGAGGTATCATTTTTATCGGGAGACTTGGGGGAACGCTGGGTGGAAGGAAATTTGTGGCTCCTCTCAGATTCCAGAACTTTCTGCCACAGAAATGTGAGGAACATGTGTTTTTTAGCTAAATTTTGAGGTTTGCAAAGGATTCTGGGTAACAGAACCTGGTCCGAGCCCCGTACGTCACCCCTCCTTGGATTCCCCTAGGTCTCTAGTTTTCAGAAATGCACAGGTTTGGTAGGTTTCCCTAGGTGCCGGCTGAGCTAGATGCCAAAATCTACAGGTAGGCACTTTGCAAAAAACACCTCTGTTTTCTTCCAAAAATTTGGATGTGTCCACGTTGCGCTTTGGGGCGTTTCCTGTCGCGGGCGCTAGGCCTACCCACACAAGTGAGGTATCATTTTTATCGGGAGACTTGGGGGAACGCTGGTTGGAAGGAAATTTGTGGCTCCTCTCAGATTCCAGAACTTTCTGCCACAGAAATGTGAGGAACATGTGTTTTTTTAGCCAAATTTTGAGGCTTGCAAAGGATTCTGCGTAACAGAACCTGGTCCGAGCCCCGCAAGTCACCCCTCCTTGGATTCCCCTAGGTCTCTAGGTTTCAGAAATGCACAGGTTTGGTAGGTTTCCCTAGGTGCCGGCTGAGCTAGAGGCCACAATCTACAGGTAGGCACTTCGCAAAAAACACCTCTGTTTTCTTCCAAAAATTTGGATGTGTCCACGTTGCGCTTTGGGGCGTTTCCTGTCGCGGGCGCTAGGCCTACCCACACAAGTGAGGTATCATTTTTATCGGGAGACTTGGGGGAACGCTGGGTGGAAGGAAATTTGTGGCTCCTCTCAGATTCCCGAACTTTCTGCCACAGAAATGTGAGGAACATGTGTTTTTTAGCCAAATTTTGAGGTTTGCAAAGGATTGTGGGTAACAGAACCTGGTCCAAGCCCCGCAAGTCACCCCTCCTTGGATTCCCCTAGGTCTCTAGTTTTCAGACATGCACAGGTTTGGTAGGTTTCCCTAGGTGCCGGCTGAGCAAGAGGCCAAAATCTACAGGTAGGCACTTCGCAAAAAACACCTCTGTTTTCTTCCAAAAATTTGGATGTGTCCACGTTGCGCTTTGGGGCGTTTCCTGTCGCGGGCGCTAGGCCTACCCACACAAGTGAGGTATCATTTTTATCGGGAGACTTGGGGGAACGCTGGGTGGAAGGAAATTTGTGGCTCCTCTGAGATTCACGAACTTTCTGCCACAGAAATGTGAGGAACATGTGTTTTTTTAGCCAAATTTTGAGGTTTGCAAAGGATTATGGGTAACAGAACCTGGTCCGAGCCCCACAAGTCACCCCTCCTTGGATTCCCCTAGGTCTATGGTTTTCAGAAATGCACAGGTTTGGTAGGTTTCCCTAGGTTCCGGCTGAGCTAGAGGCCAAAATTTACAAGTAGGCACTTCGCAAAAAACACCTCTGTTTTCTTCCAAAAATGTGGATGTGTCCACGTTGCGCTTTGGGGCGTTTCCTGTCGCGGGCGCTAGGCCTACCCACACAAGTGAGGTATCATTTTTATCGGGAGACTTGGGGTAACGCTGGGTGGAAGGAAATTTGTGGCTCCTCTCAGATTCCAGAACTTTCTGCCACAGAAATGTGAGGAACATGTGTTTTTTTAGCCAAATTTTGAGGTTTGCAAAGGATTCTGGGTAACAGAACCTGGTCCGAGCCCCGCAAGTCACCCCTCCTTGGATTCCCCTAGGTCTCTAGTTTTCAGAAATGAACAGGTTTGGTAGGTTTCCCTAGGTGCCGGCTGAGCTAGAGGCCAAAATCTACAGGTCGGCACTTTGCAAAAAACACCTCTGTTTTCTTCCAAAAATTTGGATGTGTCCACGTTGCGCTTTGGGGCGTTTCCTGTCGCGGGCGCTATGCCTACCCACACAAGTGAGGTATCATTTTTATAGGGAGACTTGGGGGAACGCTGGTTGGAAGGAAATTTGTGGCTCCTCTCAGATTCCAGAACTTTCTGCCACAGAAATGTGAGGAACATGTGTTTTTTTAGCCAAACTTTGACGCTTGCAAAGGATTCTGGGTAACAGAACCTGGTCCGAGCCCCGCAAGTCACCCCTCCTTGGATTCCCCTAGGTCTCTAGTTTTCAGAAATGCACAGGTTTGGTAGGTTTGCCTAGGTGCCGGCTGAGCTAGAGGCCAAAATCTACAGGTAGGCACTTCGCAAAAAACACCTCTGTTTTCTTCCAAAAATGTGGATGTGTCCACGTTGCGCTTTGGGGCGTTTCCTGTTGCGGGCGCTAGGCCTACGCACACAAGTGAGGTATCATTTTTATTGGGAGACTTGGGGAACGCTGGGTGGAAGGAAATTTGTGGCTCCTCTCAGATTCCAGAACTTTCTGCCACAGAAATGTGAGGAACATGTGTTTTTTTAGCCAAATTTTTAGGTTTGCAAAGGATTCTGGGTAACAGAACCTGGTCCGAGCCCCGCAAGTCACCCCTCCTTGGATTCCCCTAGGTCTCTAGTTTTCAGACATGCACAGGTTTGGTAGGTTTCCCTAGGTGCCGGCTGAGCTAGAGGCCATAATCTACAGGTAGGCACTTCGCAAAAAACACCTCTGTTTTCTTCCAAAAATTTGGATGTGTCCACGTTGCGCTTTGGGGCGTTTCCTGTCGCGGGCGCTAGGCCTACCCACACAAGTGAGGTATAATTTTTATCGGGAGACTTGGGGGAACGCTGGGTGGAAGGAAATTTGTGGCTCCTCTCAGATTCCCGAACTTTCTGCCACAGAAATGTGAGGAACGTGTTTTTAGCCAAATTTTGAGGTTTGCAAAGGATTCTGGGTAACAGAACCTGGTCCGAGCCCCGCAAGTCACCCCTCCTTGGATTCCCCTAGGTCTCTAGTTTTCAGAAATGCACAGGTTTGGTTGGTTTCCCTAGGTGCCGGCTGAGCTAGAGGCCAAAATCTACAGGTAGGCACTTCGCAAAAAACACCTCTGTTTTCTTCCAAAAATTTGGATGTGTCCACGTTGCGCTTTGGGGCGATTCCTGTCGCGGGCGCTAGGCCTACCCACACAAGTGAGGTATCATTTTTATCGGGAGACTTGGGGGAACGCTGGGTGGAAGGAAATTTGTGGCTCCTCTCAGATTCCAGAACTTTCTGCCACAGAAATGTGAGGAACATGTGTTTTTTTTAGCCAAATTTTGAGGTTTGCAAAGGATTCTGGGTAACAGAACCTGGTCCGAGCCCCGCAAGTCACCCCTCCTTGGATTCCCCTAGGTCTCTAGTTTTCAGAAATGCACAGGTTTGGTAGGTTTCCCTAGGTGCCGGCTGAGCTAGAGGCCAAAATCTACAGGTAGGCACTTCGCAAAAAACACCTCTGTTTTCTTCCAAAAATTTGGATGTGTCCACGTTGCGCTTTGGGGCGTTTCCTGTCGCGGGCGCTAGGCCTACCCACACAAGTGAGGAATCATTTTTATCGGGAGACTTGGGGTAACGCTGGTTTGGATGGAAATTCGTGGCTCCTCTCAGATTCCAGAACTTTCTTCCACAGAAATGTGAGGAACATGTGTTTTTTTAGCCAAATTTTGAGGTTTGCAAAGGATTCTGGGTAACAGAACCTGGTCCGAGCCCCGCAAGTCACCCCTCCTTGGATTCCCCTAGGTCTCTAGGTTTCAGAAATGCACAGGTTTGGTAGGTTTCCCTAGGTGCCGGCTGAGCTAGAGGCCACAATCTACAGGTAGGCACTTCGCAAAAAACACCTGTTTTCTTCCAAAAAATTGGATGTGTCCACGTTGCGCTTTGGGGCGTTTCCTGTCGCAGGCGCTAGGCCTATCCACACAAGTGAGGTATCATTTTTATCGGGAGACTTGGGGGAACGCTGGGTGGAAGGAAATTTGTGGCTCCTCTCAGATTCCAGAACTTTCTGCCACAGAAATGTGAGGAACATGTGTTTTTTTAGCCAAATTTTGAGGTTTGCAAAGGATTCTGGGTAACAGAACCTGGTCCGAGCCCTGCAAGTCACGCCTCCTTGGATTCCCCTAGGTCTCTAGTTTTCAGAAATGCACAGGTTTGGTAGGTTTCCCTAGGTGCCGGCTGAGCTAGAGGCCAAAATCTACAGGTAGGCACTTCGCAAAAAACACCTCTGTTTTCTTCCAAAAATTTGGATGTGTCCACGTTGCGCTTTGGGGCGTTTCCTGTCACGGACGCTAGGCCTACCCACACAAGTGAGGTATAATTTTTATCGGGAGACTTGGGGGAACGCTGGGTGGAAGGAAATTTGTGGCTCCTCTCAGATTCCCGAACTTTCTGCCACAGAAATGTGAGGAACGTGTTTTTAGCCAAATTTTGAGGTTTGCAAAGGATTCTGGGTAACAGAACCTGGTCCGAGCCCCGCAAGTCACCCCTCCTTGGATTCCCCTAGGTCTCTAGTTTTCAGAAATGCACAGGTTTGGTTGGTTTCCCTAGGTGCCGGCTGAGCTAGAGGCCAAAATCTACAGGTAGGCACTTCGCAAAAAACACCTCTGTTTTCTTCCAAAAATTTGGATGTGTCCACGTTGCGCTTTGGGGCGATTCCTGTCGCGGGCGCTAGGCCTACCCACACAAGTGAGGTATCATTTTTATCGGGAGACTTGGGGGAACGCTGGGTGGAAGGAAATTTGTGGCTCCTCTCAGATTCCAGAACTTTCTGCCACAGAAATGTGAGGAACATGTGTTTTTTTAGCCAAATTTTGAGGTTTGCAAAGGATTCTGGGTAACAGAACCTGGTCCGAGCCCCGCAAGTCACCCCTCCTTGGATTCCCCTAGGTCTCTAGTTTTCAGAAATGCACAGGTTTGGTAGGTTTCCCTAGGTGCCGGCTGAGCTAGAGGCCAAAATCTACAGGTAGGCACTTCGCAAAAAACACCTCTGTTTTCTTCCAAAAATTTGGATGTGTCCACGTTGCGCTTTGGGGCGTTTCCTGTCGCGGGCGCTAGGCCTACCCACACAAGTGAGGAATCATTTTTATCGGGAGACTTGGGGTAACGCTGGTTTGGATGGAAATTCGTGGCTCCTCTCAGATTCCAGAACTTTCTTCCACAGAAATGTGAGGAACATGTGTTTTTTTAGCCAAATTTTGAGGTTTGCAAAGGATTCTGGGTAACAGAACCTGGTCCGAGCCCCGCAAGTCACCCCTCCTTGGATTCCCCTAGGTCTCTAGGTTTCAGAAATGCACAGGTTTGGTAGGTTTCCCTAGGTGCCGGCTGAGCTAGAGGCCACAATCTACAGGTAGGCACTTCGCAAAAAACACCTGTTTTCTTCCAAAAAATTGGATGTGTCCACGTTGCGCTTTGGGGCGTTTCCTGTCGCAGGCGCTAGGCCTATCCACACAAGTGAGGTATCATTTTTATCGGGAGACTTGGGGGAACGCTGGGTGGAAGGAAATTTGTGGCTCCTCTCAGATTCCAGAACTTTCTGCCACAGAAATGTGAGGAACATGTGTTTTTTTAGCCAAATTTTGAGGTTTGCAAAGGATTCTGGGTAACAGAACCTGGTCCGAGCCCTGCAAGTCACGCCTCCTTGGATTCCCCTAGGTCTCTAGTTTTCAGAAATGCACAGGTTTGGTAGGTTTCCCTAGGTGCCGG
This sequence comes from Pleurodeles waltl, assembly GCF_031143425.1. Lineage (NCBI taxonomy): Eukaryota > Metazoa > Chordata > Amphibia > Caudata > Salamandridae > Pleurodeles > Pleurodeles waltl. The sequence continues at coordinate 356,042,255 of NC_090446.1, read as the reverse complement.
CTGAGCTAGAGGCCAAAATCTACAGGTAGGCACTTCGCAAAAAACACCTCTGTTTTCTTCCAAAAATTTGGATGTGTCCACGTTGCGCTTTGGGGCGTTTCCTGTCACGGACGCTAGGCTTACCCACACAAGTGAGGTATCATTTTTATCGGGAGACTTGGGGTACGCTGGGTGGAAGGAAATTTGTGGCTCCTCTCAGATTCCCGAACTTTCTGCCACAGAAATGTGAGGAACATGTGTTTTTTTAGCCATATTTTGAGGTTTGCAAAGGATTCTGGGTAACAGAACCTGGTCCGAGCCCCGCACGTCACCCCTCCTTGGATTCCCCTAGGTCTCTAGGTTTCAGAAATGCACAGGTTTGGTAGGTTTCCCTAGGTGCCGGCTGAGCTAGAGGCCAAAATCTACAGGTAGGCACTTCGCAAAAAACACCTCTGTTTTCTTCCAAAAATGTGGATGTGTCCACGTTGCGCTTTGGGGCGTTTCCTGTCACGGGCGCTAGGCCTACCCACACAAGTGAGGTATCATTTTTATCGGGAGACTTGGGGGAACGCTGGGTGGAAGGAAATTTGTGGCTCCTCTCAGATTCCAGAACTTTCTGCCACAGAAATGTGAGGAACATGTGTTTTTTAGCTAAATTTTGAGGTTTGCAAAGAATTCTGGGTAACAGAACCTGGTCCGAGCCCCGCAAGTCACCCCTCCTTGGATTCCCCTAGGTCTCTAGTTTTCAGAAATGCACAGGTTTGGTTGGTTTCCCTTGGTGCCGGCTGAGCTAGAGGCCAAAATCTACAGGTAGGCACTTCGCAAAAAACACCTCTGTTTTCTTCCAAAAATTTGGATGTGTCCACGTTGCGCTTTGGGGCGTTTCCTGTCGCGGGCGCTAGGCCTACCCACACAAGTGAGGTATCATTTTTATCGGGAGACTTAGGGGAACGCTGGTTGGAAGGAAATTCGTGGCTCCTCTCAGATTCCCGAACTTTCTGCCACAGAAATGTGAGGAACATGTGTTTTTTTAGCCAAATGTTGAGGTTTGCAAAGGATTCTGGGTAACAGAACCTGGTCCGAGCCCCGCAAGTCACCCTCCTTGGATTCCCCTAGGTCTCTAGGTTTCAGAAATGCACAGGTTTCGTAGGTTTCCCTAGGTGCCGGCTGAGCTAGAGGCCACAATCTACAGGTAGGCACTTCGCAAAAAACACCTGTTTTCTTCCAAAAATTTGGATGTGTCCACGTTGCGCTTTGGGGCGTTTCCTGTCACAGGCGCTAGGCCTACCCACACAACTGAGGTATCATTTTTATCAGGAGACTTGGGGGAACGCTGGGTGGAAGGAAATTTGTGGCTCCTCTCAGATTCCAGAACTTTCTGCCACAGAAATGTGAGGAACATGTGTTTTTTTAGCCAAATTTTGAGGTTTGCAAAGGATTCTGGGTAACAGAACCTGGCCCGAGCCCTGCAAGTCACCCCTCCTTGGATTCCCCTAGGTCTCTAGTTTTCAGAAATGCACAGGTTTGGTAGGTTTCCCTAGGTGCCGGCTGATCTAGAGGCCAAAATCTACAGGTAGGCACTTCGCAAAAAACACCTCTGTTTTCTTCCAAAAATTTGGATGTGTCCACGTTGCGCTTTGGGGCGTTTCCTGTCACGGACGCTAGGCCTACCCACACAAGTGAGGTATCATTTTTATCGGGAGACTTGGGGGAACGCTGGGTGGAAGGAAATTTGTGGCTCCTCTCAGATTCCCGAACTTTCTGCCACAGAAATGTGAGGAACATGTGTTTTTTTAGCCATATTTTGAGGTTTGCAAAGGATTCTTGGTAACAGAACCTGGTCCGAGCCCCGCAAGTCACCCCTCCTTGGATTCCCCTAGGTCTCTAGTTTTCAGAAATGCACAGGTTTGGTAGGTTTCCCTAGGTGCCGGCTGAGCTAGAGGCCAAAATCTACAGGTAGGCAGTTCGCAAAAAACACCTCGGTTTTCTTCCAAAAATTTGGATGTGTCCACGTTGCGCTTTGGGGCGTTTCCTGTCGCGGGCGCTAGGCCTACACACACAAGTGAGGTATCATTTTTATCAGGAGACTTGGGGGAACGCTGGGTGGAAGGAAATTTGTGGCTCCTCTCAGATTCCAGAACTTTCTGCCACAGAAATGTGAGGAACATGTGTTTTTTAGCTAAATTTTGAGGTTTGCAAAGGATTCTGGGTAACAGAACCTGGTCCGAGCCCCGCACGTCACCCCTCCTTGGATTCCCCTAGGTCTCTAGTTTTCAGAAATGCACAGGTTTGGTAGGTTTCCCTAGGTGCCGGCTGAGCTAGAGGCCAAAATCTACAGGTAGGCACTTCGCAAAAAACACCTCTGTTTTCTTCCAAAAATTTGGATGTGTCCACGTTGCGCTTTGGGGCGTTTCCTGTCGCGGGCGCTAGGCCTACCCACACAAGTGAGGTATCATTTTTATCGGGAGACTTGGGGGAACGCTGGGTGGAAGGAAATTTGTGGCTCCTCTCAGATTCCAGAACTTTCTGCCACAGAAATGTGAGGAACATGTGTTTTTTTAGCCAAATTTTGAGGTTTGCAAAGGATTCTGGGTAACAGAACCTGGTCCGAGCCCCGCAAGTCACCCCTCCTTGGATTCCCCTAGGTCTCTAGTTTTCACAAATGCACAGGTTTGGTAGGTTTCCCTAGGTGCCGGCTGAGCTAGAGGCCAAAATCTACAGGTAGACACTTCGCAAAAAACACCTCTGTTTTCTTCCAAAAATGTGGATGTGTCCACGTTGCGCTTTGGGGCGTTTCCTGTCACGGGCGCGAGGCCTACCCACACAAGTGAGGTATCATTTTTATCGGGAGACTTGGGGGAACGCTGGGTGGAAGGAAATTTGTGGCTCCTCTCAGATTCCAGAACTTTCTGCCACAGAAATATGAGGAACATGTGTTTTTTAGCTAAATTTTGAGGTTTGCAAAGGATTCTGGGTAACAGAACCTGGTCCGAGCCCCGCAAGTCACCCCTCCTTGGATTCCCCTAGGTCTCTAGGTTTCAGAAATGCACAGGTTTGGTAGGTTTCCCTAGGTGCCGGCTGAGCTAGAGGCCACAATCTACAGGTAGGCACTTCGCAAAAAACACCTGTTTTCTTCCAAAAATTTGGATGTGTCCACGTTGCGCTTTGGGGCGTTTCCTGTCGCAGGCGCTAGGCCTACCCACACAAGTGAGGTATCATTTTTATCGGGAGACTTGGGGGAACGCTGGGTGGAAGGAAATTTGTGGCTCCTCTCAGATTCCAGAACTTTCTGCCACAGAAATGTGAGGAACATGTGTTTTTTTAGCCAAATTTTGAGGTTTGCAAAGGATTCTGGGTAACAGAACCTGGTCCGAGCCCTGCAAGTCACGCCTCCTTGGATTCCCCTAGGTCTCTAGTTTTCAGAAATGCACAGGTTTGGTAGGTTTCCCTAGGTGCCGGCTGAGCTAGAGGCCAAAATCTACAGGTAGGCACTTCGCAAAAAACACCTCTGTTTTCTTCCAAAAATTTGGATGTGTCCACGTTGCGCTTTGGGGCGTTTCCTGTCACGGACGCTACGCCTACCCACACAAGTGAGGTATCATTTTTATCGGGAGACTTGGGGTACGCTGGGTGGAAGGAAATTGGTGGCTCCTCTCAGATTCCCGAACTTTCTGCCACAGAAATGTGAGGAACATGTGTTTTTTTAGCCATATTTTGAGGTTTGCAAAGGATTCTGGGTAACAGAACCTGGTCCGAGCCCCGCACGTCACCCCTCCTTGGATTCCCCTAGGTCTCTAGGTTTCAGAAATGCACAGGTTTGGTAGGTTTCCCTAGGTGTCGGCTGAGCTAGAGGCCAAAATCTACAGGTAGGCACTTCGCAAAAAACACCTCTGTTTTCTTCCAAAAATGTGGATGTGTCCACGTTGCGCTTTGGGGCGTTTCCTGTCACGGGCGCTAGGCCTACCCACACAAGTGAGGTATCATTTTTATCGGGAGACTTGGGGGAACGGTGGGTGGAAGGAAATTTGTGGCTCCTCTCAGATTCCAGAACTTTCTGCCACAGAAATGTGAGGAACATGTGTTTTTTAGCTAAATTTTGAGGTTTGCAAAGGATTCTGGGTAACAGAACCTGGTCCGAGCCCCGCAAGTCACCCCTCCTTGGATTCCCCTAGGTCTCTAGTTTTCAGAAATGCACAGGTTTGGTAGGTTTCCCTAGGTGCCGGCTGAGCTAGAGGCCACAATCTACAGGTAGGCACTTCGCAAAAAACACCTCTGTTTTCTTCCAAAAATTTGGATGTGTCCACGTTGCGCTTTGGGGCGTTTGCTGTCGCGGGCGCTAGGCCTACCCACACAAGTGAGGTATCATTTTTATCGGGAGACTTGGGGGAACGCTGGGTGGAAGGAAATTTGTGGCTCCTCTCAGATTCCCGAACTTTCTGCCACAGAAATGTGAGGAACGTGTTTTTTAGCCAAATTTTGAGGTTTGTAAAGGATTCTGGGTAACAGAACCTGGTCCGAGCCCCGCAAGTCACCCCTCCTTGGATTCCCCTAGGTCTCTAGTTTTCAGAAATGCACAGGTTTGGTTGGTTTCCCTAGGTGCCGGCTGAGCTAGAGGCCAAAATCTACAGGTAGGCACTTTGCAAAAAACACCTCTGTTTTCTTCCAAAAATTTGGATGTGTCCACGTTGCGCTTTGGGGCGTTTCCTGTCGCGGGCGCTAGGCCTACCCACACAAGTGAGGTATCATTTTTATTGGGAGACTTGGGGGAACGCTGGTTGGAAGGAAATTTGTGGCTCCTCTCAGATTCCAGAACTTTCTGCCAGAGAAATGTGAGGAACATGTGTTTTTTTAGCCAAATTTTGAGGCTTGCAAAGGATTCTGCGTAACAGAACCTGGTCCGAGCCCCGCAAGTCACCCCTCCTTGGATTCCCCTAGGTCTCTAGGTTTCAGAAATGCACAGGTTTGGTAGGTTTCCCTAGGTGCCGGCTGAGCTAGAGGCCACAATCTACAGGTAGGCACTTCGCAAAAAACACCTCTGTTTTCTTCCAAAAATTTGGATGTGTCCACGTTGCGCTTTGGGGCGTTTCCTGTCGCGGGCGCTAGGCCTACCCACACAAGTGAGGTATCATTTTTATCGGGAGACTTGGGGGAACGCTGGGTGGAAGGAAATTTGTGGCTCCTCTCAGATTCCCGAACTTTCTGCCACAGAAATGTGAGGAACATGTGTTTTTTAGCCAAATTTTGAGGTTTGCAAAGGATTGTGGGTAACAGAACCTGGTCCAAGCCCCGCAAGTCACCCCTCCTTGGATTCCCCTAGGTCTCTAGTTTTCAGACATGCACAGGTTTGGTAGGTTTCCCTAGGTGCCGGCTGAGCAAGAGGCCAAAATCTACAGGTAGGCACTTCGCAAAAAACACCTCTGTTTTCTTCCAAAAATTTGGATGTGTCCACGTTGCGCTTTGGGGCGTTTCCTGTCGCGGGCGCTAGGCCTACCCACACAAGTGAGGTATCATTTTTATCGGGAGACTTGGGGGAACGCTGGGTGGAAGGAAATTTGTGGCTCCTCTGAGATTCACGAACTTTCTGCCACAGAAATGTGAGGAACATGTGTTTTTTTAGCCAAATTTTGAGGTTTGCAAAGGATTATGGGTAACAGAACCTGGTCCGAGCCCCACAAGTCACCCCTCCTTGGATTCCCCTAGGTCTCTAGTTTTCAGAAATGCACAGGTTTGGTAGGTTTCCCTAGGTTCCGGCTCAGCTAGAGGCCAAAATTTACAAGTAGGCACTTCGCAAAAAACACCTCTGTTTTCTTCCAATAATGTGGATGTGTCCACGTTGCGCTTTGGGGCGTTTCCTGTCGCGGGCGCTAGGCCTACCCACACAAGTGAGGTATCATTTTTATCGGGAGACTTGGGGTAACGCTGGGTGGAAGGAAATTTGTGGCTCCTCTCAGATTCCAGAACTTTCTGCCACAGAAATGTGAGGAACATGTGTTTTTTTAGCCAAATTCGGAGGTTTGCAAAGGATTCTGGGTAACAGAACCTGGTCCGAGCCCCGCAAGTCACCCCTCCTTGGATTCCCCTAGGTCTCTAGTTTTCAGAAATGCACAGGTTTGGTAGGTTTCCCTAGGTGCCGGCTGAGCTAGAGGCCACAATCTACAGGTAGGCACTTCGCAAAAAACACCTCTGTTTTCTTCCAAAAATTTGGATGTGTCCACGTTGCGCTTTGGGGCGTTTGCTGTCGCGGGCGCTAGGCCTACCCACACAAGTGAGGTATCATTTTTATCGGGAGACTTGGGGGAACGCTGGGTGGAAGGAAATTTGTGGCTCCTCTCAGATTCCCGAACTTTCTGCCACAGAAATGTGAGGAACGTGTTTTTTAGCCAAATTTTGAGGTTTGTAAAGGATTCTGGGTAACAGAACCTGGTCCGAGCCCCGCAAGTCACCCCTCCTTGGATTCCCCTAGGTCTCTAGTTTTCAGAAATGCACAGGTTTGGTTGGTTTCCCTAGGTGCCGGCTGAGCTAGAGGCCAAAATCTACAGGTAGGCACTTTGCAAAAAACACCTCTGTTTTCTTCCAAAAATTTGGATGTGTCCACGTTGCGCTTTGGGGCGTTTCCTGTCGCGGGCGCTAGGCCTACCCACACAAGTGAGGTATCATTTTTATCGGGAGACTTGGGGGAACGCTGGTTGGAAGGAAATTTGTGGCTCCTCTCAGATTCCAGAACTTTCTGCCACAGAAATGTGAGGAACATGTGTTTTTTTAGCCAAATTTTGAGGCTTGCAAAGGATTCTGCGTAACAGAACCTGGTCCGAGCCCCGCAAGTCACCCCTCCTTGGATTCCCCTAGGTCTCTAGGTTTCAGAAATGCACAGGTTTGGTAGGTTTCCCTAGGTGCCGGCTGAGCTAGAGGCCACAATCTACAGGTAGGCACTTCGCAAAAAACACCTCTGTTTTCTTCCAAAAATTTGGATGTGTCCACGTTGCGCTTTGGGGCGTTTCCTGTCGCGGGCGCTAGGCCTACCCACACAAGTGAGGTATCATTTTTATCGGGAGACTTGGGGGAACGCTGGGTGGAAGGAAATTTGTGGCTCCTCTCAGATTCCCGAACTTTCTGCCACAGAAATGTGAGGAACATGTGTTTTTTAGCCAAATTTTGAGGTTTGCAAAGGATTGTGGGTAACAGAACCTGGTCCAAGCCCCGCAAGTCACCCCTCCTTGGATTCCCCTAGGTCTCTAGTTTTCAGACATGCACAGGTTTGGTAGGTTTCCCTAGGTGCCGGCTGAGCAAGAGGCCAAAATCTACAGGTAGGCACTTCGCAAAAAACACCTCTGTTTTCTTCCAAAAATTTGGATGTGTCCACGTTGCGCTTTGGGGCGTTTCCTGTCGCGGGCGCTAGGCCTACCCACACAAGTGAGGTATCATTTTTATCGGGAGACTTGGGGGAACGCTGGGTGGAAGGAAATTTGTGGCTCCTCTGAGATTCACGAACTTTCTGCCACAGAAATGTGAGGAACATGTGTTTTTTTAGCCAAATTTTGAGGTTTGCAAAGGATTATGGGTAACAGAACCTGGTCCGAGCCCCACAAGTCACCCCTCCTTGGATTCCCCTAGGTCTCTAGTTTTCAGAAATGCACAGGTTTGGTAGGTTTCCCTAGGTTCCGGCTCAGCTAGAGGCCAAAATTTACAAGTAGGCACTTCGCAAAAAACACCTCTGTTTTCTTCCAATAATGTGGATGTGTCCACGTTGCGCTTTGGGGCGTTTCCTGTCGCGGGCGCTAGGCCTACCCACACAAGTGAGGTATCATTTTTATCGGGAGACTTGGGGTAACGCTGGGTGGAAGGAAATTTGTGGCTCCTCTCAGATTCCAGAACTTTCTGCCACAGAAATGTGAGGAACATGTGTTTTTTTAGCCAAATTCGGAGGTTTGCAAAGGATTCTGGGTAACAGAACCTGGTCCGAGCCCCGCAAGTCACCCCTCCTTGGATTCCCCTAGGTCTCTAGTTTTCAGAAATGAACAGGTTTGGTAGGTTTCCCTAGGTGCCGGCTGAGCTAGAGGCCAAAATCTACAGGTCGGCACTTTGCAAAAAACACCTCTGTTTTCTTCCAAAAATTTGGATGTGTCCACGTTGCGCTTTGGGGCGTTTCCTGTCGCGGGCGCTATGCCTACCCACACAAGTGAGGTATCATTTTTATCGGGAGACTTGGGGGAACGCTGGTTGGAAGGAAATTTGTGGCTCCTCTCAGATTCCAGAACTTTCTGCCACAGAAATGTGAGGAACATGTGTTTTTTTAGCCAAACTTTGACGCTTGCAAAGGATTCTGGGTAACAGAACCTGGTCCGAGCCCCGCAAGTCACCCCTCCTTGGATTCCCCTAGGTCTCTAGTTTTCAGAAATGCACAGGTTTGGTAGGTTTGCCTAGGTGCCGGCTGAGCTAGAGGCCAAAATCTACAGGTAGGCACTTCGCAAAAAACACCTCTGTTTTCTTCCAAAAATTTGGATGTGTCCACGTTGCGCTTTGGGGCGTTTCCTGTTGCGGGCGCTAGGCCTACGCACACTAGTGAGGTATCATTTTTATCGGGAGACTTGGGGAACGCTGGGTGGAAGGAAATTTGTGGCTCCTCTCAGATTCCAGAACTTTCTGCCACAGAAATGTGAGGAACATGTGTTTTTTTAGCCAAATTCTGAGGTTTGCAAAGGATTCTGGGTAACAGAACCTGGTCCGAGCCCCGCAAGTCACCCCTCCTTGGATTCCCCTAGGTCTCTAGTTTTCAGAAATGAACAGGTTTGGTAGGTTTCCCTAGGTGCCGGCTGAGCTAGAGGCCAAAATCTACAGGTCGGCACTTTGCAAAAAACACCTCTGTTTTCTTCCAAAAATTTGGATGTGTCCACGTTGCGCTTTGGGGCGTTTCCTGTCGCGGGCGCTATGCCTACCCACACAAGTGAGGTATCATTTTTATCGGGAGACTTGGGGGAACGCTGGTTGGAAGGAAATTTGTGGCTCCTCTCAGATTCCAGAACTTTCTGCCACAGAAATGTGAGGAACATGTGTTTTTTTAGCCAAACTTTGACGCTTGCAAAGGATTCTGGGTAACAGAACCTGGTCCGAGCCCCGCAAGTCACCCCTCCTTGGATTCCCCTAGGTCTCTAGTTTTCAGAAATGCACAGGTTTGGTAGGTTTGCCTAGGTGCCGGCTGAGCTAGAGGCCAAAATCTACAGGTAGGCACTTCGCAAAAAACACCTCTGTGTTCTTCCAAAAATTTGGATGTGTCCACGTTGCGCTTTGGGGCGTTTCCTGTTGCGGGCGCTAGGCCTACGCACACTAGTGAGGTATCATTTTTATCGGGAGACTTGGGGAACGCTGGGTGGAAGGAAATTTGTGGCTCCTCTCAGATTCCAGAACTTTCTGCCACAGAAATGTGAGGAACATGTGTTTTTTTAGCCAAATGTTCAGGTTTGCAAAGGATTCTGGGTAACAGAACCTGGTCCGAGCCCCGCAAGTCACCCCTCCTTGGATTCCCCTAGGTCTCTAGGTTTCAGAAATGGACAGGTTTGGTAGGTTTCCCTAGGTGCCGGCTGAGCTAGAGGCCACAATCTACAGGTAGGCACTTCGCAAAAAACACCTCTGTTTTCTTCCAAAAATTTGGATGTGTCCACGTTGCGCTTTGGGGCGTTTCCTGTCGCGGGCGCTAGGCCTACCCACACAAGTGAGGTATCATTTTTATCGGGAGACTTGGGGGAACGCTGGGTGGAAGGAAATTTGTGGCTCCTCTCAGATTCCAGAACTTTCTGCCACAGAAATGTGAGGAACATGTGTTTTTTTAGCCAAATTTTGAGGTTTGCAAAGGATTCTGGGTAACAGAACCTGGTCCGAGCCCCGCAAGTCACCCCTCCTTGGATTCCCCTAGGTCTCTAGTTTTCAGACATGCACAGGTTTGGTAGGTTTCCCTAGGTGCCGGCTGAGCTAGAGGCCACAATCTACAGGTAGGCACTTCGCAAAAAACACCTCTGTTTTCTTCCAAAAATTTGGATGTGTCCACGTTGCGCTTTGGGGCGTTTCCTGTCGCGGGCGCTAGGCCTACCCACACAAGTGAGGTATCATTTTTATCGGGAGACTTGGGGGAACGCTGGTTGGAAGGAAATTTGTGGCTCCTCTCAGATTCCAGAACTTTCTGCCACAGAAATGTGAGGAACATGTGTTTTTTTAGCCAAATTTTGAGGCTTGCAAAGGATTCTGCGTAACAGAACCTGGTCCGAGCCCCGCAAGTCACCCCTCCTTGGATTCCCCTAGGTCTCTAGGTTTCAGAAATGCACAGGTTTGGTAGGTTTCCCTAGGTGCCGGCTGAGCTAGAGGCCACAATCTACAGGTAGGCACTTCGCAAAAAACACCTCTGTTTTCTTCCAAAAATTTGGATGTGTCCACGTTGCGCTTTGGGGCGTTTCCTGTCGCGGGCGCTAGGCCTACCCATACAAGTGAGGTATCATTTTTATCGGGAGACTTGGGGGAACGCTGGGTGGAAGGAAATTTGTGGCTCCTCTCAGATTCCCGAACTTTCTGCCACAGAAATGTGAGGAACATGTGTTTTTTAGCCAAATTTTGAGGTTTGCAAAGGATTGTGGGTAACAGAACCTGGTCCAAGCCCCGCAAGTCACCCCTCCTTGGATTCCCCTAGGTCTCTAGTTTTCAGACATGCACAGGTTTGGTAGGTTTCCCTAGGTGCCGGCTGAGCAAGAGGCCAAAATCTACAGGTAGGCACTTCGCAAAAAACACCTCTGTTTTCTTCCAAAAATTTGGATGTGTCCACGTTGCGCTTTGGGGCGTTTCCTGTCGCGGGCGCTAGGCCTACCCACACAAGTGAGGTATCATTTTTATCGGGAGACTTGGGGGAACGCTGGGTGGAAGGAAATTTGTGGCTCCTCTGAGATTCACGAACTTTCTGCCACAGAAATGTGAGGAACATGTGTTTTTTTAGCCAAATTTTGAGGTTTGCAAAGGATTATGGGTAACAGAACCTGGTCCGAGCCCCACAAGTCACCCCTCCTTGGATTCCCCTAGGTCTCTAGTTTTCAGAAATGCACAGGTTTGGTAGGTTTCCCTAGGTTCCGGCTCAGCTAGAGGCCAAAATTTACAAGTAGGCACTTCGCAAAAAAACACCTCTGTTTTCTTCCAATAATGTGGATGTGTCCACGTTGCGATTTGGGGCGTTTCCTGTCGCGGGCGCTAGGCCTACCCACACAAGTGAGGTATCATTTTTATCGGGAGACTTGGGGTAACGCTGGGTGGAAGGAAATTTGTGGCTCCTCTCAGATTCCAGAACTTTCTGCCACAGAAATGTGAGGAACATGTGTTTTTTTAGCCAAATTCGGAGGTTTGCAAAGGATTCTGGGTAACAGAACCTGGTCCGAGCCCCGCAAGTCACCCCTCCTTGGATTCCCCTAGGTCTCTAGTTTTCAGAAATGAACAGGTTTGGTAGGTTTCCCTAGGTGCCGGCTGAGCTAGAGGCCAAAATCTACAGGTCGGCACTTTGCAAAAAACACCTCTGTTTTCTTCCAAAAATTTGGATGTGTCCACGTTGCGCTTTGGGGCGTTTCCTGTCGCGGGCGCTATGCCTACCCACACAAGTGAGGTATCATTTTTATCGGGAGACTTGGGGGAACGCTGGTTGGAAGGAAATTTGCGGCTCCTCTCAGATTCCAGAACTTTCTACCACAGAAATGTGAGGAACATGTGTTTTTTTAGCCAAACTTTGACGCTTGCAAAGGATTCTGGGTAACAGAACCTGGTCCGAGCCCCGCAAGTCACCCCTCCTTGGATTCCCCTAGGTCTCTAGTTTTCAGAAATGCACAGGTTTGGTAGGTTTGCCTAGGTGCCGGCTGAGCTAGAGGCCAAAATCTACAGGTAGGCACTTCGCAAAAAACACCTCTGTTTTCTTCCAAAAATTTGGATGTGTCCACGTTGCGCTTTGGGGCGTTTCCTGTTGCGGGCGCTAGGCCTACGCACACTAGTGAGGTATCATTTTTATCGGGAGACTTGGGGAACGCTGGGTGGAAGGAAATTTGTGGCTCCTCTCAGATTCCAGAACTTTCTGCCACAGAAATGTGAGGAACATGTGTTTTTTTAGCCAAATTCTGAGGTTTGCAAAGGATTCTGGGTAACAGAACCTGGTCCGAGCCCCGCAAGTCACCCCTCCTTGGATTCCCCTAGGTCTCTAGTTTTCAGAAATGAACAGGTTTGGTAGGTTTCCCTAGGTGCCGGCTGAGCTAGAGGCCAAAATCTACAGGTCGGCACTTTGCAAAAAACACCTCTGTTTTCTTCCAAAAATTTGGATGTGTCCACGTTGCGCTTTGGGGCGTTTCCTGTCGCGGGCGCTATGCCTACCCACACAAGTGAGGTATCATTTTTATCGGGAGACTTGGGGGAACGCTGGTTGGAAGGAAATTTGTGGCTCCTCTCAGATTCCAGAACTTTCTGCCACAGAAATGTGAGGAACATGTGTTTTTTTAGCCAAACTTTGACGCTTGCAAAGGATTCTGGGTAACAGAACCTGGTCCGAGCCCCGCAAGTCACCCCTCCTTGGATTCCCCTAGGTCTCTAGTTTTCAGAAATGCACAGGTTTGGTAGGTTTGCCTAGGTGCCGGCTGAGCTAGAGGCCAAAATCTACAGGTAGGCACTTCGCAAAAAACACCTCTGTTTTCTTCCAAAAATTTGGATGTGTCCACGTTGCGCTTTGGGGCGTTTCCTGTTGCGGGCGCTAGGCCTACGCACACTAGTGAGGTATCATTTTTATCGGGAGACTTGGGGAACGCTGGGTGGAAGGAAATTTGTGGCTCCTCTCAGATTCCAGAACTTTCTGCCACAGAAATGTGAGGAACATGTGTTTTTTTAGCCAAATGTTCAGGTTTGCAAAGGATTCTGGGTAACAGAACCTGGTCCGAGCCCCGCAAGTCACCCCTCCTTGGATTCCCCTAGGTCTCTAGGTTTCAGAAATGGACAGGTTTGGTAGGTTTCCCTAGGTGCCAGCTGAGCTAGAGGCCACAATCTACAGGTAGGCACTTCGCAAAAAACACCTCTGTTTTCTTCCAAAAATTTGGATGTGTCCACGTTGCGCTTTGGGGCGTTTCCTGTCGCGGGCGCTAGGCCTACCCACACAAGTGAGGTATCATTTTTATCGGGAGACTTGGGGGAACGCTGGGTGGAAGGAAATTTGTGGCTCCTCTCAGATTCCAGAACTTTCTGCCACAGAAATGTGAGGAACATGTGTTTTTTTAGCCAAATTTTGAGGTTTGCAAAGGATTCTGGGTAACAGAACCTGGTCCGAGCCCCGCAAGTCACCCCTCCTTGGATTCCCCTAGGTCTCTAGTTTTCAGACATGCACAGGTTTGGTAGGTTTCCCTAGGTGCCGGCTGAGCTAGAGGCCAAAATCTACAGGTAGGCACTTCGCAAAAAACACCTCTGTTTTCTTCCAAAAATTTGGATGTGTCCACGTTGCGCTTTGGGGCGTTTCCTGTCGTGGGCGCTAGGCCTACCCACACAAGTGAGGTATCATTTTTATCGGGAGACTTGGGGGAACGCTGGGTGGAAGGAAATTTGTGGCTCCTCTCAGATTCCCGAACTTTCTGCCACAGAAATGTGAGGAACGTGTTTTTTAGCCAAATTTTGAGGTTTGCAAAGGATTCTGGGTAACAGAACCTGGTCCGAGCCCCGCAAGTCACCCCTCCTTGGATTCCCCTAGGTCTCTAGTTTTCAGAAATGCACAGGTTTGGTTGGTTTCCCTAGGTGCCGGCTGAGCTAGAGGCCAAAATCTACAGGTAGGCACTTCGCAAAAAACACCTCTGTTTTCTTCCAAAAATTTGGATGTGTCCACGTTGCGCTTTGGGGCGATTCCTGTCGCGGGCGCTAGGCCTACCCACACAAGTGAGGTATCATTTTTATCGGGAGACTTGGGGGAACGCTGGGTGGAAGGAAATTTGTGGCTCCTCTCAGATTCCAGAACTTTCTGCCACAGAAATGTGAGGAACATGTGTTTTTTTAGCCAAATTTTGAGGTTTGCAAAGGATTCTGGGTAACAGAACCTGGTCCGAGCCCCGCAAGTCACCCCTCCTTGGATTCCCCTAGGTCTCTAGTTTTCAGAAATGCACAGGTTTGGTAGGTTTCCCTAGGTGCCGGCTGAGCTAGAGGCCAAAATCTACAGGTAGGCACTTCGCAAAAAACACCTCTGTTTTCTTCCAAAAATTTGGATGTGTCCACGTTGCGCTTTGGGGCGTTTCCTGTCGCGGGCGCTAGGCCTACCCACACAAGTGAGGAATCATTTTTATCGGGAGACTTGGGGTAACGCTGGTTGGAAGGAAATTCGTGGCTCCTCTCAGATTCCAGAACTTTCTTCCACAGAAATGTGAGGAACATGTGTTTTTTTAGCCAAATTTTGAGGTTTGCAAAGGATTCTGGGTAACAGAACCTGGTCCGAGCCCCGCAAGTCACCCCTCCTTGGATTCCCCTAGGTCTCTAGGTTTCAGAAATGCACAGGTTTGCTAGGTTTCCCTAGGTGCCGGCTGAGCTAGAGGCCACAATCTACAGGTAGGCACTTCGCAAAAAACACCTGTTTTCTTCCAAAAATTTGGATGTGTCCACGTTGCGCTTTGGGGCGTTTCGTGTCGCAGGCGCTAGGCCTATCCACACAAGTGAGGTATAATTTTTATCGGGAGACTTGGGGGAACGCTGGGTGGAAGGAAATTTGTGGCTCCTCTCAGATTCCAGAACTTTCTGCCACAGAAATGTGAGGAACATGTGTTTTTTTAGCCAAATTTTGAGGTTTGCAAAGGATTCTGGGTAACAGAACCTGGTCCGAGCCCTGCAAGTCACGCCTCCTTGGATTCCCCTAGGTCTCTAGTTTTCAGAAATGCACAGGTTTGGTAGGTTTCCCTAGGTGCCGGCTGAGCTAGAGGCCAAAATCTACAGGTAGGCACTTCGCGAAAAACACCTCTGTTTTCTTCCAAAAATTTGGATGTGTCCACGTTGCGCTTTGGGGCGTTTCCTGTCACGGACGCTAGGCTTACCCACACAAGTGAGGTATCATTTTTATCGGGAGACTTGGGGTACGCTGGGTGGAAGGAAATTTGTGGCTCCTCTCAGATTCCCGAACTTTCTGCCACAGAAATGTGAGGAACATGTGTTTTTTTAGCCATATTTTGAGGTTTGCAAAGGATTCTGGGTAACAGAACCTGGTCCGAGCCCCGCACGTCACCCCTCCTTGGATTCCCCTAGGTCTCTAGGTTTCAGAAATGCACAGGTTTGGTAGGTTTCCCTAGGTGCCGGCTGAGCTAGAGGCCAAAATCTACAGGTAGGCACTTCGCAAAAAACACCTCTGTTTTCTTCCAAAAATGTGGATGTGTCCACGTTGCGCTTTGGGGCGTTTCCTGTCACGGGCGCTAGGCCTACCCACACAAGTGAGGTATCATTTTTATCGGGAGACTTGGCGGAACGCTGGGTGGAAGGAAATTTGTGGCTCCTCTCAGATTCCAGAACTTTCTGCCACAGAAATGTGAGGAACATGTGTTTTTTAGCTAAATTTTGAGGTTTGCAAAGGATTCTGGGTAACAGAACCTGGTCCGAGCCCCGCAAGTCACCCCTCCTTGGATTCCCCTAGGTCTCTAGTTTTCAGAAATGCACAGGTTTGGTAGGTTTCCCTAGGTGCCGGCTGAGCTAGAGGCCACAATCTACAGGTAGGCACTTCGCAAAAAACACCTCTGTTTTCTTCCAAAAATTTGGATGTGTCCACGTTGCGCTTTGGGGCGTTTCCTGTCGCGGGCCCTAGGCCTACCCACACAAGTGAGGTATCATTTTTATCGGGAGACTTGGGGGAACGCTGGTTGGAAGGAAATTCGTGGCTCCTCTCAGATTCCAGAACTTTCTGCCACAGAAATGTGAGGAACATGTGTTTTTTTAGCCAAATTTTGAGGTTTGCAAAGGATTCTGGGTAACAGAACCTGGTCCGAGCCCCGCAAGTCACCCCTCCTTGGATTCCCCTAGGTCTCTAGTTTTCAGAAATGCACAGGTTTGGTTGGTTTCCCTAGGTGCCGGCTGAGCTAGAGGCCAAAATCTACAGGTAGGCACTTCGCAAAAAACACCTCTGTTTTCTTCCAAAAATTTGGATGTGTCCACGTTGCACTTTGGGGCGTTTCCTGTCGCGGGCGCTAGGCCTACCCACACAAGTGAGGTATCATTTTTATCGGGAGACTTAGGGGAACGCTGGTTGGAAGGAAATTCGTGGCTCCTCTCAGATTCCCGAACTTTCTGCCACAGAAATGTGAGGAACATGTGTTTTTTTAGCCAAATGTTGAGGTTTGCAAAGGATTCTGGGTAACAGAACCTGGTCCGAGCCCCGCAAGTCACCCTCCTTGGATTCCCCTAGGTCTCTAGGTTTCAGAAATGCACAGCTTTGGTAGGTTTCCCTAGGTGCCGGCTGAGCTAGAGGCCACAATCTACAGGTAGGCACTTCGCAAAAAACACCTGTTTTCTTCCAAAAATTTGGATATGTCCACGTTGCGCTTTGGGGCGTTTCCTGTCACAGGCGCTAGGCCTACCCACACAAGTGAGGTATCATTTTTATCAGGAGACTTGGGGGAACGCTGGGTGGAAGGAAATTTGTGGCTCCTCTCAGATTCCCGAACTTTCTGCCACAGAAATGTGAGGAACATGTGTTTTTTAGCCATATTTTGAGGTTTGCAAAGGATTCTTGGTAACAGAACCTGGTCCGAGCCCCGCAAGTCACCCCTCCTTGCATTCCCCTAGGTCTCTAGTTTTCAGAAATGCACAGGTTTGGTAGGTTTCCCTAGGTGCCGGCTGAGCTAGAGGCCAAAATCTACAGGTAGGCAGTTCGCAAAAAACACCTCGGTTTTCTTCCAAAAATTTGGATGTGTCCACGTTGCGCTTTGGGGCGTTTCCTGTCGCGGGCGCTAGGCCTACACACACAAGTGAGGTATCATTTTTATCAGGAGACTTGGGGGAACGCTGGGTGGAAGGAAATTTGTGGCTCCTCTCAGATTCCAGAACTTTCTGCCACAGAAATGTGAGGAACATGTGTTTTTTAGCTAAATTTTGAGGTTTGCAAAGGATTCTGGGTAACAGAACCTGGTCCGAGCCCCGCACGTCACCCCTCCTTGGATTCCCCTAGGTCTCTAGTTTTCAGAAATGCACAGGTTTGGTAGGTTTCCCTAGGTGCCGGCTGAGCTAGAGGCCAAAATCTACAGGTAGGCACTTCGCAAAAAACACCTCTGTTTTCTTCCAAAAATTTGGATGTGTCCACGTTGCGCTTTGGGGCGTTTCCTGTCGCGGGCGCTAGGCCTACCCACACAAGTGAGGTATCATTTTTATCGGGAGACTTGGGGGAACGCTGGGTGGAAGGAAATTTGTGGCTCCTCTCAGATTCCAGAACTTTCTGCCACAGAAATGTGAGGAACATGTGTTTTTTTAGCCAAATTTTGAGGTTTGCAAAGGATTCTGGGTAACAGAACCTGGTCCGAGCCCCGCAAGTCACCCCTCCTTGGATTCCCCTAGGTCTCTAGGTTTCAGAAATGCACAGGTTTGGTAGTTTTCCCTAGGTGCCGGCTGAGCTAGAGGCCAAAATCTACAGGTAGGCACTTCGCAAAAAACACCTCTGTTTTCTTCCAAAAATGTGGATGTGTCCACGTTGCGCTTTGGGGCGTTTCCTGTCACGGGCGCGAGGCCTACCCACACAAGTGAGGTATCATTTTTATCGGGAGACTTGGGGGAACGCTGGGTGGAAGGAAATTTGTGGCTCCTCTCAGATTCCAGAACTTTCTGCCACAGAAATATGAGGAACATGTGTTTTTTAGCTAAATTTTGAGGTTTGCAAAGGATTCTGGGTAACAGAACCTGGTCCGAGCCCCGCAAGTCACCCCTCCTTGGATTCCCCTAGGTCTCTAGGTTTCAGAAATGCACAGGTTTGGTAGGTTTCCCTAGGTGCCGGCTGAGCTAGAGGCCACAATCTACAGGTAGGCACTTCGCAAAAAACACCTGTTTTCTTCCAAAAATTTGGATGTGTCCACGTTGCGCTTTGGGGCGTTTCCTGTCGCAGGCGCTAGGCCTACCCACACAAGTGAGGTATCATTTTTATCGGGAGACTTGGGGGAACGCTGGGTGGAAGGAAATTTGTGGCTCCTCTCAGATTCCAGAACTTTGTGCCACAGAAATGTGAGGAACATGTGTTTTTTTAGCCAAATTTTGAGGTTTGCAAAGGATTCTGGGTAACAGAACCTGGTCCGAGCCCTGCAAGTCACGCCTCCTTGGATTCCCCTAGGTCTCTAGTTTTCAGAAATGCACAGGTTTGGTAGGTTTCCCTAGGTGCCGGCTGAGCTAGAGGCCAAAATCTACAGGTAGGCACTTCGCAAAAAACACCTCTGTTTTCTTCCAAAAATTTGGATGTGTCCAAGTTGCGCTTTGGGGCGTTTCCTGTCACGGACGCTACGCCTACCCACACAAGTGAGGTATCATTTTTATCGGGAGACTTGGGGTACGCTGGGTGGCAGGAAATTTGTGGCTCCTCTCAGATTCCCGAACTTTCTGCCACAGAAATGTGAGGAACATGTGTTTTTTTAGCCATATTTTGAGGTTTGCAAAGGATTCTGGGTAACAGAACCTGGTCCGAGCCCCGCACGTCACCCCTCCTTGGATTCCCCTAGGTCTCTAGGTTTCAGAAATGCACAGGTTTGGTAGGTTTCCCTAGGTGCCGGCTGAGCTAGAGGCCAAAATCTACAGGTAGGCACTTCGCAAAAAACACCTCTGTTTTCTTCCAAAAATGTGGATGTGTCCACGTTGCGCTTTGGGGCGTTTCCTGTCACGGGCGCTAGGCCTACCCACACAAGTGAGGTATCATTTTTATCGGGAGACTTGGGGGAACGGTGGGTGGAAGGAAATTTGTGGCTCCTCTCAGATTCCAGAACTTTCTGCCACAGAAATGTGAGGAACATGTGTTTTTTAGCTAAATTTTGAGGTTTGCAAAGGATTCTGGGTAACAGAACCTGGTCCGAGCCCCGCAAGTCACCCCTCCTTGGATTCCCCTAGGTCTCTAGTTTTCAGAAATGCACAGGTTTGGTAGGTTTCCCTAGGTGCCGGCTGAGCTAGAGGCCACAATCTACAGGTAGGCACTTCGCAAAAAACACCTCTGTTTTCTTCCAAAAATTTGGATGTGTCCACGTTGCGCTTTGGGGCGTTTCCTGTCGCGGGCGCTAGGCCTACCCACACAAGTGAGGTATCATTTTTATCGGGAGACTTGGGGGAACGCTGGGTGGAAGGAAATTTGTGGTTCCTCTCAGATTCCCGAACTTTCTGCCACAGAAATGTGAGGAACGTGTTTTTTAGCCAAATTTTGAGGTTTGTAAAGGATTCTGGGTAACAGAACCTGGTCCGAGCCCCGCAAGTCACCCCTCCTTGGATTCCCCTAGGTCTCTAGTTTTCAGAAATGCACAGGTTTGGTTGGTTTCCCTAGGTGCCGGCTGAGCTAGAGGCCAAAATCTACAGGTAGGCACTTTGCAAAAAACACCTCTGTTTCTTCCAAAAATTTGGATGTGTCCACGTTGCGCTTTGGGGCGTTTCCTGTCGCGGGCGCTAGGCCTACCCACACAAGTGAGGTATCATTTTTATCGGGAGACTTAGGGGAACGCTGGTTGGAAGGAAATTCGTGGCTCCTCTCAGATTCCCGAACTTTCTGCCACAGAAATGTGAGGAACATGTGTTTTTTTAGCCAAATGTTGAGGTTTGCAAAGGATTCTGGGTAACAGAACCTGGTCCGAGCCCCGCAAGTCACCCTCCTTGGATTCCCCTAGGTCTCTAGGTTTCAGAAATGCACAGGTTTGGTAGGTTTCCCTAGGTGCCGGCTGAGCTAGAGGCCACAATCTACAGGTAGGCACTTCGCAAAAAACACCTGTTTTCTTCCAAAAATTTGGATGTGTCCACGTTGCGCTTTGGGGCGTTTCCTGTCGCAGGCGCTAGGCCTACCCACACAAGTGAGGTATCATTTTTATCAGGAGACTTGGGGGAACGCTGGGTGGAAGGAAATTTGTGGCTCCTCTCAGATTCCAGAACTTTCTGCCACAGAAATGTGAGGAACATGTGTTTTTTTAGCCAAATTTTGAGGTTTGCAAAGGATTCTGGGTAACAGAACCTGGTCCGAGCCCTGCAAGTCACCCCTCCTTGGATTCCCCTAGGTCTCTAGTTTTCAGAAATGCACAGGTTTGGTAGGTTTCCCTAGGTGCCGGCTGAGCTAGAGGCCAAAATCTACAGGTAGGCACTTCGCAAAAAACACCTCTGTTTTCTTCCAAAAATTTGGATGTGTCCACGTTGCGCTTTGGGGGCTTTCCTGTCGCAGGCGCTAGGCCTACCCACACAAGTGAGGTATCATTTTTATCAGGAGACTTGGGGGAACGCTGGGTGGAAGGAAATTTGTGGCTCCTCTCAGATTCCAGAACTTTCTGCCACAGAAATGTGAGGAACATGTGTTTTTTTAGCCAGATTTTGAGGTTTGCAAAGGATTCTGGGTAACAGAACCTGGTCCGAGCCCTGCAAGTCACCCCTCCTTGGATTCCCCTAGGTCTCTAGTTTTCAGAAATGCACAGGTTTGGTAGGTTTCCCTAGGTGCCGGCTGAGCTAGAGGCCAAAATCTACAGGTAGGCACTTCGCAAAAAACACCTCTGTTTTCTTCCAAAAATGTGGATGTGACCACGTTGCGCTTTGGGGCGTTTCCTGTGACGGACGCTAGGCCTACCCACACAAGTGAGGTATCATTTTTATCGGGAGACTTGGGGGAACGCTGGGTGGAAGGAAATTTGTGGCTCCTCTCAGATTCCCGAACTTTCTGCCACAGAAATGTGAGGAACATGTGTTTTTTTAGCCATATTTTGAGGTTTGCAAAGGATTCTGGGTAACAGAACCTGGTCCGAGACCCGCAAGTCACCCCTCCTTGGATTCCCCTAGGTCTCTAGTTTTCAGAAATGCACAGGTTTGGTAGGTTTCCCTAGGTGCCGGCTGAGCTAGAGGCCAAAATCTACAGGTAGGCAGTTCGCAAAAAACACCTCGGTTTTCTTCCAAAAATTTGGATGTGTCCACGTTGCGCTTTGGGGCGTTCCTGTCGCGGGCGCTAGGCCTACACACACAAGTGAGGTATCATTTTTATCAGGAGACTTGGGGGAACGCTGGGTGGAAGGAAATTTGTGGCTCCTCTCAGATTCCAGAACTTTCTGCCACAGAAATGTGAGGAACATGTGTTTTTTAGCTAAATTTTGAGGTTTGCAAAGGATTCTGGGTAACAGAACCTGGTCCGAGCCCCGCACGTCACCCCTCCTTGGATTCCCCTAGGTCTCTAGTTTTCAGAAATGCACAGGTTTGGTAGGTTTCCCTAGGTGCCGGCTGAGCTAGAGGCCAAAATCTACAGGTAGGCACTTCGCAAAAAACACCTCTGTTTTCTTCCAAAAATTTGGATGTGTCCACGTTGCGCTTTGGGGCGTTTCCTGTCGCGGGCGCTAGGCCTACCCACACAAGTGAGGTATCATTTTTATCGGGAGACTTGGGGGAACGCTGGGTGGAAGGAAATTTGTGGCTCCTCTCAGATTCCCGAACTTTCTGCCACAGAAATGTGAGGAACATGTGTTTTTTTAGCCATATTTTGAGGTTTGCAAAGGATTCTGGGTAACAGAACCTGGTCCGAGCCCCGCACGTCACCCCTCCTTGGATTCCCCTAGGTCTCTAGGTTTCAGAAATGCACAGGTTTGGTAGGTTTCCCTAGGTGCCGGCTGAGCTAGAGGCCAAAATCTACAGGTAGGCACTTCGCAAAAAACACCTCTGTTTTCTTCCAAAAATGTGGATGTGTCCACGTTGCGCTTTGGGGCGTTTCCTGTCACGGGCGCTAGGCCTACCCACACAAGTGAGGTATCATTTTTATCGGGAGACTTGGGGGAACGGTGGGTGGAAGGAAATTTGTGGCTCCTCTCAGATTCCAGAACTTTCTGCCACAGAAATGTGAGGAACATGTGTTTTTTAGCTAAATTTTGAGGTTTGCAAAGGATTCTGGGTAACAGAACCTGGTCCGAGCCCCGCAAGTCACCCCTCCTTGGATTCCCCTAGGTCTCTAGTTTTCAGAAATGCACAGGTTTGGTAGGTTTCCCTAGGTGCCGGCTGAGCTAGAGGCCACAATCTACAGGTAGGCACTTCGCAAAAAACACCTCTGTTTTCTTCCAAAAATTTGGATGTGTCCACGTTGCGCTTTGGGGCGTTTCCTGTCGCGGGCGCTAGGCCTACCCACACAAGTGAGGTATCATTTTTATCGGGAGACTTGGGGGAACGCTGGGTGGAAGGAAATTTGTGGTTCCTCTCAGATTCCCGAACTTTCTGCCACAGAAATGTGAGGAACGTGTTTTTTAGCCAAATTTTGAGGTTTGTAAAGGATTCTGGGTAACAGAACCTGGTCCGAGCCCCGCAAGTCACCCCTCCTTGGATTCCCCTAGGTCTCTAGTTTTCAGAAATGCACAGGTTTGGTTGGTTTCCCTAGGTGCCGGCTGAGCTAGAGGCCAAAATCTACAGGTAGGCACTTTGCAAAAAACACCTCTGTTTCTTCCAAAAATTTGGATGTGTCCACGTTGCGCTTTGGGGCGTTTCCTGTCGCGGGCGCTAGGCCTACCCACACAAGTGAGGTATCATTTTTATCGGGAGACTTAGGGGAACGCTGGTTGGAAGGAAATTCGTGGCTCCTCTCAGATTCCCGAACTTTCTGCCACAGAAATGTGAGGAACATGTGTTTTTTTAGCCAAATGTTGAGGTTTGCAAAGGATTCTGGGTAACAGAACCTGGTCCGAGCCCCGCAAGTCACCCTCCTTGGATTCCCCTAGGTCTCTAGGTTTCAGAAATGCACAGGTTTGGTAGGTTTCCCTAGGTGCCGGCTGAGCTAGAGGCCACAATCTACAGGTAGGCACTTCGCAAAAAACACCTGTTTTCTTCCAAAAATTTGGATGTGTCCACGTTGCGCTTTGGGGCGTTTCCTGTCGCAGGCGCTAGGCCTACCCACACAAGTGAGGTATCATTTTTATCAGGAGACTTGGGGGAACGCTGGGTGGAAGGAAATTTGTGGCTCCTCTCAGATTCCAGAACTTTCTGCCACAGAAATGTGAGGAACATGTGTTTTTTTAGCCAAATTTTGAGGTTTGCAAAGGATTCTGGGTAACAGAACCTGGTCCGAGCCCTGCAAGTCACCCCTCCTTGGATTCCCCTAGGTCTCTAGTTTTCAGAAATGCACAGGTTTGGTAGGTTTCCCTAGGTGCCGGCTGAGCTAGAGGCCAAAATCTACAGGTAGGCACTTCGCAAAAAACACCTCTGTTTTCTTCCAAAAATTTGGATGTGTCCACGTTGCGCTTTGGGGGCTTTCCTGTCGCAGGCGCTAGGCCTACCCACACAAGTGAGGTATCATTTTTATCAGGAGACTTGGGGGAACGCTGGGTGGAAGGAAATTTGTGGCTCCTCTCAGATTCCAGAACTTTCTGCCACAGAAATGTGAGGAACATGTGTTTTTTTAGCCAGATTTTGAGGTTTGCAAAGGATTCTGGGTAACAGAACCTGGTCCGAGCCCTGCAAGTCACCCCTCCTTGGATTCCCCTAGGTCTCTAGTTTTCAGAAATGCACAGGTTTGGTAGGTTTCCCTAGGTGCCGGCTGAGCTAGAGGCCAAAATCTACAGGTAGGCACTTCGCAAAAAACACCTCTGTTTTCTTCCAAAAATGTGGATGTGACCACGTTGCGCTTTGGGGCGTTTCCTGTGACGGACGCTAGGCCTACCCACACAAGTGAGGTATCATTTTTATCGGGAGACTTGGGGGAACGCTGGGTGGAAGGAAATTTGTGGCTCCTCTCAGATTCCCGAACTTTCTGCCACAGAAATGTGAGGAACATGTGTTTTTTTAGCCATATTTTGAGGTTTGCAAAGGATTCTGGGTAACAGAACCTGGTCCGAGACCCGCAAGTCACCCCTCCTTGGATTCCCCTAGGTCTCTAGTTTTCAGAAATGCACAGGTTTGGTAGGTTTCCCTAGGTGCCGGCTGAGCTAGAGGCCAAAATCTACAGGTAGGCAGTTCGCAAAAAACACCTCGGTTTTCTTCCAAAAATTTGGATGTGTCCACGTTGCGCTTTGGGGCGTTCCTGTCGCGGGCGCTAGGCCTACACACACAAGTGAGGTATCATTTTTATCAGGAGACTTGGGGGAACGCTGGGTGGAAGGAAATTTGTGGCTCCTCTCAGATTCCAGAACTTTCTGCCACAGAAATGTGAGGAACATGTGTTTTTTAGCTAAATTTTGAGGTTTGCAAAGGATTCTGGGTAACAGAACCTGGTCCGAGCCCCGCACGTCACCCCTCCTTGGATTCCCCTAGGTCTCTAGTTTTCAGAAATGCACAGGTTTGGTAGGTTTCCCTAGGTGCCGGCTGAGCTAGAGGCCAAAATCTACAGGTAGGCACTTCGCAAAAAACACCTCTGTTTTCTTCCAAAAATTTGGATGTGTCCACGTTGCGCTTTGGGGCGTTTCCTGTCGCGGGCGCTAGGCCTACCCACACAAGTGAGTTATCATTTTTATCGGGAGACTTGGGGGAACGCTGGGTGGAAGGAAATTTGTGGCTCCTCTCAGATTCCAGAACTTTCTGCCACAGAAATGTGAGGAACATGTGTTTTTTTAGCTAAATTTTGAGGTTTGCAAAGGATTCTGGGTAACAGAACCTGGTCCGAGCCCCGCAAGTCACCCCTCCTTGGATTTCCCTAGGTCTCTAGTTTTCAGAAATGCACAGGTTTGGTAGGTTTCCCTAGGTGCCGGCTGAGCTAGAGGCCAAAATCTACAGGTAGGCACTTTGCAAAAAACACCTCTGTTTTCTTCCAAAAATTTGGATGTGTCCACGTTGCGTTTTGGGGCGTTTCCTGTCGCGGGCGCTAGGCCTACCCACACAAGTGAGGTATCATTTTTATCGGGAGACTTGGGGGAACGCTGGTTGGAAGGAAATTTGTGGCTCCTCTCAGATTCCAGAACTTTCTGCCACAGAAATGTGAGGAACATGTGTTTTTTTAGCCAACTTTTGAGGCTTGCAAAGGATTCTGGGTAACAGAACCTGGTCCGAGCCCCGCAAGTCACCCCTCCTTGGATTCCCCTAGGTCTCTAGGTTTCAGAAATGCACAGGTTTGGTAGGTTTCCCTAGGTGCCGGCTGAGCTAGAGGCCAAAATCTACAGGTAGGCACTTCGCAAAAAACACCTCTGTTTTCTTCCAAAAATTTGGATGTGTCCACGTTGCGCTTTGGGGCGTTTCCTGTCGCGGGCGCTAGGCCTACCCACACAAGTGAGGTATCATTTTTATCGGGAGACTTGGGGGAACGCTGGGTGGAAGGAAATTTGTGGCTCCTCTCAGATTCCAGAACTTTCTGCCACAGAAATGTGAGGAACATGTGTTTTTTTAGCCAAATTTTGAGGCTTGCAAAGGATTCTGGGTAACAGAACCTGGTCCGAGCCCCGCAAGTCACCCCTCCTTGGATTCCCCTAGGTCTCTAGGTTTCAGAAATGCACAGGTTTGGTAGGTTTCCCTAGGTGCCGGCTGAGCTAGAGGCCAAAATCTACAGGTAGGCACTTCGCAAAAAACACCTCTGTTTTCTTCCAAAAATTTGGATGTGTCCACGTTGCGCTTTGGGGGGTTTCCTGTCGCAGGCGCTAGGCCTACCCACACAAGTGAGGTATCATTTTTATCGGGAGACTTGGGGGAACGCTGGGTGGAAGGAAATTTGTGGCTCCTCTCAGATTCCAGAACTTTCTGCCACAGAAATGTGAGGAACATGTGTTTTTTTAGCCAAATTTTGAGGCTTGCAAAGGATTCTGGGTAACAGAACCTGGTCCGAGCCCCGCAAGTCACCCCTCCTTGGATTCCCCTAGGTCTCTAGGTTTCAGAAATGCACAGGTTTGGTAGGTTTCCCTAGGTGCCGGCTGAGCTAGAGGCCACAATCTACAGGTAGGCACTTCGCAAAAAACACCTCTGTTTTCTTCCAAAAATTTGGATGTGTCCACGTTGCGCTTTGGGGCGTTTCCTGTAGCGGGCGCTAGGCCTACCCACACAAGTGAGGTATCATTTTTATCGGGAGACTTGGGGGAACGCTGGGTGGAAGGAAATTTGTGGCTCCTCTCAGATTCCCGAACTTTCTGCCACAGAAATGTGAGGAACATGTGTTTTTTTAGCCATATTTTGAGGTTTGCAAAGGATTCTGGGTAACAGAACCTGGTCCGAGCCCCGCAAGTCACCCCTCCTTGGATTCCCCTAGGTCTCTAGTTTTCAGAAATGCACAGGTTTGGTAGATTTCCCTAGGTGCCGGCTGAGCTAGAGGCCAAAATCTACAGGTAGGCACTTCGCAAAAAACACCTTGGTTTTCTTCCAAAAATGTGGATGTGTCCACGTTGCGCTTTGGGGCGTTTCCTGTCGCGGGCGCTAGGCCTACACACACAAGTGAGGTATCATTTTTATCTGGAGACTTGGGGGAACGCTGGGTGGAAGGAAATTTGTGGCTCCTCTCAGATTCCAGAACTTTCTGCCACAGAAATGTGAGGAACATGTGTTTTTTAGCTAAAGTTTGAGGTTTGCAAAGGATTCTGGGTAACAGAGCCTGGTCCGAGCCCCGCACGTCACCCCTCCTTGGATTCCCCTAGGTCTCTAGTTTTCAGAAATGCACAGGTTTGGTAGGTTTCCCTAGGTGCCGGCTGAGCTAGAGGCCAAAATCTACAGGTATGCACTTCGCAAAAAACACCTCTGTTTTTATCCCAAAATTTGGATGTGTCCACGTTGCGATTTGGGGCGTTTCCTGTCGCGGGCGCTAGGCCTACCCACACAAGTGAGGTATCATTTTTATCGGGAGACTTGGGGGAACGCTGGGTGGAAGGAAATTTGTGGCTCCTCTCAGATTCCAGAACTTTCTGCCACAGAAATGTGAGGAACATGTGTTTTTTTAGCCAAATTTTGAGGTTTGCAAAGGATTCTGGGTAACAGAACCTGGTCTGAGCCCCGCAAGTCACCCCTCCTTAGATTCCCCTAGGTCTCTAGATTTCAGAAATGCACAGGTTTGGTAGGTTTCCCTAGGTGCCGGCTGAGCTAGAGGCCAAAATCTACAGGTAGGCACTTCGCAAAAAACACCTCTGTTTTCTTCCAAAAATGTGGATGTGTCCACGTTGCGCTTTGGGGCGTTTCCTGTCACGGGCGCTAGGCCTACCCACACAAGTGAGGTATCATTTTTATCGGGAGACTTGGGGGAACGCTGGGTGGAAGGAAATTTGTGGCTCCTCTCAGATTCCAGAACTTTCTGCCACAGAAATGTGAGGAACATCTGTTTTTTAGCTAAATTTTGAGGTTTGCAAAGGATTCTGGGTAACAGAACCTGGTCCGAGCCCCGCAAGTCACCCCTCCTTGGATTCCCCTAGGTCTCTAGTTTTCAGAAATGCACAGGTTTGGTAGATTTCCCTAGGTGCCGGCTGAGCTAGAGGCCAAAATCTACAGGTAGGCACTTTGCAAAAAACACCTCGGTTTTCTTCCAAAAATGTGGATGTGTCCACGTTGCGCTTTGGGGCGTTTCCTGTCGCGGGCGCTAGGCCTACACACACAAGTGAGGTATCATTTTTATCGGGAGACTTGGGGGAACGCTGGGTGGAAGGAAATTTGTGGCTCCTCTCAGATTCCAGAACTTTCTGCCACAGAAATGTGAGGAACATGTGTTTTTTAGCTAAAGTTTGAGGTTTGCAAAGGATTCTGGGTAACAGAGCCTGGTCCGAGCCCCGCACGTCACCCCTCCTTGGATTCCCCTAGGTCTCTAGTTTTCAGAAATGCACAGGTTTGGTAGGTTTCCCTAGGTGCCGGCTGAGCTAGAGGCCAAAATCTACAGGTATGCACTTCGCAAAAAACACCTCTGTTTTTATCCCAAAATTTGGATGTGTCCACGTTGCGATTTGGGGCGTTTCCTGTCGCGGGCGCTAGGCCTACCCACACAAGTGAGGTATCATTTTTATCGGGAGACTTGGGGGAACGCTGGGTGGAAGGAAATTTGTGGCTCCTCTCAGATTCCAGAACTTTCTGCCACAGAAATGTGAGTAACATGTGTTTTTTTAGCCAAATTTTGAGGTTTGCAAAGGATTCTGGGTAACAGAACCTGGTCTGAGCCCCGCAAGTCACCCCTCCTTAGATTCCCCTAGGTCTCTAGATTTCAGAAATGCACAGGTTTGGTAGGTTTCCCTAGGTGCCGGCTGAGCTAGAGGCCAAAATCTACAGGTAGGCACTTCGCAAAAAACACCTCTGTTTTCTTCCAAAAATGTGGATGTGTCCACGTTGCGCTTTGGGGCGTTTCCTGTCACGGGCGCTAGGCCTACCCACACAAGTGAGGTATCATTTTTATCGGGAGACTTGGGGGAACGCTGGGTGGAAGGAAATTTGTGGCTCCTCTCAGATTCCAGAACTTTCTGCCACAGAAATGTGAGGAACATCTGTTTTTTAGCTAAATTTTGAGGTTTGCAAAGGATTCTGGGTAACAGAACCTGGTCCGAGCCCCGCAAGTCACCCCTCCTTGGATTCCCCTAGGTCTCTAGTTTTCAGAAATGCACAGGTTTGGTAGGTTTCCCTAGGTGCCGGCTGAGCTAGAGGCCAAAATCTACAGGTAGGCACTTCGCAAAAAACACCTCTGTTTTCTTCCAAAAATTTGGATGTGTCCACGTTGCGCTTTGGGGCGTTTCCTGTCGCGGGCGCTAGGCCTACCCACACAAGTGAGGTATCATTTTTATCGGGAGACTTGGGGGAACGCTGGGTGGAAGGAAATTTGTGGCTCCTCTCAGATTCCCGAACTTTCTGCCACAGAAATGTGAGGAACATGTGTTTTTTTAGCTATATTTTGAGGTTTGCAAAGGATTCTGGGTAACAGAACCTGGTCCGAGCCCCGCAAGTCACCCCTCCTTGGATTCCCCTAGGTCTCTAGGTTTCAGAAATGCACAGGTTTGGTAGGTTTCCCTAGGTGCCGGCTGAGCTAGAGGCCAAAATCTACAGGTAGGCACTTTGCAAAAAACACCTCTGTTTTCTTCCAAAAATTTGGATGTGTCCACGTTGCGTTTTGGGGCGTTTCCTGTCGCGGGCGCTAGGCCTACCCACACAAGTGAGGTATCATTTTTATCGGGAGACTTGGGGGAACGCTGGTTGGAAGGAAATTTGTGGCTCCTCTCAGATTCCAGAACTTTCTGCCACAGAAATGTGAGGAACATGTGTTTTTTTAGCCAAATTTTGAGGCTTGCAAAGGATTCTGGGTAACAGAACCTGGTCCGAGCCCCGCAAGTCACCCCTCCTTGGATTCCCCTAGGTCTCTAGGTTTCAGAAATGCACAGGTTTGGTAGGTTTCCCTAGGTGCCGGCTGAGCTAGAGGCCACAATCTACAGGTAGGCACTTCGCAAAAAACACCTCTGTTTTCTTCCAAAAATTTGGATGTGTCCACGTTGCGCTTTGGGGCGTTTCCTGTCGCGGGCGCTAGGCCTACCCACACAAGTGAGGTATCATTTTTATCGGGAGACTTGGGGGAACGGTGGGTGGAAGGAAATTTGTGGCTCCTCTCAGATTCCAGAACTTTCTGCCACAGAAATGTGAGGAACATGTGTTTTTTAGCTAAATTTTGAGGTTTGCAAAGGATTCTGGGTAACAGAACCTGGTCCGAGCCCCGCAAGTCACCCCTCCTTGGATTCCCCTAGGTCTCTAGTTTTCAGAAATGCACAGGTTTGGTAGGTTTCCCTAGGTGCCGGCTGAGCTAGAGGCCACAATCTACAGGTAGGCACTTCGCAAAAAACACCTCTGTTTTCTTCCAAAAATTTGGATGTGTCCACGTTGCGCTTTGGGGCGTTTCCTGTCGCGGGCGCTAGGCCTACCCACACAAGTGAGGTATCATTTTTATCGGGAGACTTGGGGGAACGCTGGGTGGAAGGAAATTTGTGGCTCCTCTCAGATTCCCGAACTTTCTGCCACAGAAATGTGAGGAACGTGTTTTTTAGCCAAATTTTGAGGTTTGTAAAGGATTCTGGGTAACAGAACCTGGTCCGAGCCCCGCAAGTCACCCCTCCTTGGATTCCCCTAGGTCTCTAGTTTTCAGAAATGCACAGGTTTGGTTGGTTTCCCTAGGTGCCGGCTGAGCTAGAGGCCAAAATCTACAGGTAGGCACTTTGCAAAAAACACCTCTGTTTCTTCCAAAAATTTGGATGTGTCCACGTTGCGCTTTGGGGCGTTTCCTATCGCGGGCGCTAGGCCTACCCACACAAGTGAGGTATCATTTTTATCGGGAGACTTAGGGGAACGCTGGTTGGAAGGAAATTCGTGGCTCCTCTCAGATTCCCGAACTTTCTGCCACAGAAATGTGAGGAACATGTGTTTTTTTAGCCAAATGTTGAGGTTTGCAAAGGATTCTGGGTAACAGAACCTGGTCCGAGCCCCGCAAGTCACCCTCCTTGGATTCCCCTAGGTCTCTAGGTTTCAGAAATGCACAGGTTTGGTAGGTTTCCCTAGGTTCCGGCTGAGCTAGAGGCCACAATCTACAGGTAGGCACTTCGCAAAAAACACCTGTTTTCTTCCAAAAATTTGGATGTGTCCACGTTGCGCTTTGGGGCGTTTCCTGTCGCAGGCGCTAGGCCTACCCACACAAGTGAGGTATCATTTTTATCAGGAGACTTGGGGGAACGCTGGGTGGAAGGAAATTTGTGGCTCCTCTCAGATTCCAGAACTTTCTGCCACAGAAATGTGAGGAACATGTGTTTTTTTAGCCAAATTTTGAGGTTTGCAAAGGATTCTGGGTAACAGAACCTGGTCCGAGCCCTGCAAGTCACCCCTCCTTCGATTCCCCTAGGTCTCTAGTTTTCAGAAATGCACAGGTTTGGTAGGTTTCCCTAGGTGCCGGCTGAGCTAGAGGCCAAAATCTACAGGTAGGCACTTCGCAAAAAACACCTCTGTTTTCTTCCAAAAATTTGGATGTGTCCACGTTGCGCTTTGGGGGGTTTCCTGTCGCAGGCGCTAGGCCTACCCACACAAGTGAGGTATCATTTTTATCAGGAGACTTGGGGGAACGCTGGGTGGAAGGAAATTTGTGGCTCCTCTCAGATTCCAGAACTTTCTGCCACAGAAATGTGAGGAACATGTGTTTTTTTAGCCAGATTTTGAGGTTTGCAAAGGATTCTGGGTAACAGAACCTGGTCCGAGCCCTGCAAGTCACCCCTCCTTGGATTCCCCTAGGTCTCTAGTTTTCAGAAATGCACAGGTTTGGTAGGTTTCCCTAGGTGCCGGCTGAGCTAGAGGCCAAAATCTACAGGTAGGCACTTCGCAAAAAACACCTCTGTTTTCTTCCAAAAATGTGGATGTGACCACGTTGCGCTTTGGGGCGTTTCCTGTGACGGACGCTAGGCCTACCCACACAAGTGAGGTATCATTTTTATCGGGAGACTTGGGGGAACGCTGGGTGGAAGGAAATTTGTGGCTCCTCTCAGATTCCCGAACTTTCTGCCACAGAAATGTGAGGAACATGTGTTTTTTTAGCCATATTTTGAGGTTTGCAAAGGATTCTGGGTAACAGAACCTGGTCCGAGACCCGCAAGTCACCCCTCCTTGGATTCCCCTAGGTCTCTAGTTTTCAGAAATGCACAGGTTTGGTAGGTTTCCCTAGGTGCCGGCTGAGCTAGAGGCCAAAATCTACAGGTAGGCAGTTCGCAAAAAACACCTCGGTTTTCTTCCAAAAATTTGGATGTGTCCACGTTGCGCTTTGGGGCGTTCCTGTCGCGGGCGCTAGGCCTACACACACAAGTGAGGTATCATTTTTATCAGGAGACTTCTGGGAACGCTGGGTGGAAGGAAATTTGTGGCTCCTCTCAGATTCCAGAACTTTCTGCCACAGAAATGTGAGGAACATGTGTTTTTTAGCTAAATTTTGAGGTTTGCAAAGGATTCTGGGTAACAGAACCTGGTCCGAGCCCCGCACGTCACCCCTCCTTGGATTCCCCTAGGTCTCTAGTTTTCAGAAATGCACAGGTTTGGTAGGTTTCCCTAGGTGCCGGCTGAGCTAGAGGCCAAAATCTACAGGTAGGCACTTCGCAAAAAACACCTCTGTTTTCTTCCAAAAATTTGGATGTGTCCACGTTGCGCTTTGGGGCGTTTCCTGTCGCGGGCGCTAGGCCTACCCACACAAGTGAGTTATCATTTTTATCGGGAGACTTGGGGGAACGCTGGGTGGAAGGAAATTTGTGGCTCCTCTCAGATTCCAGAACTTTCTGCCACAGAAATGTGAGGAACATGTGTTTTTTTAGCCAAATTTTGAGGTTTGCAAAGGATTCTGGGTAACAGAACCTGGTCCGAGCCCCGCAAGTCACCCCTCCTTGGATTCCCCTAGGTCTCTAGGTTTCAGAAATGCACAGGTTTGGTAGGTTTCCCTAGGTGCCGGCTGAGCTAGAGGCCAAAATCTACAGGTAGGCACTTCGCAAAAAACACCTCTGTTTTCTTCCAAAAATGTGGATGTGTCCACGTTGCGCTTTGGGGCGTTTCCTGTCACGGGCGCGAGGCCTACCCACACAAGTGAGGTATCATTTTTATCGGGAGACTTGGGGGAACGCTGGGTGGAAGGAAATTTGTGGCTCCTCTCAGATTCCAGAACTTTCTGCCACAGAAATATGAGGAACATGTGTTTTTTAGCTAAATTTTGAGGTTTGCAAAGGATTCTGGGTAACAGAACCTGGTCCGAGCCCCGCAAGTCACCCCTCCTTGGATTTCCCTAGGTCTCTAGTTTTCAGAAATGCACAGGTTTGGTAGGTTTCCCTAGGTGCCGGCTGAGCTAGAGGCCAAAATCTACAGGTAGGCACTTTGCAAAAAACACCTCTGTTTTCTTCCAAAAATTTGGATGTGTCCACGTTGCGTTTTGGGGCGTTTCCTGTCGCGGGCGCTAGGCCTACCCACACAAGTGAGGTATCATTTTTATCGGGAGACTTGGGGGAACGCTGGTTGGAAGGAAATTTGTGGCTCCTCTCAGATTCCAGAACTTTCTGCCACAGAAATGTGAGGAACATGTGTTTTTTTAGCCAAATTTTGAGGCTTGCAAAGGATTCTGGGTAACAGAACCTGGTCCGAGCCCCGCAAGTCACCCCTCCTTGGATTCCCCTAGGTCTCTAGGTTTCAGAAATGCACAGGTTTGGTAGGTTTCCCTAGGTGCCGGCTGAGCTAGAGGCCACAATCTACAGGTAGGCACTTCGCAAAAAACACCTCTGTTTTCTTCCAAAAATTTGGATGTGTCCACGTTGCGCTTTGGGGCGTTTCCTGTCGCGGGCGCTAGGCCTACCCACACAAGTGAGGTATCATTTTTATCGGGAGACTTGGGGGAATGCTGGTTGGAAGGAAATTTGTGGCTCCTCTCAGATTCCAGAACTTTCTGCCACAGAAATGTGAGGAACATGTGTTTTTTTAGCCAAATTTTGAGGCTTGCAAAGGATTCTGGGTAACAGAACCTGGTCCGAGCCCCGCACGTCACCCCTCCTTGGATTCCCCTAGGTCTCTAGGTTTCAGAAATGCACAGGTTTGGTAGGTTTCCCTAGGTGCCGGCTGAGCTAGAGGCCAAAATCTACAGGTAGGCACTTCGCAAAAAACACCTCTGTTTTCTTCCAAAAATTTGGATGTGTCCACGTTGCGCTTTGGGGGGTTTCCTGTCGCAGGCGCTAGGCCTACCCACACAAGTGAGGTATCATTTTTATCAGGAGACTTGGGGGAACGCTGGGTGGAAGGAAATTTGTGGCTCCTCTCAGATTCCAGAACTTTCTGCCACAGAAATGTGAGGAACATGTGTTTTTTTAGCCAGATTTTGAGGTTTGCAAAGGATTCTGGGTAACAGAACCTGGTCCGAGCCCTGCAAGTCACCCCTCCTTGGATTCCCCTAGGTCTCTAGTTTTCAGAAATGCACAGGTTTGGTAGGTTTCCCTAGGTGCCGGCTGAGCTAGAGGCCAAAATCTACAGGTAGGCACTTCGCAAAAAACACCTCTGTTTTCTTCCAAAAATGTGGATGTGACCACGTTGCGCTTTGGGGCGTTTCCTGTGACGGACGCTAGGCCTACCCACACAAGTGAGGTATCATTTTTATCGGGAGACTTGGGGGAACCCTGGGTGGAAGGAAATTTGTGGCTCCTCTCAGATTCCCGAACTTTCTGCCACAGAAATGTGAGGAACATGTG
Organism: Pleurodeles waltl; assembly: GCF_031143425.1. NCBI lineage: Eukaryota > Metazoa > Chordata > Amphibia > Caudata > Salamandridae > Pleurodeles > Pleurodeles waltl. The sequence goes on along the minus strand of NC_090446.1, from coordinate 356,008,002 downwards.
TTTTTTTAGCCATATTTTGAGGTTTGCAAAGGATTCTGGGTAACAGAACCTGGTCCGAGCCCCGCAAGTCACCCCTCCTTGGATTCCCCTAGGTCTCTAGTTTTCAGAAATGCACAGGTTTGGTAGGTTTCCCTAGGTGCCGGCTGAGCTAGAGGCCAAAATCTACAGATAGGCAGTTCGCAAAAAACACCTCGGTTTTCTTCCAAAAATTTGGATGTGTCCACGTTGCGCTTTGGGGCGTTCCTGTCGCGGGCGCTAGGCCTACACACACAAGTGAGGTATCATTTTTATCAGGAGACTTGGGGGAACGCTGGGTGGAAGGAAATTTGTGGCTCCTCTCAGATTCCAGAACTTTCTGCCACAGAAATGTGAGGAACATGTGTTTTTTAGCTAAATTTTGAGGTTTGCAAAGGATTCTGGGTAACAGAACATGGTCCGAGCCCCGCACGTCACCCCTCCTTGGATTCCCCTAGGTCTCTAGTTTTCAGAAATGCACAGGTTTGGTAGGTTTCCCTAGGTGCCGGCTGAGCTAGAGGCCAAAATCTACAGGTAGGCACTTCGCAAAAAACACCTCTGTTTTCTTCCAAAAATTTGGATGTGTCCACGTTGCGCTTTGGGGCGTTTCCTGTCGCGGGCGCTAGGCCTACCCACACAAGTGAGTTATCATTTTTATCGGGAGACTTGGGGGAACGCTGGGTGGAAGGAAATTTGTGGCTCCTCTCAGATTCCAGAACTTTCTGCCACAGAAATGTGAGGAACATGTGTTTTTTTAGCCAAATTTTGAGGTTTGCAAAGGATTCTGGGTAACAGAACCTGGTCCGAGCCCCGCAAGTCACCCCTCCTTGGATTCCCCTAGGTCTCTAGGTTTCAGAAATGCACAGGTTTGGTAGGTTTCCCTAGGTGCCGGCTGAGCTAGAGGCCAAAATCTACAGGTAGGCACTTCGCAAAAAACACCTCTGTTTTCTTCCAAAAATGTGGATGTGTCCACGTTGCGCTTTGGGGCGTTTCCTGTCACGGGCGCGAGGCCTACCCACACAAGTGAGGTATCATTTTTATCGGGAGACTTGGGGGAACGCTGGGTGGAAGGAAATTTGTGGCTCCTCTCAGATTCCAGAACTTTCTGCCACAGAAATATGAGGAACATGTGTTTTTTAGCTAAATTTTGAGGTTTGCAAAGGATTCTGGGTAACAGAACCTGGTCCGAGCCCCGCAAGTCACCCCTCCTTGGATTTCCCTAGGTCTCTAGTTTTCAGAAATGCACAGGTTTGGTAGGTTTCCCTAGGTGCCGGCTGAGCTAGAGGCCAAAATCTACAGGTAGGCACTTTGCAAAAAACACCTCTGTTTTCTTCCAAAAATTTGGATGTGTCCACGTTGCGTTTTGGGGCGTTTCCTGTCGCGTGCGCTAGGCCTACCCACACAAGTGAGGTATCATTTTTATCGGGAGACTTGGGGGAACGCTGGTTGGAAGGAAATTTGTGGCTCCTCTCAGATTCCAGAACTTTCTGCCACAGAAATGTGAGGAACATGTGTTTTTTTAGCCAAATTTTGAGGCTTGCAAAGGATTCTGGGTAACAGAACCTGGTCCGAGCCCCGCAAGTCACCCCTCCTTGGATTCCCCTAGGTCTCTAGGTTTCAGAAATGCACAGGTTTGGTAGGTTTCCCTAGGTGCCGGCTGAGCTAGAGGCCACAATCTACAGGTAGGCACTTCGCAAAAAACACCTCTGTTTTCTTCCAAAAATTTGGATGTGTCCACGTTGCGCTTTGGGGCGTTTCCTGTAGCGGGCGCTAGGCCTACCCACACAAGTGAGGTATCATTTTTATCGGGAGACTTTGGGGAACGCTGGGTGGAAGGAAATTTGTGGCTCCTCTCAGATTCCCGAACTTTCTGCCACAGAAATGTGAGGAACATGTGTTTTTTTAGCCATATTTTGAGGTTTGCAAAGGATTCTGGGTAACAGAACCTGGTCCGAGCCCCGCAAGTCACCCCTCCTTGGATTCCCCTAGGTCTCTAGTTTTCAGAAATGCACAGGTTTGGTAGATTTCCCTAGGTGCCGGCTGAGCTAGAGGCCAAAATCTACAGGTAGGCACTTCGCAAAAAACACCTCGGTTTTCTTCCAAAAATGTGGATGTGTCCACGTTGCGCTTTGGGGCGTTTCCTGTCGCGGGCGCTAGGCCTACACACACAAGTGAGGTATCATTTTTATCGGGAGACTTGGGGGAACGCTGGGTGGAAGGAAATTTGTGGCTCCTCTCAGATTCCAGAACTTTCTGCCACAGAAATGTGAGGAACATGTGTTTTTTAGCTAAATTTTGAGGTTTGCAAAGGATTCTGGGTAACAGAGCCTGGTCCGAGCCCCGCACGTCACCCCTCCTTGGATTCCCCTAGGTCTCTAGTTTTCAGAAATGCACAGGTTTGGTAGGTTTCCCTAGGTGCCGGCTGAGCTAGAGGCCAAAATCTACAGGTATGCACTTCGCAAAAAACACCTCTGTTTTTATCCCAAAATTTGGATGTGTCCACGTTGCGATTTGGGGCGTTTCCTGTCGCGGGCGCTAGGCCTACCCACACAAGTGAGGTATCATTTTTATCGGGAGACTTGGGGGAACGCTGGGTGGAAGGAAATTTGTGGCTCCTCCCAGATTCCAGAACTTTCTGCCACAGAAATGTGAGGAACATGTGTTTTTTTAGCCAAATTTTGAGGTTTGCAAAGGATTCTGGGTAACAGAACCTGGTCTGAGCCCCGCAAGTCACCCCTCCTTAGATTCCCCTAGGTCTCTAGATTTCAGAAATTCACAGGTTTGGTAGGTTTCCCTAGGTGCCGGCTGAGCTAGAGGCCAAAATCTACAGGTAGGCACTTCGCAAAAAACACCTCTGTTTTCTTCCAAAAATGTGGATGTGTCCACGTTGCGCTTTGGGGCGTTTCCTGTCACGGGCGCTAGGCCTACCCACACAAGTGAGGTATCATTTTTATCGGGAGACTTGGGGGAACGCTGGGTGGAAGGAAATTTGTGGCTCCTCTCAGATTCCAGAACTTTCTGCCACAGAAATGTGAGGAACATCTGTTTTTTAGCTAAATTTTGAGGTTTGCAAAGGATTCTGGGTAACAGAACCTGGTCCGAGCCCCGCAAGTCACCCTTCCTTGGATTCCCCTAGGTCTCTAGTTTTCAGAAATGCACAGGTTTGGTAGGTTTCCCTAGGTGCCGGCTGAGCTAGAGGCCAAAATCTACAGGTAGGCACTTCGCAAAAAACACCTCTGTTTTCTTCCAAAAATTTGGATGTGTCCACGTTGCGCTTTGGGGCGTTTCCTGTCATGGGCGCTAGGCCTACCCACACAAGTGAGGTATCATTTTTATCGGGAGACTTGGGGGAACGCTGGGTGGAAGGAAATTTGTGGCTCCTCTCAGATTCCCGAACTTTCTGCCACAGAAATGTGAGGAACATGTGTTTTTTTAGCTATATTTTGAGGTTTGCAAAGGATTCTGGGTAACAGAACCTGGTCCGAGCCCCGCAAGTCACCCCTCCTTGGATTCCCCTAGGTCTCTAGGTTTCAGAAATGCACAGGTTTGGTAGGTTTCCCTAGGTGCCGGCTGAGCTAGAGGCCAAAATCTACAGGTAGGCACTTTGCAAAAAACACCTCTGTTTTCTTCCAAAAATTTGGATGTGTCCACGTTGTGTTTTGGGGCGTTTCCTGTCGCGGGCGCTAGGCCTACCCACACAAGTGAGGTATCATTTTTATCGGGAGACTTGGGGGAACGCTGGTTGGAAGGAAATTTGTGGCTCCTCTCAGATTCCAGAACTTTCTGCCACAGAAATGTGAGGAACATGTGTTTTTTTAGCCAAATTTTGAGGCTTGCAAAGGATTCTGGGTAACAGAACCTGGTCCGAGCCCCGCAAGTCACCCCTCCTTGGATTCCCCTAGGTCTCTAGGTTTCAGAAATGCACAGGTTTGGTAGGTTTCCCTAGGTGCCGGCTGAGCTAGAGGCCACAATCTACAGGTAGGCACTTCGCAAAAAACACCTCTGTTTTCTTCCAAAAATTTGGATGTGTCCACGTTGCGCTTTGGGGCGTTTCCTGTCGCGGGCGCTAGGCCTACCCACACAAGTGAGGTATCATTTTTATCGGGAGACTTGGGGGAACGCTGGGTGGAAGGAAATTTGTGGCTCCTCTCAGATTCCCGAACTTTCTGCCACAGAAATGTGAGGAACATGTGTTTTTTTAGCCATATTTTGAGGTTTGCAAAGGATTCTGGGTAACAGAACCTGGTCCGAGCCCCGCAAGTCACCCCTCCTTGGATTCCCCTAGGTCTCTAGTTTTCAGAAATGCACAGGTTTGGTAGGTTTCCCTAGGTGCCGGCTGAGCTAGAGGCCAAAATCTACAGGTAGGCACTTCGCAAAAAACACCTCGGTTTTCTTCCAAAAATGTGGATGTGTCCACGTTGCGCTTTGGGGCGTTTCCTGTCGCGGGCGCTAGGCCTACACACACAAGTGAGGTATCATTTTTATCGGGAGACTTGGGGGAACGCTGGGTGGAAGGAAATTTGTGGCTCCTCTCAGATTCCAGAACTTTCTGCCACAGAAATGTGAGGAACATGTGTTTTTTAGCTAAATTTTGAGGTTTGCAAAGGATTCTGGGTAACAGAGCCTGGTCCGAGCCCCGCACGTCACCCCTCCTTGGATTCCCCTAGGTCTCTAGTTTTCAGAAATGCACAGGTTTGGTAGGTTTCCCTAGGTGCCGGCTGAGCTAGAGGCCAAAATCTACAGGTATGCACTTCGCAAAAAATCACCTCTGTTTTTATCCCAAAATTTGGATGTGTCCACGTTGCGATTTGGGGCGTTTCCTGTCGCGGGCGCTAGGCCTACCCACACAAGTGAGGTATCATTTTTATCGGGAGACTTGGGGGAACGCTGGGTGGAAGGAAATTTGTGGCTCCTCTCAGATTCCAGAACTTTCTGCCACAGAAATGTGAGGAACATGTGTTTTTTTAGCCAAATTTTGAGGTTTGCAAAGGATTCTGGGTAACAGAACCTGGTCTGAGCCCCGCAAGTCACCCCTCCTTAGATTCCCCTAGGTCTCTAGATTTCAGAAATGCACAGGTTTGGTAGGTTTCCCTAGGTGCCGGCTGAGCTAGAGGCCAAAATCTACAGGTAGGCACTTCGCAAAAAACACCTCTGTTTTCTTCGAAAAATGTGGATGTGTCCACGTTGCGCTTTGGGGCGTTTCCTGTCACGGGCGCTAGGCCTACCCACACAAGTGAGGTATCATTTTTATCGGGAGACTTGGGGGAACGCTGGGTGGAAGGAAATTTGTGGCTCCTCTCAGATTCCAGAACTTTCTGCCATAGAAATGTGAGGAACATCTGTTTTTTAGCTAAATTTTGAGGTTTGCAAAGGATTCTGGGTAACAGAACCTGGTCCGAGCCCCGCAAGTCACCCCTCCTTGGATTCCCCTAGGTCTCTAGTTTTCAGAAATGCACAGGTTTGGTAGGTTTCCCTAGGTGCCGGCTGAGCTAGAGGCCAAAATCTACAGGTAGGCACTTCGCAAAAAACACCTCTGTTTTCTTCCAAAAATTTGGATGTGTCCACGTTGCGCTTTGGGGCGTTTCCTGTCATGGGCGCTAGGCCTACCCACACAAGTGAGGTATCATTTTTATCGGGAGACTTGGTGGAACGCTGGGTGGAAGGAAATTTGTGGCTCCTCTCAGATTCCCGAACTTTCTGCCACAGAAATGTGAGGAACATGTGTTTTTTTAGCTATATTTTGAAGTTTGCAAAGGATTCTGGGTAACAGAACCTGGTCCGAGCCCCGCAAGTCACCCCTCCTTGGATTCCCCTAGGTCTCTAGTTTTCAGAAATGCACAGGTTTGGTAGGTTTCCCTAGGTGCCGGCTGAGCTAGAGGCCAAAATCTACAGGTAGGCACTTCGCAAAAAAACACCTCGGTTTTCTTCCAAAAATTTGGATGTGTCCACGTTGCGCTTTGGGGCGTTTCCTGTCGCGGGAGCTAGGCCTACACACACAAGTGAGGTATCATTTTTATCGGGAGACTTGGGGGAACGCTGGGTGGAAGGAAATTTGTGGCTCCTCTCAGATTCCAGAACTTTCTGCCACAGAAATGTGAGGAACATGTGTTTTTTAGCTAAATTTTGAGGTTTGCAAAGGATTCTGGGTAACAGAACCTGGTCCGAGCCCCGCACGTCACCCCTCCTTGGATTCCCCTAGGTCTCTAGTTTTCAGAAATGCACAGGTTTGGTAGGTTTCCCTAGGTGCCGGCTGAGCTAGAGGCCAAAATCTACAGGTAGGCACTTCGCAAAAAACACCTCAGTTTTCTTCCAAAAATTTGGATGTGTCCACGTTGCACTTTGGGGCGTTTCCTGTCGCGGGCGCTAGGCCTACACACACAAGTGAGGTATCATTTTTATCTGGAGACTTGGGGGAACGCTGGGTGGAAGGAAATTTGTGGCTCCTCTCAGATTCCAGAACTTTCTGCCACAGAAATGTGAGGAACATGTGTTTTTTAGCTAAATTTTGAGGTTTGCAAAGGATTCTGGGTAACAGAACCTGGTCCGAGCCCCGCACGTCACCCCTACTTGGATTCCCCTAGGTCTCTAGTTTTCAGAAATGCACAGGTTTGGTAGGTTTCCCTAGGTGTCGGCTGAGCTAGAGGCCAAAATCTACAGGTAGGCACTTCGCAAAAAACACCTCTGTTTTCTCCCAAAAATTTGGATGTGTCCACGTTGCGCTTTTGGGCGTTTCCTGTCGCGGGCGCTAGGCCTACCCACACAAGTGAGGTAACATTTTTATCGGGAGACTTGGGGGAACGCTGGGTGGAAGGAAATTTGTGGCTCCTCTCAGATTCCAGAACTTTCTGCCACAGAAATGTGAGGAACATGTGTTTTTTTAGCCAAATTTTGAGGTTTGCAAAGGATTCTGGGTAACAGAACCTGGTCCGAGCCCCGCAAGTCACCCCTCCTTGGATTCCCCTAGGTCTCTAGGTTTCAGAAATGCACAGGTTTGGTAGGTTTCCCTAGGTTCCGGCTGAGCTAGAGGCCAAAATCTACAGGTAGGCACTTCGCAAAAAACACCTCTGTTTTCTTCCAAAAATGTGGATGTGTCCACGTTGCGCTTTGGGGCGTTTCCTGTCACGGGCGCTAGGCCTACCCACACAAGTGAGGAATCATTTTTATCGGGAGACTTGGGGGAACGCTGGGTGGAAGGAAATTTGTGGCTCCTCTCAGAATCCAGAACTTTCTGCCACAGAAATGTGAGGAACATGTGTTTTTTAGCTAAATTTTGAGTTTGCAAAGGATTCTGGGTAACAGAACCTGGTCCGAGCCCCGCACGTCACCCCTCCTTGGATTCCCCTAGGTCTCTAGTTTTCAGAAATGCACAGGTTTGGTAGTTTTCCCTAGGTGTCGGCTGAGCTAGAGGCCAAAATCTACAGGTAGGAACTTCGCAAAAAACACCTCTGTTTTCTTCCAAAAATTTGGATGTGTCCACGTTGCGCTTTGGGGCGTTTCCTGTCGCGGGCGCTAGGCCTACCCACACAAGTGAGGTATCATTTTTATCGGGAGACTTGGAGGAACGCTGGGTGGAAGGAAATTTGTGGCTCCTCTCAGATTCCAGAACTTTCTGCCACAGAAATGTGAGGAACATGTGTTTTTTTAGCCAAATTTTGTGGTTTGCAAAGGATTCTGGGTAACAGAACCTGGTCCGAGCCCCGCAAGTCACCCCTCCTTGGATTCCCCTAGGTCTCTAGTTTTCAGAAATGCACAGGTTTGGTAGGTTTCACTAGGTGCCGGCTGAGCTAGAGGCCAAAATCTACAGGTAGGCAGTTCGCAAAAAACACCTCTGTTTTCTTCCAAAAATTTGGATGTGTCCACGTTGCGCTTTGGGGCGTTTCCTGTCACGGGCGCTAGGCCTACCCACACAAGTGAGGTATCATTTTTATCGGGAGACTTGGGGGAACGCTGGGTGGAAGGAAATTTGTGGCTCCTCTCAGATTCCAGAACTTTCTGCCACAGAAATGTGAGGAACATGTGTTTTTTTAGCCATATTTTGAGGTTTGCAAAGGATTCTGGGTAACAGAACCTGGTCCGAGCCCCGCACGTCACCCCTCCTTGGATTCCCCTAGGTCTCTAGTTTTCAGAAATGCACAGGTTTGGTAGGTTTCCCTAGGTGTCGGCTGAGCTAGAGGCCAAAATCTACAGGTAGGCACTTCGCAAAAAACACCTCTGTTTTCTTCCAAAAATTTGGATGTGTCCACGTTGCGCTTTGGGGCGTTTCCTGTCGCGGGCGCTAGGCCTACCCACACAAGTGAGGTAACATTTTTATCGGGAGACTTGGGGGAACGCTGGGTGGAAGGAAATTTGTGGCTCCTCTCAGATTCCAGAACTTTCTGCCACAGAAATGTGAGGAACATGTGTTTTTTTAGCCAAATTTTGAGGTTTGCAAAGGATTCTGGGTAACAGAACCTGGTCCGAGCCCCGCAAGTCACCCCTCCCAGGATTCCCCTAGGTCTCTAGGTTTCAGAAATGCACAGGTTTGGTAGGTTTCCCTAGGTGCCGGCTGAGCTAGAGGCCAAAATCTACAGGTAGGCAGTTCGCAAAAAACACCTCTGTTTTCTTCCAAAAATGTGGATGTGTCCACGTTGCGCTTTGGGGCGTTTCCTGTCACGGGCGCTAGGCCTACCCACACAAGTGAGGTATCATTTTTATCGGGAGACTTGGGGGAACGCTGGCTGGAAGGAAATTTGTGGCTCCTCTCAGATTCCAGAACTTTCTGCCACAGAAATGTGAGGTACATGTGTTTTTTAGCTAAATTTTGAGGTTTGCAAAGGATTCTGGGTAACAGAACCTGGTCCGAGCCCCGCAAGTCACCCCTCCTTGGATTCCCCTAGGTCTCTAGGTTTCAGAAATGCACAGGTTTGGTAGGTTTCCCTAGGTGTCGGCTGAGCTAGAGGCCAAAATCTACAGGTAGGCACTTCGCAAAAAACACCTCTGTTTTCTTCCAAAAATTTGGATGTGTCCACGTTGCGCTTTGGGGCGTTTCCTGTCGCGGGCGCTAGGCCTACCCACACAAGTGAGGTAACATTTTTATCGGGAGACTTGGGGGAACGCTGGGTGGAAGGAAATTTGTGGCTCCTCTCAGATTCCAGAACTTTCTGCCACAGAAATGTGAGGAACATGTGTTTTTTAGCTAAATTTTGAGGTTTGCAAAGGATTCTGGATAACAGAACCTGGTCCGAGCCCCGCACGTCACCCCTCCTTGGATTCCCCTAGGTCTCTAGTTTTCAGAAATGCACAGGTTTGGTAGGTTTCCCTAGGTGTAGGCTGAGCTAGAGGCCAAAATCTACAGGTAGGAACTTCGCAAAAAACACCTCTGTTTTCTTCCAAAAATTTGGATGTGTCCACGTTGCGCTTTGGGGCGTTTCCTGTCGCGGGCGCTAGGCCTACCCACACAAGTGAGGTATCATTTTTATCGGGAGACTTGGAGGAACGCTGGGTGGAAGGAAATTTGTGGCTCCTCTCAGATTCCAGAACTTTCTGCCACAGAAATGTGAGGAACATGTGTTTTTTTAGCCAAATTTTGTGGTTTGCAAAGGATTCTGGGTAACAGAACCTGGTCCGAGCCCCGCAAGTCACCCCTCCTTGGATTCCCCTAGGTCTCTAGTTTTCAGAAATGCACAGGTTTGGTAGGTTTCACTAGGTGCCGGCTGAGCTAGAGGCCAAAATCTACAGGTAGGCAGTTCGCAAAAAACACCTCTGTTTTCTTCCAAAAATTTGGATGTGTCCACGTTGCGCTTTGGGGCGTTTCCTGTCACGGGCGCTAGGCCTACCCACACAAGTCAGGTATCATTTTTATCGGGAGACTTGGGGGAACGCTGGGTGGAAGGAAATTTGTGGCTCCTCTCAGATTCCAGAACTTTCTGCCACAGAAATGTGAGGAACATGTGTTTTTTTAGCCATATTTTGAGGTTTGCAAAGGATTCTGGGTAACAGAACCTGGTCCGAGCCCCGCACGTCACCCCTCCTTGGATTCCCCTAGGTCTCTAGTTTTCAGAAATGCACAGGTTTGGTAGGTTTCCCTAGGTGTCGGCTGAGCTAGAGGCCAAAATCTACAGGTAGGCACTTCGCAAAAAACACCTCTGTTTTCTTCCAAAAATTTGGATGTGTCCACGTTGCGCTTTGGGGCGTTTCCTGTCGCGGGCGCTAGGCCTACCCACACAAGTGAGGTAACATTTTTATCGGGAGACTTGGGGGAACGCTGGGTGGAAGGAAATTTGTGGCTCCTCTCAGATTCCAGAACTTTCTGCCACAGAAATGTGAGGAACATGTGTTTTTTTAGCCAAATTTTGAGGTTTGAAAAGGATTCTGGGTAACAGAACCTGGTCCGAGCCCCGCAAGTCACCCCTCCTTGGATTCCCCTAGGTCTCTAGGTTTCAGAAATGCACAGGTTTGGTAGGTTTCCCTAGGTGCCGGCTGAGCTAGAGGCCAAAATCTACAGGTAGGCACTTCGCAAAAAACACCTCTGTTTTCTTCCAAAAATGTGGATGTGTCCACGTTGCGCTTTGGGGCGTTTCCTGTCACGGGCGCTAGGCCTACCCACACAAGTGAGGTATCATTTTTATCGGGAGACTTGGGGGAACGCTGGGTGGAAGGAAATTTGTGGCTCCTCTCAGATTCCAGAACTTTCTGCCACAGAAATGTGAGGAACATGTGTTTTTTAGCTAAATTTTGAGGTTTGCAAAGGATTCTGGGTAACAGAACCTGGTCCGAGCCCTGCACGTCACCCCTCCTTGGATTCCCCTAGGTCTCTAGTTTTCAGAAATGCACAGGTTTGGTAGGTTTCCCTAGGTGCCGGCTGAGCTAGAGGCCAAAATCTACAGGTAGGCACTTCGCAAAAAACACCTCTGTTTTCTTCCAAAAATTTGGATGTGTCCACGTTGCGCTTTGGGGTGTTTCCTGTCGTGGGCGCTAGGCCTACCCACACAAGTGAGGTATCATTTTTATCGGGAGACTTGGGGGAACGCTGGGTGGAAGGAAATTTGTGGCTCCTCTCAGATTCCAGAACTTTCTGCCACAGAAATTTGAGGAACATGTGTTTTTTTAGACAAATTTTGAGGTTTGCAAAGGATTCTGGGTAACAGAACCTGGTCCGAGCCCCGCAAGTCACCCCTCCTGGGATTCCCCTAGGTCGCTAGTTTTCAGAAATGCACAGGTTTGGTAGGTTTCCCTAGGTGCCGGCTGAGCTAGAGGCCAAAATCTACAGGTAGGCACTTCGCAAAAAACACCTCTGTTTTCTTCCAAAAATTTGGATGTGTCCACGTTGCGCTTTGGGGCGTTTCCTGTCGCGGGCGCTAGGCCTACCCACACAAGTGAGGTATCATTTTTATCGGGAGACTTAGGGAAACGCTGGGTGGAAGGAAATTTGTGGCTCCTCTCAGATTCCAGAACTTTCTGCCACAGAAATGTGAGGAACATGTGTTTTTTTAGCGAAATATTGAGGTTTGCAAAGGATTCTGGGTAATAGAACCTGGTCCGAGCCCCGCAAGTCACCCCTCCTTGGATTCCCCTAGGTCTCTAGTTTTCAGAAATGCACAGGTTTGGTAGGTTTCCCTAGGTGCCGGCTGAGCTAGAGGCCAAAATCTACAGGTAGGAACTTCGCAAAAAACACCTCTGTTTTCTTCCAAAAATTTGGATGTGTCCATGTTGCGCTTTGGGGCGTTTCCTGTCGCGGGCGCTAGGCCTACCCACACAAGTGAGGTATCATTTTTATCGGGAGAGTTGGAGGAACGCTGGGTGGAAGGAAATTTGTGGCTCCTCTCAGATTCCAGAACTTTCTGCCACAGAAATGTGAGGAACATGTGTTTTTTTAGCCAAATTTTGTGGTTTGCAAAGGATTCTGGGTAACAGAACCTGGTCCGAGCCCCGCAAGTCACCCCTCCTTGGATTCCCCTAGGTCTCTAGTTTTCAGAAATGCACAGGTTTGGTAGGTTTGCCTAGGTGCCGGCTGAGCTAGAGGCCAAAATTTACAGGTAGGCACTTCGCAAAAAACACCTCTGTTTTCTTCCAAAAATTTGGATGTGTCCACGTTGCGCTTTGGGGCGTTTCCTGTCACGGGCGCTAGGCCTACCCACACAAGTCAGGTATCATTTTTATCGGGAGACTTGGGGGAACGCTGGGTGGAAGGAAATTTGTGGCTCCTCTCAGATTCCAGAACTTTCTGCCACAGAAATGTGAGGAACATGTGTTTTTTTAGCCATATTTTGAGGTTTGCAAAGGATTCTGGGTAACAGAACCTGGTCCGAGCCCCGCACGTCACCCCTCCTTGGATTCCCCTAAGTCTCTAGTTTTCAGAAATGCACAGGTTTGGTAGGTTTCCCTAGGTGTCGGCTGAGCTAGAGGCCAAAATCTACAGGTAGGCACTTCGCAAAAAACACCTCTGTTTTCTTCCAAAAATTTGGATGTGTCCACGTTGCGCTTTGGGGCGTTTCCTGTCACGGGCGCTAGTCCTACCCACACAAGTGAGGTAACATTTTTATCGGGAGACTTGGGGGAACGCTGGGTGGAAGGAAATTTGTGGCTCCTCTCAGATTCCAGAACTTTCTGCCACAGAAATGTGAGGAACATGTGTTTTTTTAGCCAAATTTTGAGGTTTGCAAAGGATTCTGGGTAACAGAACCTGGTCCGAGCCCCGCAAGTCACCCCTCCTTGGATTCCCCTAGGTCTCTAGGTTTCAGAAATGCACAGGTTTGGTAGGTTTCCCTAGGTGTCGGCTGAGCTAGAGGCCAAAATCTACAGGTAGGCACTTCGCAAAAAACACCTCTGTTTTCTTCCAAAAATGTGGATGTGTCCACGTTGCGCTTTGGGGCGTTTCCTGTCACGGGCGCTAGGCCTACCCACACAAGTGAGGTATCATTTTTATCGGGAGACTTGGGGGAACGCTGGCTGGAAGGAAATTTGTGGCTCCTCTCAGATTCCAGAACTTTCTGCCACAGAAATGTGAGGAACATGTGTTTTTTAGCTAAATTTTGAGGTTTGCAAAGGATTCTGGGTAACAGAACCTGCTCCGAGCCCCGCAAGTCACCCCTCCTTGGATTCCCCTAGGTCTCTAGTTTTCAGAAATGCACAGGTTTGGTAGGTTTCCCTAGGTGTCGGCTGAGCTAGAGGCCAAAATCTACAGGTAGGAACTTCGCAAAAAACACCTCTGTTTTCTTCCAAAAATTTGGATGTGTCCACGTTGCGCTTTGGGGCGTTTCCTGTCGCGGGCGCTAGGCCTACCCACACAAGTGAGGTATCATTTTTATCGGGAGACTTGGAGGAACGCTGGGTGGAAGGAAATTTGTGGCTCCTCTCAGATTCCAGAACTTTCTGCCACAGAAATGTGAGGAACATGTGTTTTTTTAGCCAAATTTTGTGGTTTGCAAAGGATTCTGGGTAACAGAACCTGGTCCGAGCCCCGCAAGTCACCCCTCCTTGGATTCCCCTAGCTCTCTAGTTTTCAGAAATGCACAGGTTTGGTAGGTTTCACTAGGTGCCGGCTGAGCTAGAGGCCAAAATCTACAGGTAGGCACTTCGCAAAAAACACCTCTGTTTTCTTCCAAAAATTTGGATGTGTCCACGTTGCGCTTTGGGGCGTTTCCTGTCACGGGCGCTAGGCCTACCCACACAAGTGAGGTATCATTTTTATCGGGAGACTTGGGGGAACGCTGGGTGGAAGGAAATTTGTGGCTCCTCTCAGATTCCAGAACTTTCTGCCACAGAAATGTGAGGAACATGTGTTTTTTTAGCCATATTTTGAGGTTTGCAAAGGATTCTGGGTAACAGAACCTGGTCCGAGCCCCGCACGTCACCCCTCCTTGGATTCCCCTAGGTCTCTAGTTTTCAGAAATGCACAGGTTTGGTAGGTTTCCCTAGGTGTCGGCTGAGCTAGAGGCCAAAATCTACAGGTAGGCACTTCGCAAAAAACACCTCTGTTTTCTTCCAAAAATTTGGATGTGTCCACGTTGCGCTTTGGGGCGTTTCCTGTCGCGGGCGCTAGGCCTACCCACACAAGTGAGGTAACATTTTTATCGGGAGACTTGGGGGAACGCTGGGTGGAAGGAAATTTGTGGCTCCTCTCAGATTCCAGAACTTTCTGCCACAGAAATGTGAGGAACATGTGTTTTTTTAGCCAAATTTTGAGGTTTGCAAAGGATTCTGGGTAACAGAACCTGGTCCGAGCCCCGCAAGTCACCCCTCCTTGGATTCCCCTAGGTCTCTAGGTTTCAGAAATGCACAGGTTTGGTAGGTTTCCCTAGGTGCCGGCTGAGCTAGAGGCCAAAATCTACAGGTAGGCACTTCGCAAAAAACACCTCTGTTTTCTTCCAAAAATGTGGATGTGTCCACGTTGCGCTTTGGGGCGTTTCCTGTCACGGGCGCTAGGCCTACCCACACAAGTGAGGTATCATTTTTATCGGGAGACTTGGGGGAACGCTGGGTGGAAGGAAATTTGTGGCTCCTCTCAGATTCCAGAACTTTCTGCCACAGAAATGTGAGGAACATGTGTTTTTTAGCTAAATTTTGAGGTTTGCAAAGGATTCTGGGTAACAGAACCTGGTCCTAGCCCTGCACGTCACCCCTCCTTGGATTCCCCTAGGTCTCTAGTTTTCAGAAATGCACAGGTTTGGTAGGTTTCCCTAGGTGTCGGCTGAGCTAGAGGCCAAAATCTACAGGTAGGCACTTCGCAAAAAACACCTCTGTTTTCTTCCAAAAATTTGGATGTGTCCACGTTGCGCTTTGGGGCGTTTCCTGTCGCGGGCGCTAGGCCTACCCACACAAGTGAGGTAACATTTTTATCGGGAGACTTGGGGGAACGCTGGGTGGAAGGAAATTTGTGGCTCCTCTCAGATTCCAGAACTTTCTGCCACAGAAATGTGAGGAACATGTGTTTTTTTAGCCAAATTTTGAGGTTTGCAAAGGATTCTGGGTAACAGAACCTGGTCCGAGCCCCGCAAGTCACCCCTCCCAGGATTCCCCTAGGTCTCTAGGTTTCAGAAATGCACAGGTTTGGTAGGTTTCCCTAGGTGCCGGCTGAGCTAGAGGCCAAAATCTACAGGTAGGCAGTTCGCAAAAAACACCTCTGTTTTCTTCCAAAAATGTGGATGTGTCCACGTTGCGCTTTGGGGCGTTTCCTGTCACGGGCGCTAGGCCTACCCACACAAGTGAGGTATCATTTTTATCGGGAGACTTGGGGGAACGCTGGCTGGAAGGAAATTTGTGGCTCCTCTCAGATTCCAGAACTTTCTGCCACAGAAATGTGAGGTACATGTGTTTTTTAGCTAAATTTTGAGGTTTGCAAAGGATTCTGGGTAACAGAACCTGGTCCGAGCCCCGCAAGTCACCCCTCCTTGGATTCCCCTAGGTCTCTAGGTTTCAGAAATGCACAGGTTTGGTAGGTTTCCCTAGGTGTCGGCTGAGCTAGAGGCCAAAATCTACAGGTAGGCACTTCGCAAAAAACACCTCTGTTTTCTTCCAAAAATTTGGATGTGTCCACGTTGCGCTTTGGGGCGTTTCCTGTCGCGGGCGCTAGGCCTACCCACACAAGTGAGGTAACATTTTTATCGGGAGACTTGGGGGAACGCTGGGTGGAAGGAAATTTGTGGCTCCTCTCAGATTCCAGAACTTTCTGCCACAGAAATGTGAGGAACATGTGTTTTTTAGCTAAATTTTGAGGTTTGCAAAGGATTCTGGATAACAGAACCTGGTCCGAGCCCCGCACGTCACCCCTCCTTGGATTCCCCTAGGTCTCTAGTTTTCAGAAATGCACAGGTTTGGTAGGTTTCCCTAGGTGTAGGCTGAGCTAGAGGCCAAAATCTACAGGTAGGAACTTCGCAAAAAACACCTCTGTTTTCTTCCAAAAATTTGGATGTGTCCACGTTGCGCTTTGGGGCGTTTCCTGTCGCGGGCGCTAGGCCTACCCACACAAGTGAGGTATCATTTTTATCGGGAGACTTGGAGGAACGCTGGGTGGAAGGAAATTTGTGGCTCCTCTCAGATTCCAGAACTTTCTGCCACAGAAATGTGAGGAACATGTGTTTTTTTAGCCAAATTTTGTGGTTTGCAAAGGATTCTGGGTAACAGAACCTGGTCCGAGCCCCGCAAGTCACCCCTCCTTGGATTCCCCTAGGTCTCTAGTTTTCAGAAATGCACAGGTTTGGTAGGTTTCACTAGGTGCCGGCTGAGCTAGAGGCCAAAATCTACAGGTAGGCAGTTCGCAAAAAACACCTCTGTTTTCTTCCAAAAATTTGGATGTGTCCACGTTGCGCTTTGGGGCGTTTCCTGTCACGGGCGCTAGGCCTACCCACACAAGTCAGGTATCATTTTTATCGGGAGACTTGGGGGAACGCTGGGTGGAAGGAAATTTGTGGCTCCTCTCAGATTCCAGAACTTTCTGCCACAGAAATGTGAGGAACATGTGTTTTTTTAGCCATATTTTGAGGTTTGCAAAGGATTCTGGGTAACAGAACCTGGTCCGAGCCCCGCACGTCACCCCTCCTTGGATTCCCCTAGGTCTCTAGTTTTCAGAAATGCACAGGTTTGGTAGGTTTCCCTAGGTGTCGGCTGAGCTAGAGGCCAAAATCTACAGGTAGGCACTTCGCAAAAAACACCTCTGTTTTCTTCCAAAAATTTGGATGTGTCCACGTTGCGCTTTGGGGCGTTTCCTGTCGCGGGCGCTAGGCCTACCCACACAAGTGAGGTAACATTTTTATCGGGAGACTTGGGGGAACGCTGGGTGGAAGGAAATTTGTGGCTCCTCTCAGATTCCAGAACTTTCTGCCACAGAAATGTGAGGAACATGTGTTTTTTTTAGCCAAATTTTGAGGTTTGCAAAGGATTCTGGGTAACAGAACCTGGTCCGAGCCCCGCAAGTCACCCCTCCCAGGATTCCCCTAGGTCTCTAGGTTTCAGAAATGCACAGGTTTGGTAGGTTTCCCTAGGTGCCGGCTGAGCTAGAGGCCAAAATCTACAGGTAGGCAGTTCGCAAAAAACACCTCTGTTTTCTTCCAAAAATGTGGATGTGTCCACGTTGCGCTTTGGGGCGTTTCCTGTCACGGGCGCTAGGCCTACCCACACAAGTGAGGTATCATTTTTATCGGGAGACTTGGGGGAACGCTGGCTGGAAGGAAATTTGTGGCTCCTCTCAGATTCCAGAACTTTCTGCCACAGAAATGTGAGGTACATGTGTTTTTTAGCTAAATTTTGAGGTTTGCAAAGGATTCTGGGTAACAGAACCTGGTCCGAGCCCCGCAAGTCACCCCTCCTTGGATTCCCCTAGGTCTCTAGGTTTCAGAAATGCACAGGTTTGGTAGGTTTCCCTAGGTGTCGGCTGAGCTAGAGGCCAAAATCTACAGGTAGGCACTTCGCAAAAAACACCTCTGTTTTCTTCCAAAAATTTGGATGTGTCCACGTTGCGCTTTGGGGCGTTTCCTGTCGCGGGCGCTAGGCCTACCCACACAAGTGAGGTAACATTTTTATCGGGAGACTTGGGGGAACGCTGGGTGGAAGGAAATTTGTGGCTCCTCTCAGATTCCAGAACTTTCTGCCACAGAAATGTGAGGAACATGTGTTTTTTAGCTAAATTTTGAGGTTTGCAAAGGATTCTGGATAACAGAACCTGGTCCGAGCCCCGCACGTCACCCCTCCTTGGATTCCCCTAGGTCTCTAGTTTTCAGAAATGCACAGGTTTGGTAGGTTTCCCTAGGTGTAGGCTGAGCTAGAGGCCAAAATCTACAGGTAGGAACTTCGCAAAAAACACCTCTGTTTTCTTCCAAAAATTTGGATGTGTCCACGTTGCGCTTTGGGGCGTTTCCTGTCGCGGGCGCTAGGCCTACCCACACAAGTGAGGTATCATTTTTATCGGGAGACTTGGAGGAACGCTGGGTGGAAGGAAATTTGTGGCTCCTCTCAGATTCCAGAACTTTCTGCCACAGAAATGTGAGGAACATGTGTTTTTTTAGCCAAATTTTGTGGTTTGCAAAGGATTCTGGGTAACAGAACCTGGTCCGAGCCCCGCAAGTCACCCCTCCTTGGATTCCCCTAGGTCTCTAGTTTTCAGAAATGCACAGGTTTGGTAGGTTTCACTAGGTGCCGGCTGAGCTAGAGGCCAAAATCTACAGGTAGGCAGTTCGCAAAAAACACCTCTGTTTTCTTCCAAAAATTTGGATGTGTCCACGTTGCGCTTTGGGGCGTTTCCTGTCACGGGCGCTAGGCCTACCCACACAAGTCAGGTATCATTTTTATCGGGAGACTTGGGGGAACGCTGGGTGGAAGGAAATTTGTGGCTCCTCTCAGATTCCAGAACTTTCTGCCACAGAAATGTGAGGAACATGTGTTTTTTTAGCCATATTTTGAGGTTTGCAAAGGATTCTGGGTAACAGAACCTGGTCCGAGCCCCGCACGTCACCCCTCCTTGGATTCCCCTAGGTCTCTAGTTTTCAGAAATGCACAGGTTTGGTAGGTTTCCCTAGGTGTCGGCTGAGCTAGAGGCCAAAATCTACAGGTAGGCACTTCGCAAAAAACACCTCTGTTTTCTTCCAAAAATTTGGATGTGTCCACGTTGCGCTTTGGGGCGTTTCCTGTCGCGGGCGCTAGGCCTACCCACACAAGTGAGGTAACATTTTTATCGGGAGACTTGGGGGAACGCTGGGTGGAAGGAAATTTGTGGCTCCTCTCAGATTCCAGAACTTTCTGCCACAGAAATGTGAGGAACATGTGTTTTTTTAGCCAAATTTTGAGGTTTGCAAAGGATTCTGGGTAACAGAACCTGGTCCGAGCCCCGCAAGTCACCCCTCCTTGGATTCCCCTAGGTCTCTAGGTTTCAGAAATGCACAGGTTTGGTAGGTTTCCCTAGGTGCCGGCTGAGCTAGAGGCCAAAATCTACAGGTAGGCACTTCGCAAAAAACACCTCTGTTTTCTTCCAAAAATGTGGATGTGTCCACGTTGCGCTTTGGGGCGTTTCCTGTCACGGGCGCTAGGCCTACCCACACAAGTGAGGTATCATTTTTATCGGGAGACTTGGGGGAACGCTGGGTGGAAGGAAATTTGTGGCTCCTCTCAGATTCCAGAACTTTCTGCCACAGAAATGTGAGGAACATGTGTTTTTTAGCTAAATTTTGAGGTTTGCAAAGGATTCTGGGTAACAGAACCTGGTCCGAGCCCTGCACGTCACCCCTCCTTGGATTCCCCTAGGTCTCTAGTTTTCAGAAATGCACAGGTTTGGTAGGTTTCCCTAGGTGTCGGCTGAGCTAGAGGCCAAAATCTACAGGTAGGCACTTCGCAAAAAACACCTCTGTTTTCTTCCAAAAATTTGGATGTGTCCACGTTGCGCTTTGGGGCGTTTCCTGTCGCGGGCGCTAGGCCTACCCACACAAGTGAGGTAACATTTTTATCGGGAGACTTGGGGGAACGCTGGGTGGAAGGAAATTTGTGGCTCCTCTCAGATTCCAGAACTTTCTGCCACAGAAATGTGAGGAACATGTGTTTTTTTAGCCAAATTTTGAGGTTTGCAAAGGATTCTGGGTAACAGAACCTGGTCCGAGCCCCGCAAGTCACCCCTCCCAGGATTCCCCTAGGTCTCTAGGTTTCAGAAATGCACAGGTTTGGTAGGTTTCCCTAGGTGCCGGCTGAGCTAGAGGCCAAAATCTACAGGTAGGCAGTTCGCAAAAAACACCTCTGTTTTCTTCCAAAAATGTGGATGTGTCCACGTTGCGCTTTGGGGCGTTTCCTGTCACGGGCGCTAGGCCTACCCACACAAGTGAGGTATCATTTTTATCGGGAGACTTGGGGGAACGCTGGCTGGAAGGAAATTTGTGGCTCCTCTCAGATTCCAGAACTTTCTGCCACAGAAATGTGAGGTACATGTGTTTTTTAGCTAAATTTTGAGGTTTGCAAAGGATTCTGGGTAACAGAACCTGGTCCGAGCCCCGCAAGTCACCCCTCCTTGGATTCCCCTAGGTCTCTAGGTTTCAGAAATGCACAGGTTTGGTAGGTTTCCCTAGGTGTCGGCTGAGCTAGAGGCCAAAATCTACAGGTAGGCACTTCGCAAAAAACACCTCTGTTTTCTTCCAAAAATTTGGATGTGTCCACGTTGCGCTTTGGGGCGTTTCCTGTCGCGGGCGCTAGGCCTACCCACACAAGTGAGGTAACATTTTTATCGGGAGACTTGGGGGAACGCTGGGTGGAAGGAAATTTGTGGCTCCTCTCAGATTCCAGAACTTTCTGCCACAGAAATGTGAGGAACATGTGTTTTTTAGCTAAATTTTGAGGTTTGCAAAGGATTCTGGATAACAGAACCTGGTCCGAGCCCCGCACGTCACCCCTCCTTGGATTCCCCTAGGTCTCTAGTTTTCAGAAATGCACAGGTTTGGTAGGTTTCCCTAGGTGTAGGCTGAGCTAGAGGCCAAAATCTACAGGTAGGAACTTCGCAAAAAACACCTCTGTTTTCTTCCAAAAATTTGGATGTGTCCACGTTGCGCTTTGGGGCGTTTCCTGTCGCGGGCGCTAGGCCTACCCACACAAGTGAGGTATCATTTTTATCGGGAGACTTGGAGGAACGCTGGGTGGAAGGAAATTTGTGGCTCCTCTCAGATTCCAGAACTTTCTGCCACAGAAATGTGAGGAACATGTGTTTTTTTAGCCAAATTTTGTGGTTTGCAAAGGATTCTGGGTAACAGAACCTGGTCCGAGCCCCGCAAGTCACCCCTCCTTGGATTCCCCTAGGTCTCTAGTTTTCAGAAATGCACAGGTTTGGTAGGTTTCACTAGGTGCCGGCTGAGCTAGAGGCCAAAATCTACAGGTAGGCAGTTCGCAAAAAACACCTCTGTTTTCTTCCAAAAATTTGGATGTGTCCACGTTGCGCTTTGGGGCGTTTCCTGTCACGGGCGCTAGGCCTACCCACACAAGTCAGGTATCATTTTTATCGGGAGACTTGGGGGAACGCTGGGTGGAAGGAAATTTGTGGCTCCTCTCAGATTCCAGAACTTTCTGCCACAGAAATGTGAGGAACATGTGTTTTTTTAGCCATATTTTGAGGTTTGCAAAGGATTCTGGGTAACAGAACCTGGTCCGAGCCCCGCACGTCACCCCTCCTTGGATTCCCCTAGGTCTCTAGTTTTCAGAAATGCACAGGTTTGGTAGGTTTCCCTAGGTGTCGGCTGAGCTAGAGGCCAAAATCTACAGGTAGGCACTTCGCAAAAAACACCTCTGTTTTCTTCCAAAAATTTGGATGTGTCCACGTTGCGCTTTGGGGCGTTTCCTGTCGCGGGCGCTAGGCCTACCCACACAAGTGAGGTAACATTTTTATCGGGAGACTTGGGGGAACGCTGGGTGGAAGGAAATTTGTGGCTCCTCTCAGATTCCAGAACTTTCTGCCACAGAAATGTGAGGAACATGTGTTTTTTTAGCCAAATTTTGAGGTTTGCAAAGGATTCTGGGTAACAGAACCTGGTCCGAGCCCCGCAAGTCACCCCTCCTTGGATTCCCCTAGGTCTCTAGGTTTCAGAAATGCACAGGTTTGGTAGGTTTCCCTAGGTGCCGGCTGAGCTAGAGGCCAAAATCTACAGGTAGGCACTTCGCAAAAAACACCTCTGTTTTCTTCCAAAAATGTGGATGTGTCCACGTTGCGCTTTGGGGCGTTTCCTGTCACGGGCGCTAGGCCTACCCACACAAGTGAGGTATCATTTTTATCGGGAGACTTGGGGGAACGCTGGGTGGAAGGAAATTTGTGGCTCCTCTCAGATTCCAGAACTTTCTGCCACAGAAATGTGAGGAACATGTGTTTTTTAGCTAAATTTTGAGGTTTGCAAAGGATTCTGGGTAACAGAACCTGGTCCGAGCCCTGCACGTCACCCCTCCTTGGATTCCCCTAGGTCTCTAGTTTTCAGAAATGCACAGGTTTGGTAGGTTTCCCTAGGTGCCGGCTGAGCTAGAGGCCAAAATCTACAGGTAGGCACTTCGCAAAAAACACCTCTGTTTTCTTCCAAAAATTTGGATGTGTCCACGTTGCGCTTTGGGGTGTTTCCTGTCGTGGGCGCTAGGCCTACCCACACAAGTGAGGTATCATTTTTATCGGGAGACTTGGGGGAACGCTGGGTGGAAGGAAATTTGTGGCTCCTCTCAGATTCCAGAACTTTCTGCCACAGAAATTTGAGGAACATGTGTTTTTTTAGACAAATTTTGAGGTTTGCAAAGGATTCTGGGTAACAGAACCTGGTCCGAGCCCCGCAAGTCACCCCTCCTGGGATTCCCCTAGGTCTCTAGTTTTCAGAAATGCACAGGTTTGGTAGGTTTCCCTAGGTGCCGGCTGAGCTAGAGGCCAAAATCTACAGGTAGGCACTTCGCAAAAAACACCTCTGTTTTCTTCAAAAAATTTGGATGTGTCCACGTTGCGCTTTGGGGCGTTTCCTGTCGCGGGCGCTAGGCCTACCCACACAAGTGAGGTATCATTTTTATCGGGAGACTTAGGGAAACGCTGGGTGGAAGGAAATTTGTGGCTCCTCTCAGATTCCAGAACTTTCTGCCACAGAAATGTGAGGAACATGTGTTTTTTTAGCGAAATATTGAGGTTTGCAAAGGATTCTGGGTAATAGAACCTGGTCCGAGCCCCGCAAGTCACCCCTCCTTGGATTCCCCTAGGTCTCTAGTTTTCAGAAATGCACAGGTTTGGTAGGTTTCCCTAGGTGCCGGCTGAGCTAGAGGCCAAAATCTACAGGTAGGAACTTCGCAAAAAACACCTCTGTTTTCTTCCAAAAATTTGGATGTGTCCATGTTGCGCTTTGGGGCGTTTCCTGTCGCGGGCGCTAGGCCTACCCACACAAGTGAGGTATCATTTTTATCGGGAGAGTTGGAGGAACGCTGGGTGGAAGGAAATTTGTGGCTCCTCTCAGATTCCAGAACTTTCTGCCACAGAAATGTGAGGAACATGTGTTTTTTTAGCCAAATTTTGTGGTTTGCAAAGGATTCTGGGTAATAGAACCTGGTCCGAGCCCCGCAAGTCACCCCTCCTTGGATTCCCCTAGGTCTCTAGTTTTCAGAAATGCACAGGTTTGGTAGGTTTGCCTAGGTGCCGGCTGAGCTAGAGGCCAAAATTTACAGGTAGGCACTTCGCAAAAAACACCTCTGTTTTCTTCCAAAAATTTGGATGTGTCCACGTTGCGCTTTGGGGCGTTTCCTGTCACGGGCGCTAGGCCTACCCACACAAGTCAGGTATCATTTTTATCGGGAGACTTGGGGGAACGCTGGGTGGAAGGAAATTTGTGGCTCCTCTCAGATTCCAGAACTTTCTGCCACAGAAATGTGAGGAACATGTGTTTTTTTAGCCATATTTTGAGGTTTGCAAAGGATTCTGGGTAACAGAACCTGGTCCGAGCCCCGCACGTCACCCCTCCTTGGATTCCCCTAGGTCTCTAGTTTTCAGAAATGCACAGGTTTGGTAGGTTTCCCTAGGTGTCGGCTGAGCTAGAGGCCAAAATCTACAGGTAGGCACTTCGCAAAAAACACCTCTGTTTTCTTCCAAAAATTTGGATGTGTCCACGTTGCGCTTTGGGGCGTTTCCTGTCACGGGCGCTAGTCCTACCCACACAAGTGAGGTAACATTTTTATCGGGAGACTTGGGGGAACGCTGGGTGGAAGGAAATTTGTGGCTCCTCTCAGATTCCAGAACTTTCTGCCACAGAAATGTGAGGAACATGTGTTTTTTTAGCCAAATTTTGAGGTTTGCAAAGGATTCTGGGTAACAGAACCTGGTCCGAGCCCCGCAAGTCACCCCTCCTTGGATTCCCCTAGGTCTCTAGGTTTCAGAAATGCACAGGTTTGGTAGGTTTCCCTAGGTGTCGGCTGAGCTAGAGGCCAAAATCTACAGGTAGGCACTTCGCAAAAAACACCTCTGTTTTCTTCCAAAAATGTGGATGTGTCCACGTTGCGCTTTGGGGCGTTTCCTGTCACGGGCGCTAGGCCTACCCACACAAGTGAGGTATCATTTTTATCGGGAGACTTGGGGGAACGCTGGCTGGAAGGAAATTTGTGGCTCCTCTCAGATTCCAGAACTTTCTGCCACAGAAATGTGAGGAACATGTGTTTTTTAGCTAAATTTTGAGGTTTGCAAAGGATTCTGGGTAACAGAACCTGCTCCGAGCCCCGCAAGTCACCCCTCCTTGGATTCCCCTAGGTCTCTAGTTTTCAGAAATGCACAGGTTTGGTAGGTTTCCCTAGGTGTCGGCTGAGCTAGAGGCCAAAATCTACAGGTAGGAACTTCGCAAAAAACACCTCTGTTTTCTTCCAAAAATTTGGATGTGTCCACGTTGCGCTTTGGGGCGTTTCCTGTCGCGGGCGCTAGGCCTACCCACACAAGTGAGGTATCATTTTTATCGGGAGACTTGGAGGAACGCTGGGTGGAAGGAAATTTGTGGCTCCTCTCAGATTCCAGAACTTTCTGCCACAGAAATGTGAGGAACATGTGTTTTTTTAGCCAAATTTTGTGGTTTGCAAAGGATTCTGGGTAACAGAACCTGGTCCGAGCCCCGCAAGTCACCCCTCCTTGGATTCCCCTAGCTCTCTAGTTTTCAGAAATGCACAGGTTTGGTAGGTTTCACTAGGTGCCGGCTGAGCTAGAGGCCAAAATCTACAGGTAGGCACTTCGCAAAAAACACCTCTGTTTTCTTCCAAAAATTTGGATGTGTCCACGTTGCGCTTTGGGGCGTTTCCTGTCACGGGCGCTAGGCCTACCCACACAAGTGAGGTATCATTTTTATCGGGAGACTTGGGGGAACGCTGGGTGGAAGGAAATTTGTGGCTCCTCTCAGATTCCAGAACTTTCTGCCACAGAAATGTGAGGAACATGTGTTTTTTTAGCCATATTTTGAGGTTTGCAAAGGATTCTGGGTAACAGAACCTGGTCCGAGCCCCGCACGTCACCCCTCCTTGGATTCCCCTAGGTCTCTAGTTTTCAGAAATGCACAGGTTTGGTAGGTTTCCCTAGGTGTCGGCTGAGCTAGAGGCCAAAATCTACAGGTAGGCACTTCGCAAAAAACACCTCTGTTTTCTTCCAAAAATTTGGATGTGTCCACGTTGCGCTTTGGGGCGTTTCCTGTCGCGGGCGCTAGGCCTACCCACACAAGTGAGGTAACATTTTTATCAGGAGACTTGGGGGAACGCTGGGTGGAAGGAAATTTGTGGCTCCTCTCAGATTCCAGAACTTTCTGCCACAGAAATGTGAGGAACATGTGTTTTTTTAGCCAAATTTTGAGGTTTGCAAAGGATTCTGGGTAACAGAACCTGGTCCGAGCCCCGCAAGTCACCCCTCCTTGGATTCCCCTAGGTCTCTAGGTTTCAGAAATGCACAGGTTTGGTAGGTTTCCCTAGGTGCCGGCTGAGCTAGAGGCCAAAATCTACAGGTAGGCACTTCGCAAAAAACACCTCTGTTTTCTTCCAAAAATGTGGATGTGTCCACGTTGCGCTTTGGGGCGTTTCCTGTCACGGGCGCTAGGCCTACCCACACAAGTGAGGTATCATTTTTATCGGGAGACTTGGGGGAACGCTGGGTGGAAGGAAATTTGTGGCTCCTCTCAGATTCCAGAACTTTCTGCCACAGAAATGTGAGGAACATGTGTTTTTTAGCTAAATTTTGAGGTTTGCAAAGGATTCTGGGTAACAGAACCTGGTCCTAGCCCTGCACGTCACCCCTCCTTGGATTCCCCTAGGTCTCTAGTTTTCAGAAATGCACAGGTTTGGTAGGTTTCCCTAGGTGCCGGCTGAGCTAGAGGCCAAAATCTACAGGTAGGCACTTCGCAAGAAACACCTCTGTTTTCTTCCAAAAATGTGGATGTGTCCACGTTGCGCTCTGGGGCGTTTTCTGTCGCGGGCGCTAGGCCTACCCACACAAGTGAGGTATCATTTTTATCGGGAGACTTAGGGGAACGCTGGGTGGAAGGAAATTTGTGGCTCCTCTCAGATTCCCAAACTTTCTGCCACAGAAATGTGAGGAACATGTGTTTTTTTAGCCAAATTTTGAGGTTTGCAAAGGATTCTGGGTAACAGAACCTGGTCCGAGCCCCGCAAGTCACCCCTCCTTGGATTCCCCTAGGTCTCTAGTTTTAGGAAATGCACAGGTTTGGTAGGTTTCCCTGGATGCCGGCTGAGCTAGAGGCCAAAATCTACAGGTAGGCACTTCGCAAAAAACACCTCTGTTTTCTTCCAAAAATTTGGATGTGTCCACGTTGCGCTTTGGGGTGTTTCCTGTCGTGGGCGCTAGGCCTACCCACACAAGTGAGGTATCATTTTTATCGGGAGACTTGGGGGAACGCTGGGTGGAAGGAAATTTGTGGCTCCTCTCAGATTCCAGAACTTTCTGCCACAGAAATTTGAGGAACATGTGTTTTTTTAGACAAATTTTGAGGTTTGCAAAGGATTCTGGGTAACAGAACCTGGTCCGAGCCCCGCAAGTCACCCCTCCTGGGATTCCCCTAGGTCTCTAGTTTTCAGAAATGCACAGGTTTGGTAGGTTTCCCTAGGTGCCGGCTGAGCTAGAGGCCAAAATCTACAGGTAGGCACTTCGCAAAAAACACCTCTGTTTTCTTCCAAAAATTTGGATGTGTCCACGTTGCGCTTTGGGGCGTTTCCTGTCGCGGGCGCTAGGCCTACCCACACAAGTGAGGTATCATTTTTATCGGGAGACTTAGGGAAACGCTGGGTGGAAGGAAATTTGTGGCTCCTCTCAGATTCCAGAACTTTCTGCCACAGAAATGTGAGGAACATGTGTTTTTTTAGCCAAATTATGAGGTTTGCAAAGGATTCTGGGTAATAGAACCTGGTCCGAGCCCCGCAAGTCACCCTTCCTTGGATTCCCCTAGGTCTCTAGTTTTCAGAAATGCACAGGTTTGGTAGGTTTCCCTAGGTGCCGGCTGAGCTGGAGGCCCAAATCTACAGGTAGGCACTTCGCAAAAAACACCTCTGTTTTCTTCCAAAAATTTGGATGTGTACACGTTGGGCTTTGGGGTGTTTCCTGTCACGGGCACTAGGCCTACCCACACAAGTGAGGTATCATTTTTATCGGGAGACTTGGGGGAACGCTGGGTGGAAGGAAATTTGTGGCTCCTCTCAGATTCCCGAACTTTCTGCCACAGAAATGTGAGGAACATGTGTTTTTTTAGCCAAATTATGAGGTTTGCAAAGGATTCTGGGTAACAGAACCTGGTCCGAGCCCCGCAAGTCACCCCTCCTTGGATTCCCCTAGGTCTCTAGTTTTCAGAAATGCACAGGTTTGGTAGGTTTCCCTAGGTGCCGGCTGAGCTAGAGGCCAAAATCTACAGGTAGGCACTTCGCAAAAAACACCTCTGTTTTCTTCCAAAAATTTGGATGTGTCCACGTTGCGCTTTGGGGCGTTTCCTGTCGCGGGCGCTAGGCCTACCCACACAAGTGAGGTATCATTTTTATCGGGAGACTTGGGGGAAGATAGATTAGCAAAACAAGTGTTATTGCCCCTTTTCTTTCTCTACATTTTTTCCTTCCAAATATAGGAGAGTGTGTAAAAAAGACATCTATTTGAGAAATGCCCTTTAATTCACATGCTAGTATGGTCACCCCGGAATTCAGAGATGTGCAAATAACCACTGCTCCTCAACACCTTATCTTGTGCCCTTTTTGGAAATACAAAGGTTTTCTTGATAGCAATTTTTTACTCTTTATATTTCAGCAAATGAATTGCTGTATACCCGGTATAGAATGAAAACGCACTGCAGGGTGCAGCTCATTTATTGGCTCTGGGTTCCTCGGGTTCTTGATGAACCTACAAGCCCTATATATCCCCGCAACCAGAGGAGTCCAGCAGACGTAACGGTATATTGCTTTCGATAAACTGACATTGCAGGGAAAAGTTACAGAGTAAAACGTAGAGAAAAATTGATGTTTTTTTCACCTCAATTTCAATATTTTTCTTTTTCAGTTGTTATTTTCTGTAGGAAACCCTTGTAGGATCTACACAAATGACCCCTTGCTGAATTCAGAATTTTGTCTACTTTTCAGAAATGTTTAGTTTTCTGGGATCCAGCATTGGTTTCATGCCCATTTCTGTCACTGACTGGAAGGAGGCTGAAAGCACAATAAATTGCAAAAATGGGGTATGTCCCAGTAAAATGCCAAAATTGTGTTGAAAAATTGGGTTTTCTGATTCAAGTCTGCCTGTTCCTGAAAGCTGGGAAGCTGCTGAGTTTAGCACCGCAAACCCTTTGTTGATGCCATTTTCAGGGGAAAAACCACAAGCCTTCTTCTGCAGCCACTTTTTCATTTTTTTTTGATAAAAACTAAATTTTCCCTGTATTTTGGCCAATTTCTTGGCCTCCTTCAGGGGAACCCACAAAGTCTGGGTACCTCTAGAATCCCTAGGATGTTGGAAAAAAAGGACGCAAATTTGGCTTGGTTAGCTTATGTGGACAAAAAGTTATGAGGGCCTAAGCGCGAACTGCCCCAAATAGGCAAAAAAAGGCCTGGCACAGGAGGGGGAAAAGGCCTGGCAGCGAAGGGGTTAAGTACAAGTTACTTTCAAATGGTAGTATCTCTGCATTATCACTACAACCACTGTGACCAGACAGAATTTCAGGCTCATGGCACATATTGGAACATTATTACACAAGTCACTGGGCATTCTATTTGTGGATGTATGTGAAGAAATCTTGTACACATCTGTCAAATTGATTTGCATTGGTTGACATGATGCCTTTAGTGAATGTGTATTGACATGTTGACCCCACTATGGTGGTCATTCCAACCTCGGCGGTAAAAGGTGCTTACCGCCGTGCAGAAGACCGCCATAACACCGCCGCGGCCACGGTAAACCGCCACGGTCATTCTGACCCACAACAGGCAAACCACCAAAATACAGACATCCACAAAAGTCCGCCACACCAAAGGGCAGCGAGAAACTAGCGATGACCAAACCACCACCGTCACGCCAACAGAAATACGCCCACACTATCACGACACACGAATCCACGCGGCGGTCTTTCAACCGCGGTATTCCATTGGCGGTACACACCGCCGCGCTCAAAATACACACACATCTCCAAAACACAGCCACATTGGATAATTCGAAATACACACACCTCATACACATACAAACAATACTCCCACACACCCAACACAATATAAAGCACACACCCACATCACCCACAAACCCCTACTCCTAGAGATTTGTGAACACGCACAGAGAAAAGAGACCCGAGCATCCAGATGCGCAATTCACTGTCACCCAGCACTATTACCACGCACTTCAAACTACACACCAATACACATCACCACACTTAGCACCACACAATCCACCCCACACATCACCCAAACCACCCCACGGCACCGCAAAGGCACCGCAGGTTTTCAGACGCTGAACTCAGGGTCATGGTGGAGGAAATTGTACGGGTAGAGCCACAGCTCTTCAGGACACAGGTGCAGCACACCACCATTGCCAGGAAGATGGAGCTATGGAGCAGAATAGTGGACAGGGTCAACGCTGTGGGACAGCACCCAAGAAATCGGGACGACATCAGGAAGCGGTGGAACGACCTACGGGGGAAGGTGCGTTCCATGGTATCCAGGCACAACATTGCGGTGCAGCGGACTGGCGGCGGACCCCCACCTCCTCCCCCAGAATTTACAACATGGGAGGAGCAGGTCTTGGCGATCCTGCATCCTGAGGGCCTCGCAGGAGTAGGCGGAGGAATGGACTCTGGTAAGTCATATCATAACTACTTCATCCCCACAACCCCACCAGCATGCCAACTCATACCACCACCCTCACCCCCACCCCCATCACACCTACTCCTTGCAAATGTCTCACCCTCACAACCCACCCATCCCAACACCAAGCCCTGCATGCGACCACAAAGCATGGACACCCATCACCTAAGCATGCCCACTGCACATACCCATCCCCCCCCAAACCACTGTCACAAAAGCCCCCACACAGGAATGCAAGCACAGGGGTACACGGGCACCCACCCATTGCACGCTATGGCACACACAGAAGCAATAATCATACTTTTATACCCCTGCAGGACCCGAACGCCACGTCACCGCGCAGGAGGGTCCACAAATGTCCACTCCACCCCCAGAAGAGGCCCACAGTGATGACAGCACCTCTGTCTCCCTGGATCTAGATGACCAGCCCGGCCCATCGGGGACCTCTGGACAGTCGGTTCCCCTCAGACAGCCACTGGCCACAGCAGACCTTCCCCCCTCTGGGAACACCAGCACAGCACCCACCCAGCGGGCCCATATCTCTGTCCCCAGGACACGTCAATCAGCGGTGTGTCCACCACTACAGGGCACCCAGGTTAACCCACCACCCCAACAACAACAGGGACCTGGGGGCAGTGGTAGGGGGCACACGGTCCAGGGGACAGAGGCACAGGGAAACAGGGGAACTGGGAGGGCTGCTGTGCGACAGGGGGGGGACAGGCCCAGGGAACCCACCCTCCACGAGGCCCTCTCCTCCATCATGGGAGCATACCACCACTCCCAGGAGACGATGTCAATGGTCCTTGCCAGGTTTCAGGAGATCCAGCTTCTGCAGGAGCAACAGTATATGGGGTTCAGGGAAGAACTAAGAAACATCAGTACCGCCATGGGCACCATCGTAGTGGCTCTGAATCAGGTAGTCACCACATTGCGGGACACTGTTGCACCACAAAGGGCCCCTGGCACTAGCATGGACCAAGAACAGCATACCACCTCCGCCGGCGCTAGTGGACAGGAGGTCCCGACACAAGACCAACAGGCCACCAGAACCCCACCCCCTGCAGAAGGAGAACCACCCCGCAAGCGGGCCCTGAGATCCAGGAAGAAGACAGAGTAAGATGCCAAGACCCCCGCCAGTAAAGGATACCTCCCTGATTGTCATCCCACTGTCCCACATTGACACCCTGTCCAACCTTACACTGCCCCTGCTCCACTTTCCACAGGCATCTGGACAATGCACCTGTGATACTGATAGTCTGGACTCTGCCATGGACAATCCTCCACATCACACCTCAACGATTTGCAACCACCCACCAATTTAGAGCACTGTAATAAACACACTTATTGCATAAAACAATCTGGAGTCTGGCTGTGATTTTGCTACAAATGTATTAGACATTACCGTGCTAAATGGCATATTCACATTGTGATGCCAACATACCAATGTCACACAGCTGTAGTCCATGGGGAAATAAAGCAGATGTCACGCAGTGGGGCCCACATCTCTGAAATCGGAAGGGAAAGTCACAACTCAGTTACCATACACTGTGGGAAAAGGACAGACAGTAGAGAGGTAGTAGGGGTTAAGTATATGTAATATGCCGGTGTGTATTCTTACCTGTGTGTCATTGAAAATACTGCAGTATTACAGTGTTCCTGTTCTCTATGTCGTCCTCTTCGCCTTCCTCCTCTTCACTCTCCACAGGCTCCACAGCTGCTACAACACCACCATCTGGACCATCCTCCTGCAGAAAAGGCACCTGGCGTCGCAAAGCCAGGTTGTGAAGCATACAGCAGGCCACGATGATCTGGCACACCTTCTTTGGTGAGTACATTAGGGATCCACCAGTCATATGGAGGCACCTAAACCTGGCCTTCAGGAGGCCGAAGGTCCGCTCGATCACCCTCCTAGTTCTCCCATGGGCCTCATTGTACCGTTCCTCTGCCCTTGTCCGGGGATTCCTCACTGGGGTCAGTAGCCATGACAGGTTGGGTTAACCAGAGTCTCCTAATAGCCACACACGGTGCCTCTGGAGTTGACCCATCACGTAAGGGATGCTGCTATTCCGCATGATGTACGCGTCATGCACTGACCCAGGGAACTTGGCATTAACATGGGAGATGTACTGGTCAGCCAAACACACCATCTGGACATTCATGGAATGATAACTCTTCCTGTTCCTGTACACCTGTTCACTCCTGCTGGGGGGGACCAAAGCAACATGTGTCCCTTCAATGGCACCAATGATGTTGGGTAAATGTCCAAGGGCATAGAAATCAGCCTTCACTGTAGCCAAATCCCCCACCTCAGGGAAGACGATGTAGCTCTGCATGTGTTTGAGCAGGACAGACAACACTCTGGACAACACCTTGGAAAACATGGGCTGGGACATCCCTGATGATATGGCCACTGTTGTTTGAAATGACCCACTTGCTAGGAAATGGAGTACTGACAGCACCTGCACGTCAGGGGAGATCCCTATGGGTTGGCGGATTGGTGACATCAGGTCTGGCTCCAACTGGGTACATAGTTCCTGTACAGTGGTTCGGTCAAGCCTGTATGTCAGTATGACATGTCTTTCCTCCATTGTCGACAGGTCCACCAGCGGTCTGTACACAGGAAGATTTCTCCATCTCCTCGCATGTCCCAGCTGACGGTGCCTATGAAGGACAACAGCGAGCACAGAGTCAATCAACCCCCAGGTACGTAACCACAGCTTGCACATAACACGATTCCCAATGCATTGAATGGCTTGTATGAGTGTCGATGCAAGGCCTAGGTATGTGTGACGCAGTAAAAATTAAGGCATGTGGGCCCTTGAAATGGCGGCTGCCTGACCTGTGAAGTGCGACAATCGGATGTGAGGTCAATGCGCTGGCGTGGGACACCGTGGCAGTAGGCGGTCGAAGACCGCGGAGCAAAGCTGCATTGGTTAACATTGAACCCTATGGGTCTCAGGAGCCAATGACAATGTGCGCCGGCGGTCCTGGTACACCCGCCGCGGTACGCACCGCCGCGGGCGTGACCGCCATTTTCTATCTGCTTAATCACTCGATACCTGATCTTCCACAGGAGAGGACCTACACTGCAAGTGTTGCTGTGACCACGGTCTGGAAGAGACAATGGCTCATGCGTCTGGGGAAAGGGCCCCTGCCTTCACTGCTCAGGAGTTGGAGAAACTCGTGGATGGGGTCCTCACCCAGTATGCGCTACTCTACGGTCCTCCAGACCAACATGTAAGTACAGTGGGACCATGCTTTGTGGCCAATGCCTGTGTTGAGTCGGGTGGATGAAAGATGGTGGTGAGGGGAGCGATTGAGGCATGCATCAAACGACAGATGAGAGCATGTGCCACATGGCAAGGGTGGGGATGGGGGGCCACTCACATTGAGCATGCAGAAGGTGATGATTATTCTTCTCTCCCTGTACATGTCACATAGGTCAGCGCCCACCAGAAAATCGGTATTTGGCGTGCCATCGCCAAGGACGTCCGGACCCTGGGTCCACCAGAGACGGGGCACCCACTGCAGGAATAGATGGGAGGACATCCAACACTGGAGCAGGACGACGGCGGAGGCTCAGCTGGGGATGGCCTCCCAACGTGGGAGGGGTGCCAGTCGTACTTTGACCCCCCTGATGTCCCGGATCCTGGCGGTGGCCTACCCCGATTTGGATGGGCGCGTGAGGACATCACAGCAGACACAAGGGGGTGAGTACACTCAAATCCTGGTGACTTTGCGTGCAGTGGAGGTGTCTGGGTGGGGGAGGAGGGCTGTGGGTATCCCTAGGCCAGGGCAATATCTGTAGGCTAGGCCCCTCCGTAAGGCATGGCCCTGTGCCCCCGCCCCCCACCTCTGTAGGGTGCCAAGTACAGCTATTCATTGCCCTGTGTCATGTATGTGAGCAGAGGTCGCCCATAGGCTTGTAGGCCATGTCCCACGGGTTGCGTAGTCGACCCCAAGTGCGCAGCGTAGTGCATGGGGCTTCTGTGTCTGTCCAGTCCGCCAACGGTGTCGCCAATGCATGCACTCAACATTTCTTTATTTTTCCCCACCCCCCTTTTTTGTTGTCTTCCTGTTCATTTGTGCATTAGCATCATCAGGCAGAGGAGAAGTGGCATCGGAGCACGAGGGAGCTGCATCTCACATGGCCATGGCGGGCCATGCAACTGACTCGGATTTCACCAGTGAGACGGAGGGCGAGGGGAGCTCCACAGCGGGGACTCGTGCGGATGTCAGTGACAGCGACTCGTCCTCTGAAGGGAGCTCCCTTGTGGTGGCGGCAACATCCGTGCCCCCGCTACAACAGGTACAGCCGCCACCCAGCGCACCAGCACCGCCCTCCCAGCAGCCCCTCAGCATTTGCCCCGTGCCCGCTCACCCAGGAAGGTGGGCATCTCCTTCGCCCCAGGCACCTCAGGCCCCCTGTCACCCCTGCTGCCCTCAGTGAGGAGGTCATTGACCTCTTGAGGACACTCATTGTTGGGCAGTCTACCCTTTTGAATGCCATCCAGGGTGTAGAAAGGGAGGTGCACCAGAGTAATGCATACCTGGAGGGCATTCATTCGGGTCAGGCTGCCCATCAGCGATCGTTCAACACTCTGGCCTCAGCACTGATGGCAGCAATTGTCCCTGTCTCTAGCCTCCCCCTCCAACTTCCTCCACCCATACCCAATCCCCTGTACCTCTGCCTATCCCAGACACACCATCAGACCAGCCTGCACACACCTCAACACCCAAGGGAAGCTCAGCCAGGCATAAGCACCACACATCACACAGGCATTCACACAAGCAACATCCACATGCAGACATACCAACACCCACTGCCTCCACTGTGTCCCCCTCCTCCTCGTCTCCCTCCTCCCTCCCTGTCACGTCTCCACTCACACCTGCATGCACAACATCTTCAGCCACTACGTCCATCACCAGCACACCCACCAGAACCCCCCGCACACGTGCAGTCACCACCCCCACTACCATTCACACGTCCCCTGTGTCCTCTCCCAGTGTGTCTGTCACCCCCTCTTCCAAGCTACACAAACGCAGGCAGCCACCCACCCAACAGCCATCCACCTCACGACAGCCTCCAGCCCAAGCACCTGCACCCAAAGACACCAGACTTCAAACTCCTACAACCACAACCTCTTCCTCCACTCCCCTCTCTTCCTAAACTTATTTTCTTTCCCAAACTTGACCTCTTCCCAACAACTCCCCCACCCCGTCCATCTAAAAAGACTCCAGTCAGCACCTCAGCCACCACAACAGCGGACCCTGTGAAGACAGTCTGCCATGGACTGTGGAGTCCCCCACCCTCAAGAGCAGCCAGCTCAGTAGGTAGCCAAGGCACGGGCAGCCCACCGCCGCAAAAACATGCCAAGATTATCAGTGCCCGGCGCGAGAGGCCTAAAACACCTGGGACCAAAATCCCTACCATGGCACCGGCAGGGAGTGTGGTGCCACCTGGCACACCGCCAAAGGTGGGGAAGGGCCACAGGCGACCAGGGAAGGCTGGGAAGGGCAGCACGCCCGACAAGACCGCCAGCAGCCCAGCTGTGCAGGAGGGCCCCGCATGCCCCATCCCAGGTGGGCAGGAGGACACCAACAGGCCCGGTACTGCAGCCCAGGAGGGCCCCACCAGGCCCATCCCAGGTGGGCAGGAAGGCGCAGCCAGCCACAGGTCAGGTAGCGAATGACCTCCACGCCATGGCGTGATCCGCTGAACTGGGCACTCATCCGAAGCACCGCTGAACTGGGCCCTTCATCTCAAGCACTGCTCCGCTGGGCACCGCCGTCTCAAGCACCGCTGAACTGGGCCCTTCATCTCAAGAACTGCTCCGCTGGGCCCTTCATCTCAAGCACCGCTGAACTGGGCCCTTCATCTCAAGCACTGCTCCGCTGGGCCCTTCATCTCAAGCACCGCTCCGCTGGGCACTGACGTCTCAAACACTGCTCCGCTGGGCACCGCCGTCTCAAGCACCGCTGAACTGGGCCCTTCATTTCAAGCACCGCTGAACTGGGCCCTTCATCTCAAGCACTGCTCCGCTGGGCCCTTCATCTCAAGCACTGCTCCGCCGGGCCCTTCATCTCAAGCACCGCTCCGCTGGGCCCTTCATCTCAAGCACCGCTGGCCCATTGGCGGAAGGGGCAGGCCCGCATCTATGTCGGGCAGGGCTGCACGAAGCACTCTGGGCACTAGTCCCCCTCCAGTACCAGTGGAGACTGATATTGACTTGAGAGACTGTGGCTTTGCACTCCCCAGGATGGCACAGTGGGCAAGCCACCCACTGTTGAGACTTGAGAGACTGTGGCTTTGCACTCCCTAGGATGGCACAGTGGGCAAGCCACCCACAGTAGAGACTTGAGAGACTGTGGCTTTGCACTCCCCAGGATGGCACAGTGGGCAACCCACCCACTGTTATCGAGTTGAGAGACTGTGGCTTTGCACTCCCCAGGATGGCACAGTGGGCAAGCCACCCACTGTAGAGACTTGAGAGACTGTGGCTTTGCACTCCCCAGGTTGGCACAGTGGGCAAGCCACCCACTGTTATCGAGTTGAGAGACTGTGGCTTTGCACTCCCCAGGATGGCACAGTGGGCAACCCACCCACTGTTATCGAGTTGAGAGACTGTGGCTTTGCACTCCCCAGGATGGCACAGTGGGCAAGCCACCCACTGTAGAGACTTGAGAGACTGTGGCTTTGCACTCCCCAGGATGGAACAGTGGGCAAGCCACCCACTGTAGAGACTTGAGAGACTGTGGCTTTGCACTCCCCAGGATGGCACAGTGGGCAAGCCACCCACTGTTATCGAGTTGAGAGACTGTGGCTTTGCACTCCCCAGGATGGCACAGTGGGCAAGCCACCCACTGTGATCGAGTTGAGAGACTGTGGCTTTGCACTCCCCAGGATGGCACAGTGGGCAACCCACCCACTGTTATCGAGTTGAGAGACTGTGGCTTTGCACTCCCCAAGATGGCACAGTGGGCAAGCCACCCACTGTAGAGACTTGAGAGACTGTGGCTTTGCACTCCCCAGGATGGCACAGTGGGCAAGCCACCCACTGTAGAGACTTAAGAGACTGTGGCTTTGCACTCCCCAGGATGGAACAGTGGCCATGGAGGCTCCTCATGGATCTGGCGTCGTGGACTCATCTGGCTGAGGTGTCCCCCCTTCCCTTCCCCCTGAGGTGCCTGTAGTTTTCCTATCTGATGCCCCTGCAGTGTTCTCTCCGTTGGAGTCAGGTATCCTGTGTGGGCTTTGTCCATGTGATTTGGGCCCAGTGGCCCACGAACAATGCCTGATACACATATTGGACTGGACAATTTATGTATATAAAGTTTTAGATGTGTGATATATTTTATACTCAGTCATACAATATATTCCAAAGTTTATAATCATTTCCTTTTGTCTTTGCATTCTTCCAGGGGTTTGGGGGGGTAACTGTGATGTGTTGCTATGCATTGATGTGTGTGTTGTAGTGGGTGAGGGTGGTTGTGTCGCATATGTGTGTCCCCGTAATTTTTTGCCTCCTCCCTCCCCTGTGTCGTAGGTGCAGTACTCACCGTTGTCTTCTGCGCCGGCGTTTGTGCTCCTGGTAGAGGACAATCGCTGGGAGGATGTGGAGTTCGGGTTTCATGCTGTCCAGATTCCTCGTGGGGTGTATGGAGGTGAGCGTTTTCCGTTTGAAATGGCTGTTTCCGCCGTGTTTTTATCGGCGGGGCTACCGCCCTGGAAAAGGTGGCGGATTGGTGGGTTGTGATAGGGTGGGCGGTACATTGTCTCCCGCCTGTCTGTTGGCGGTGACCGCCGCACTGTTTGTTTGTCCCGCCGTGGCAGGCGGTGTGTTAAAGTGGCGGTCTCTGTTGACGGTTTCCGCCAGGGTCGGGATTGCATTTTTTTTACCGCCAGCCTGTTAGCGGTTTTGGCGCCGCTTTAACACCGACCGACAGGGTTGGAATGACCCCCTATGTTCAGATTGCACTTATTCTCCAGTGCTGCTGCATTCCCTGTGCCAGTATTCATCCCACTGCTCCTGTGTATGTGATGTGGCTCTGCTCATGATGTAATGATCCAGTCATATGGCTTTCACACTGTACACTATGAGACTCTGCCTTGTTGCGTCGGCTACCATGTACATTATGTATTCATGTGTTCAGGGGTGCAGTCATTGTTACACTTATCCTGCACTAACCTACACACATTAGAAAGGTGATAGTCTGCAGAAATGTGTGTGGGCATGTACTTCCCAGGTAGTACCTATTACTGTCTCCTCATTTGTAATGCTTGCATACATGTTTGAGACCATCATTGTGGACAGTGGGCATGATTTACCATATCACAGGCTATGGTGAATGTCACACTAGGTAGTTTGCTAGCACTGATAGTCACCCGAGATGATACTTGGCAGATTTGAGAACCAACATAGGGTGACACATCCTTCGACTGAAGTCTATTATTCACTTGGACATGTACATACCTCCTCTGCAACTCCTCATTTTGGGCCAGGGACACAACTTACTACCATGCAATGATGTCACACAGGTCATACATTTCCTCTCTTGTTCCTATAATATTATGGACTGTAGTTCCAGCTGTACCCTACATGCTGGAAATGGTGACATGTATCTAACCAGTTTTGCAACATGACTGATAGCATCCACCTCAGTATCCAAACATCACTGGCTCCTGCCCTTTGTGCTGGCTGTCCATTTTTACATGTCCCCTGACGGATCCATGATTCACATGATCCAACTGGGAAGTGTGTGGCAAGGTGACACAATTTCCCTTCAGACTTCCTCTTGCCTGATGCTACGTCTTCACTCAGGACCACATAACATGTAGGCAATTGTACCCCAATGGCCTAGTCTCTGTCATCCATTCCCAGCTGCAACACAAGTGTGACACTGTCAGACACAGCTGTGCATGTGTATTGTTTATATTACCTCTCAGGGCACATACGCATTATGTTATACTTGCTATGCAATGTCTCCCCATACAGACATAGTGGCTGTTTCATCTACAAACACATCACTTACAAGATTTTGTGACTCGGGTATTGCCAATAAGTGTAACACCTCCCAGGTGACACATAGCAAGGAGTTGTATCATTTATTATCCTAGTTTTGAATTTTCTTTCTATGTGTGCTGCATTCTGCCACACACATTGGAAGTGGACAGGACCTGACATGATTGCATTTGTGCAGGAAAGTGTCCCTTCCTGCACACAAATATACAACTTTGCAATACAGACACCCTTGATCCATGGTGCTAGGGTGTCTGCGTTGCAGAGATGATTGTTGTTGTGCAGGAAAGGATATCTTCCTGCACAAAAACAATCCTGAGAGGCATTTTCCTCTTTCTATGTGTGCTACAGAATACAGTGCACATATAAAAAGGAAAGAATGAGGATAAATAAAGGTATTTCTCCTTGTTACACCTCCATTACATCTCCCTTGAGGAGGTGTTGGCTTTGATGCATTCCCAAGTTTAGAAATCCTTGTACATCTGGGAATGTGTCAATATCCATGGGTGTTCGTTGGGAAAATCCACTGCAATACCCATGGAACGCCTCTTTGCCGCAGAGTAAAGTAATGCAACGACTTGTGCTGGGTTGTCTTACTTCATATCAACAAGACCATAAAAACCCATGCAAAGTGGCTTTGCGTGACCTTTTAGATTTGGGCCTGCAGGCTGCACCACCTGTGCATCCAAACAAGAGATGCAGCGGCGGAGCTAGCTGCTTGTAGATATGGCCTGTAGCTTTGTAGACTCACTTTGTGCATTGCACTACATGTACCAGAATCCACAGGTTGGGATAGACTGGTGCTGCACTTTCAAATTGTTATGGGTACATATGATGGAGCCTGTCTAAGCTGTGCAACATTTTACTGGGCAGTGTGAGTGACCTTTCAGTAGCATTTGACAGGACATGATCCAGATTCCTGCCCTATGGCCTGTAGACAGCACAGCAGAGCACTGGGACATAGCTAGCAGAAGTGCAAACCTCGCATTTGTTGCACCCATTGCCCCTCATTGATACTTACTCTGTCTTGGTGGTAGTGCCTCCTGAGCTGCACTGTCTTGTCCAGGGACTCCAGCCGCCAACTTGTCTGGGATGACAGCTGCCACCCGCTCCTCTAAGGTGCCCAGCTCCTCTTGGGGCACAGGGCACCCTCCTCCAGTCTGCCTTGCTGCTTTCAGGTTCTTCACCAGTTTCTCCTTTGTCTGGTGCTTATACTCATATCAGCGCTTCTCACAATCGGTAATGGTCCTTCTCACTTGTCCCACACAGTTGATTTTCTACACAACGGCCTGCCAAATGGCCTCTTTCCTCCTGAGTGGTGATTTTGAGGTGACAAATAGCTGATGTTGGTGCTCTGTCAACTCAGTGATCATTATGTCATTCTCCTCATCACTGAAGTTACACTTTCTCTTCCTCTTCCCCTGTGAGTCTGTCTGGACATCCTGGCTGGTGCTCGAGTTGTTGTCTCTCTTGCTACTGCCTGCTCCATGGCTGCCTTCTGCAGGGCTGACTTGCATCACTTTACATGCTGCAAGTCAGCCCTGCATCACTTTTACAGCAATAGAGTCACATTTTGCAACAACATGGCGCACATGGATGCGTCTGTTTGTTTTGATGCTAGCAGGATCCTTATGTCTTGGTGCACCATATTGTAAGTATGACGCATGGAATAGGATTTTGTTGTATCAGTGCACAAGCTTTTTTTGTTGTATTGCTGCCTCACCGCAGTGAAGCATCATTTTTTTGTAAGTATGGCCCTAAGTCTCTTAGCTAAACAACCTGCATGTGTTATAAAGGTTTAACCTTTATTCAAATCAAGGCAAGAAAAACATTGGCACCATTCATTGCGTTAGCATGTCAGTAATGTGCGGTCCTGGATGTCATTCTCGTTCAATTGCTTTGTTTGCCTGGCACATGCCAGCACAAAGGCACACAGCACCTTTCTGTTTTTTCTTCGCCACTACTATGGGAGAATTCCATGGGGTTGAATGTGTGTAACATTTAATAATGTCATGTTTGATTAAAGACTCAAGTTATTTTACAACGGCTTCTTGCAAATGAAAAACAACTTGTCTATGTCTCTGAGCAACATGACGGATATACTCATTAATATGCAGCTTTACTTTTATAGCCTTTAACTTTCCCAAACCACAGAACAATGTAGGGAATTGACTTACTATTTTGTGATAAGCATTCATGTTATAA
Source organism: Pleurodeles waltl (assembly GCF_031143425.1). Taxonomy (NCBI): domain Eukaryota; kingdom Metazoa; phylum Chordata; class Amphibia; order Caudata; family Salamandridae; genus Pleurodeles; species Pleurodeles waltl. The sequence goes on along the minus strand of NC_090446.1, from coordinate 355,967,023 downwards.
TCCACAGAAATCATTCCCATCTCAGCAGCCATGTTGCAACTGAGCAAGCACGCACTTGCCACTGTACCTTGAAGCACAAGAATCGGGGCTTGTACCTTTGTTGTCTTATGTTTTACTGTTGCTGTTGCTATAAATGAACTTCGACTCTTCATGGGTATCAGTGAGGCCAACGTAGACACTTTGGTCTTTGATTCGTAAACTGTGGTACAACAGACTGTTCATTGTACTTCTCTTCAGGCATTATATTTATCGATGGCCCTCTATTGATAATGAATAGTATTGAACATCCATTTATTTTCAATGTAATATTTGGACAGTGTTTGTATGATTTTGTTGCGTTGGCCTGTCGACTTTCTTTGACTGTCATTTTTCTTCACATGAAACCAGTTTGATATGTGCACTTTTTTTTAGGTAAACATCGACAGGCCACAATCACTTTCACTTATCAGTGAGGCAGAAGAACTGTTTGACGATGATTTAGATGATGATCAACATCGTTAAGTATCTATTTGACTCAAATTATGTTGTTGCTTGGCCTTGGCCTTGTGGAAGTGCGTTGTGGAAGTGCGTTGGACTTTGTTTCTGGAACGTTCTGGTTGCCATTTTGTCTTCGCACTGTGACGCATGTACTTTTTCCTTCATTTTACACATCGTCGCAAAATGGTTCTCTTTACCACAGCCTATGCATATCTGACCAATGGCGGGACACTTTCCTTTGTGTGGAAACTCAAATCCAAATCTGAAAAGCAACTTCTTTTTGCCTTTAGACATCACGTTTGTCCTTCAGTCTTTTGTTTTAAATTACTTTTCACATTCATGACTGACTCCCTGTGGGTACCTCTGGCCTCCATTTCAGCAGCTTGTCTCTCTGCACGTTCCTCATCTCTGGCAGTTATCAACACTCACTTCAGTCTATGAGTCTCTCTCAGCATTGATCATCTGAATGAATCGGACAAGAATCCATTGATAACTCTGAGCCACATGGCTTCTTCATCATTACATTGATTGAACTTACAGTGTTTGATGAATGTGTCAAGTTTTTCCACAAATGTATTTATTATTTCACCACCTCATTAGGGTGCTTGACTAAAAATGTTTCATTCATAAACAACGTTTGGTACTGGATTGAATTTGAGATTCAACGCATCCCTAATCTGAGGGTATGTAACTTCTCCGTCAGTTCTCAGTATTTTCTTTATGACTTCTTTCATACCATCACCTCCAAGATTTTTGACAAACTTTAAAATCTTCCTGTTATCAGTCTCTTCAAGTGCATCAATGAAATCTTCAAATGACTCTATCCAGGCAGTCCATCTATCCCCAATGTTTGGCTGTTTGGCAGTGTTGAATGATGGTGGTGGTTTCAGGAAGGCAGCAACATTATAACTGTTCATAGGAGTGGCTGACCTCGAGGGAGTAGCTCTGTCAAGTGCTGTTGAATGTCCCTGGGAATCTGCATCATCACTGAGCCCTAACGATGTTCAGCCTCTGTGTCACCCAGGGCAGTCTTTGGAGTTTTGTCCTTCTTCTTGGTCTCCATCAGAGCCCCATTACTCACGGAGACCTCTGGAGTTGTTCTGAGCCGCCACCTGCAGCTTTGATGGTGTGCCGCTTCAGGTATTGGACAGCTCAGTAAGCACAACACCAGTGCTTCTTCTTGGGTCTCCCTGCCTGTCATAATGCTCCACTTATCAAGACTCAGGCGAGAGTAATAGCATTATGCTTCTTTTTTGCTTGTTCTGTTATCCAGCACTATCATTCGTAACAATATGTTGCAACTTATGATTCTCTTTATCTGTGCTTTATAGGCCTGGTTGTATCCGCCTTCAGCGTTACTGTTGCATACAATGTATAACTTTATTTTGTGTGGCAACTCAGTGCCTTTTTGTATGATCTTGGCCATAACTTCTTGGCTAACCATGCATACACTTTTCTGTTAAGCTCTCTTTCCATTCACACGCTTCACACAGGCTGGAGTTGCCCTTTGACTCCACATACACCAACCGCACTTCGACGAAAGCACACGTGGTGTGAGCAGTTTGCTTGGACCATAGCAAACTCTCCAGGAGAGCACTGTCTTCTTCAGGTTACTTATCCCCTATCTCGTTGGCAAATGAAGTGTTTTTCCAAGCCTTGTACTCACCAATGACTAGGCCACATTCAGAGCTGTAAATCAAGTCTTTATTCCGCTGCGTGTTCCTGTGAACTCCAACATTGTAAACCAAGCATTCACTGCATTCTATTCTAGTTATTATGCCATACTGATATGGAGCCCGTGAGGAGCCAAAATTGTCCTAAATTGTGCAAGACACTACCCAGAATTCCTGAGTGTGGAAACCACGTATTCATATTTTACTGGCCGGAACCACATGCCTTTAAAATTACTTTAGGCTTCGGCTTTAACAGCAATCAGGCCTCATCTCACCTCATCGAATGTTCTGTCTCTGGCAAGAGGGGCATACTCCTCTGCTAAGATTTTGCCATGTGACTTAATTTCTGCAATTTTGTGTAACAAGCACAAAAATTGCAGAATTACTTGAGATTACATCAGTGAAAATGAAATTTCACCCCGGCCTTGTTAAAACATAACTATTGAACTAACTGCATCATTGTTTCTCTCGATTAAATATTCCATGAAAAGTTTGTGTGTTTTTATATTTCAAAGAAGCACTTCTTTATGGCTGTATTTCGTTTGCTGGTGTAAGTTCATTGGGTTTTTTGCAAACAAATATTTCTTATTTATAATTGCGACTGTATATATTTACAAATTAATTTGGCAGTGTATAAAATGAATAAGGGAAGTTTCAGGAGTTCGAGTAAGAATAACCGAGAAAGAACATGAGAAAGGCATGCTAATAGTTTTTGCATGAGCTATATAATACTGCTGCAAACTTCGGTCAACATAGAAACAGTGAAGTGAACAGGCCCCCTCCCGAGGTTTGAGAAGTCTTAGGTTTACATAAAGGATTGAATATCTGATTGCCTTGATAGTTACAGAGAACACAGTGATTTGTTTTCTAAATTTCAATGAATAATTTTCAGTAGTCAGCTAAATAAAGGATATTTCAAGTGTTAGCTGCAGTTACAGAAAAAGCATGCTCGTCCATTCAAACTTAACGAAAAGCAGAGGGTTTTTGTAGGGATAAAGTATGCAAATTAGACATGCAGATAGCTATGCGCATTGCCAAATATGGCACAGGCAGAGGGCCTTCAACATACATTTCTTTTGTATTGCAAGCCAATGTAAAGAGAGAAGTTATCTGCACATTTGTGAACGCTGATTTAGGCCAAGAATTGGATGGGCAGCCCTTTTCTGGATGGAATTCCAATTTTAGCTCCAGAGAGATCAAAAGTGAACCAAGAGGTGGAGGGTTTGAAACTGTTAGATTTCATGTTTTTTTTAAATGAGCATTGAACTCAAGAGCTGAATGAATTCGAGTATTAAAGGAGTTGAAACTGACATTCATCAAGGAATGGAGGAGAGGATTCGAGAGTGGCCACTACTGTCTTTGATGTTTTCCCAGGGTCTGCCATATTGTACCTTATTAGGACGCCCAGCATGAGGTGCAGAAAAGGGCAGGTTTATGGCAAAAACATAGCCTTATAGTCCAGTAAGGCTACTTAAACGAAGAGGTGACGTGGGCTAGGACAGGGCAAGATGAATTGCTGCAGATTATGTCAGGTGTTAGCCACGGCGCATACATTGCCGATCGGGATAACATAGTCCTTTTGGACTACATATCCTATGACGCCTAGAGGGGAAGAGGTCGCTTAAAAAGCAAGCACATACAGGAAGTAATGTGCGTTATTCGTTTCCTAGAAACCAGTCAGATGGACAACGAGGGCTCTTGCTGACGGCGTTTCCGAGGTTGAGTTGTTTGCTTAGGAGGTTTAATTCCTCCTCCGGTTTTCCGTGGAGCCTGGGACCTTCCCGAGTGTCGAGTTGTTTTCCCAGGGGAACCTGCCACGAAGGAGAGGTGGTAAGCGGTGAGACGATTTGGTGCCGGAATCCCTCGCCTTTAATTTTACAGTTCGACAAGGACACTGGTAACTTCTGAAGCACGGAGGTCTTTTGTTTGAGTTACCAATAAAGCACGAACGATTATCCTTGGGGCCAGAGAACATTATATGTTTGGCTACGACAGGGGGTTAATGTTTATTTTTGCGGGAATTGAACTGCCGGGACGATTTTTCTTTTCAATACGTAATGAAATAACACCGGGTTATTCCTACAAATTGCGTGACTATGACATGGGGCTTAGTGGATTAACTGAGTCATAGAAAGGACTACGAGATAGGTTCTTATCATCGTTAATTTTATTCCCTTTCTCTTCGTTTCTGTCTCCTCATTATTTCGTGACTATCTTGTATAAAAGTGGGTGTTGAGCAACCCATTAGAGATCATCGGTATTAATTGTTGGCTTGGGGCGTCCATCTATGATTCAGATGGAGCACAGATAGGTGTTGGATTAGTTCTGCCCTCATGAGTTATGGGCAGGTACGGTCGTTGGTACTTTAGCGAGACATTGCGAGAGTAGACAGGCAATGTGATATTAACACTGTGTATTCCTCTCTTTACAGATATCCCGTCCCTGCTGTTCCTTCCCCTTCCTTCCCTCACCCGATTACTCCAATGCACTGTGGTTTATATAGGTGACTTGGTGGTGTCAGGAGGCGGACCCTTATTTGCATCGCACCGAGTCTGAGGAGCATCTACAACGTGACAGAATAACGCACCCACGAATAACGCTCCTCCCGCTCGGTGTGATACAAAGATGGCGTCTATGGATGATGTATTACAGGCGTTAGTAGTAGTGCAACAAGAGTTGGCTAATTCTAGGGTGGAGGCAGCAGCGTTAAAGGAAAAGGTAGAAAGGCTTACTAGGAATCCCTTCGATGCTTCAGCATCCACACCACAGGTAACCGTGAATGTCTCCCCTCCTATCCCTTTGGCCAGCCCCGAACGGTATTCAGGGGACCCCAGGAAAGTTCAGGCCTTTCTAACTCAGTTGTCTCTACAATTCTCTTGTAGACCCGCGTCTTTTCCCTCTAACCTTTCCAGGGTAATGTTCGCTATTTCTTATCTCTCGGGAGACGCAGCCAATTGGGCCGTACCATTAGTCAGGAACGATGACCCCTTGTTATCGGACTGGAATGCCTTTCGGACGGCTTTCGAGAGGGTGTTTGATCATAGAACAACCACTTTTAGTGCTGACAGGGAATTACTGGAGTTGAGACAGGGGAGGTCTGATCTGGTCTCTTATCTCACGACCTTTAATAGATTGGTGGCAGAATCAGGGTGGCCAGAGGAGAAGAGAATGTCTCTCTATTATCAAGGTTTACGAGACGACATGAAGGATATACTCGCTCAAATAGACCCGCAGCCTTCCACTTGTACAGATCTTGTGAATCTTACCCTGAGACTGAATCACAGATTAGCAGAAAGAAGGGGAGAGCGTAGAGCGGGGGATAGGCGACCAGGCATTCCAGAAAGGGAAGTGCGATCTGTTTCTACTCCCAATGATATAGGTGGGGAGCCTATGGACGTGGGAGCCGTTAGGGCACCCTTGTCGAAGTCCGAGAAGGAGAGTAGGAGGGTACAGGGGTTGTGCATGTATTGCGGCAGGAAGGGTCATTATGTAAGAGAGTGTCCCCAGAAACCACGTAAGAGATTCTCCTACTCCCCCACTCAAAAGGCAGCGGTTACGGCAGGAAAAACATCGGAGAAAGAGGAATTGCCCGTTATAGAACCCCAACCGGTGTTACGGTTAACTTCCTTAGCCCTTTTTCCACAGGAGGAAAAGGCGTCCCACCTTTTGTTAGCAGTGGAGCTGGTGTCCAAAGAACAAAAGTTTCCAGTATGGGCGATGATAGACTCCGGAGCCACGGGAAATTTCATAGATGCAGGGGTGGTTAGGAGATTGGGACTTCCTAGCATTCCGAGAAAGGACCCCGAAATAGTGTTGGCGGTTGATGGTACACCGCTGAAATCTGGGCCCCTTACAGAACATACTGAGGACGTTGGGTTGATCTTCAATGGGGTATCTCCGGAACATAAAGAAAGAATTAGACTGGATATAATAGAGGCTCCTCAGTATGAAATTATTTTAGGAATGCCCTGGTTAAGAAAACACAATCCTGTTATAGATTGGCAAACCAAGACGGTTAGTTTTCAGTCCTCGAGGTGTGAGAATATCTGCTTCTTGTATGACGAATCCCCCATGTTAGCATTGGCTCAAGGGTTACAGTTGGCCACAGTGATGGAGAAAACAGTGATATTGCCCTCTGTTTATGCCGAGTTCAAGGATGTGTTCGACGAAGGTCAGGCTGAGACATTGCCACCCCATCGTGTATATGATTGTAAGATAGATCTGATTCCTGGAGCTCTCCTTCCTTCCTGTAGGGTATATGCTCTATCAGACCCAGAAACCAAGCATTTGAGAAAATACTTGGATCACTTCCTGGAGATCGGGTTCATTAGACCATCTTGTTCTCCGGCAGCCTCTCCACTCTTTTTCATAGCTAAAGCTAATAAAGAGTTGAGAACCTGCATCGATTATCGAATGCTGAACAAGAATACAGTGAGGAATAGATACCCTCTTCCTCTCATTCCTGTGTTATTGGAACAGGTGAAAGAGGCGGTAATCTATACAAGGTTGGACCTGAAGGGAGCTTACCATCTGGTCAGAATCCGCGAAGGGGACGAGTGGAAAACGGCGTTCAAAACCCGTTATGGTCTGTTTGAGTACTTGGTAATGCCGTTCGGGTTGTGTAACGCCCCGGCGGCATTCCAGTATTTTCTGAACGATGTTCTCAAGGAATACGTAGACCGTTTCGTGATCGTTTATATAGATGACATTCTGGTGTATTCCACATCCCTGGAGCGCCACTTTGACCATGTTTCCTTAGTACTCCTAGCATTGCGACAGCATAGTCTTTTTTGCAAACTGAGCAAATGCGAGTTCCATGTCCGGAAGGTTGAGTTCTTGGGGGTGGATTTAAGCCCTGAAGGGTTTTGCATGTCGACAAGAAAAATACAGGCTGTTCAGGAGTGGCCAGTACCCACTAGTGTGAGAGACGTGCAATGCTTCCTTGGGTTTTCCAATTACTATAGAAGATTCATCTTTCATTTTTCTCACATTGTGTCACCTATAACAAGGTTACTAAGAAAGGGGGTGTCTTTTGTTTGGTCAGAGGAAGCAGAGGAGGCCTTTTGCTTTTTGAAACAGGCCTTCTGCTCCGCACCTATACTTCAACATCCACAGCCGGATGCCCCTTTTATCGTCGAAGCGGATGCCTCGGATATAGCGATAGGGGCCGTGTTATCACAAAGAAACAAAACCACCGGACAGCTTCATCCTGTTGCGTTTTTATCTAGGAAACTATCGGCTGCGGAACTTAACTATACGGTGGCAGAAAAGGAATTGTTAGCCATCAAAAAGGCATTCCAGGAATGGCGACACTACCTATGGGGAGCTCAACACCCGGTCACGGTATATACTGATCACCGAAATCTGCAGTATATGAAGGAGGGAAGACAACTTACCCAGCGGCAAATGAGGTGGATGCTGTTTTTTTCAGAATACGAGTTTGTGGTGACCTTCCGTCCTGGGGTTGACAATCGCAAGGCAGATTCACTGTCTCGACAAGAGGATGTGAGAACCATCGCTTCAAGACCTGAGGAAGCAATCATCAAACCTGAAAGAGTGCTTTGTGCCCTTCATATCTCCCATTTCTTAGAAAAGGTTTCTAAGCATAAGTCTGCTGCTCAGTGGAAGAAATGGGCGGAGTTAAGTCAGGACCGTACCCTTAAGCATGGAATACCGTTGCAAGGTAATCGTTTGTATTTGCCAACACGTGAACTCCGAGTGCAAGCCTTTAATTGGTGTCATGATGCGGTAACGGCTGGTCATCCTGGTTACACCAAAACGGCGCAAATAGTTCAACGACATTTCAGGTGGGAAGGTTGGGCTAAAGACGTTGCGGCCTGGGTGGCTCGGTGTGAGATATGTGCACGGGCCAAGGGAGAAAACGCGAAGAGCCAGGGCAGACTGATACCTTTGCCCACTCCGGATAAACCATGGCAAACCATTAGCGTGGATTTTGTGGTAGGATTACCAATGGATCAGGGGTACAACGCTATCATGGTGGTAATCGACAGCCTTACCAAGATGGGTCATTTTCTCCCTTGTAGAAATCTGCCTACAGCCAGTCAAACCGCCCATCTAATTTTGTCTCAAGTGGTGCGGTTACATGGTCTACCGAGAACCATTATTTCGGACAGAGGCCCCCAGTTTGTTGCTAGGTTTTGGAGTATGTGGTGCAAGGTGCTGCGCATTGAATCCGCACTGTCCACCAGTTTCCACCCACAAACCGATGGCCAGACGGAGCGCCTCAATCAAACCCTGAAAAAATATCTGAGGTGCTATGCAAAGGACGCTCACGAATCCTGGGTTTCGTTGCTTTGGCTGGCAGAACTATCATACAACAATGCTTGGCATAGCTCGATACGAGAATCTCCTTTTCGTGCTAACACGGGGTTCCACGCGGAAATGTTGCCCATAAACATACCTAGGGAAGTCACGGATCAACCTACGGTTCATGCCATGATTAAGAATCTCCAATCCGTGCAAAAGAAGATACGGCTCAATCTGGAGAAGGCCAAAAAACAGTATAAAAAGTGGGGTGATGAACATCGGCGTGAGGGGCCGGCATATCAGCCAGGCGATAGAGTGTGGCTTTCCACCAAGTATATACGCTTCAAGATGCGTAGCGTCTTTCATCCTCGTTACATTGGTCCCTATGAGGTGTTACGCCAGATAAACCCTGTGGCTTACCGTCTCAACTTACCTGCTTCCTTAAGGATCCATCCGGTATTTCATTGCAGCCTTTTGAAACCGGCTCTTTCAGCGACCCGGCAGGCGGTGCCTCCGGTGGTCAGAGATGGGCAGCTGGAGTACGAGGTGCGCAGAGTGTTGGATTCCAAACGACGGGGGGGTAAGCTGTGGTACTTGGTTTCATGGAAGGGGTACAATGCTGAGGACGATTCATGGGAGCCGGAAAGCAATGTCCATGCCCCTAGGGCAGTACGGCTGTTTCATGCCCGTCATCCCTCTAAACCTGGTCCTAGGAGGCGCTTTGGAGGCGGGCGTACTGTCAGGTGTTAGCCACGGCGCCTACATTGCCGATCGGGATAACATAGTCCTTTTGGACTACATATCCCATGACGCCTAGAGGGGAAGAGGTCGCTTAAAAAGCAAGCACATACAGGAACTAATGTGCGTTATTCGTTTCCTAGAAACCAGTCGGATGGACAACGAGGGCTCTTGCTGACGGCGTTTCCGAGGTTGAGTTGTTTGCTTAGGAGGTTTAATTCCTCCTCCGGTTTTCCGTGGAGCCTGGGACCTTCCCGAGTGTCGAGTTTTTTTCCCAGGGGAACCTGCCACGAAGGAGAGGTGGTAAGCGGTGAGACGATTTGGTGCCGGAATCCCTCGCCTTTCATTTTACAGTTCGACAAGGACACTGGTAACTTCTGAAGCACGGAGGTCTTTTGTTTGAGTTACCAATAAAGCACGAACGATTATCCTTGGGGCCAGAGAACATTATATGTTTGGCTACGACAGGGGGTTAATGTTTATTTTTGCGGGAATTGAACTGCCGGGACGATTTTTCTTTTCAATACGTAATGAAATAACACCGGGTTATTCCTACAAATTGCGTGACTATGACATGGGGCTTAGTGGATTAACTGAGTCATAGAAAGGACTACGAGATAGGTTCTTATCATCATTAATTTTATTCCCTTTCTCTTCGTTTCTGTCTCCTCATTATTTCGTGACTATCTTGTATAAAAGTGGGTGTTGAGCAACCCATTAGAGATCATCGGTATTAATTGTTGGCTTGGGGCGTCCATCTATGATTCAGATGGAGCACAGATAGGTGTTGGATTAGTTCTGCCCTCATGAGTTATGGGCAGGTACGGTCGTTGGTACTTTAGCGAGACATTGCGAGAGTAGACAGGCAATGTGATATTAACACTGTGTATTCCTCTCTTTACAGATATCCCGTCCCTGCTGTTCCTTCCCCTTCCTTCCCTCACCCGATTACTCCAATGCACCGTGGTTTATATAGGTGACTTGGTGGTGTCAGGAGGCGGACCCTTATTTGCATCGCACCGAGTCTGAGGAGCATCTACAACGTGACAGATTAATCATTCACCCACGTATTAAAATCACTAAGGAGTGGGAAATTGTCAAATGGAGTTTTAAGCAAGAAATGAACTAGAAATAGAGTCGCAGAATAATCTTACTGTGCCTGAGAAACGGTTAAGTGAATGGGTATTAATGTTAAAAGTAAAACTCTGTAAAATGTTCAGTGGGTAATCTCAGCATAGAGTGGAGAAGCCAAAGGAAACAAGCATTTGCAATGCAACGGGTCTCGAGTTTGCTCATGTTAGAGATGATAGCGTTGTAAACTCCTAACCCGACTTTTCACCTATCGGGCAAAAGTGCATTTATATATAAGTAACCCGAAAAAGAGCAATTAACTATGTAAAGTGCTCGACTTCTGCCAAGCGAGATCGCGCTCGTAAATCAGAGAAAAAGAAGTCCACGAGCCTGATGGAAAACAGCGAGCCTCGCATGTTTTCTGTACTTGGTCGCTGCGCTCGAGGAGGGCTAGCCACTGGAAAAGGCATGACGTATGCGTGCCTTCCACTAATGAAAGCAAGCAGATTTTATTAGGCAAGCCCACGAACCAATAAAAAACACTGATGTGACGTTGACAGGGCTCCGAGCCCTTTCTGAACACTAAAGAGTCTTGCTGAGATACGCATGCGCGAGCGCATGCAACGCAGGCTCGACCCTAAAAAAGAGAAGCGTAGAGAATCTATGTAATTGATCATTACCCCTCAGCTATGGTGGAAAAGGCATACCCAAGCTGGTGACTCATTGAAAAGGTGAGTCAGGAATGTACTGTAACCTGGTGTATTTTCTAGAAGTCCGTCAAATTTTCACTAGAAAGGGTACTGGTGGTTCACAACCTCGGCAGGCGAACATTTTGTCAAGTAGATCAGTTTATAGAAAGATAGGTTTTATAGAGTTTTAAAATTCTAAAACTACGACTTGTCTAAGTGAGAACAGATCTGTTTTGGTGAGTGTAGCCCATTTAGGGTGACTCCCATCATTCAGGTCATACACATACTGTTCTCAGTCCTGCCATTTTGTGTGATAGCCTGCTGTATTCTGGGTGTTGTAGTCTTGTTCTGATTCTATTGAACTATTTAGAAAAACACAGAAGAAAACAAAGATTTATAGATGAAAAGTTCAGGGTGGGAGCAAGTGTCCATAATTATGTGGTCATCACATTTGACTTCGTCAGTGTATGTATGGTGAACATGCACCAAAGAGCATGCTGTGTCCTAATGCCAGCGGAACCTAGGTTCACCATAAGTGTACCTTGGTGTAATAGTAGACATTTTCAAATGAAATGGTTGCCATCTTTTTCTCGTCAGACTCATAGCACAGTCATGTCTACTGAAATGACCTAGCCTAGTTTGCCAAGAGCTGTGGAGTTTCCAGGTCCAAGGCTGCTGAGCTCATCTAGTCTAGGTATTTTGCTTTGCATTCTGAGGCTTGTATGGATATGATACTCACGAAAGAATCTGGAAAGGTTGAAAGCTCCGATTTATCGCTTACAGTGCTGCTTTTTTGCCTGTTTTTATGTAGTTTGATTCTAATTCCTTCCTGGTTAAATGTACAAACAGGAGTTTGGTTGTGGTTGAAACAGCTTGTCTGGAAGATTTAAATTAGCTTGAAAGTGATGAACATGATCGCAAAGTATAGAAAGAGTTGTTTCTCTTTAATCTCCAAGAGTTCAGCAATTCCATTTCTCCCTTGATATCAGCCAATCAGTGTTCTATTGATTTTGTTTATTTCTGAAGTGCATTGTAAGCTCTGTGGTACATGAAGGAGGCTCTTGTCCGATTAATTCCATCTCCTGGTGGCGGTAGATGAGATCTGCAGTACATTTCTGAGCCTCTGTCCCAAGGAGGGTGAAAGAATGCCAAGATGTGTTGCCACTGATTTTATAAAGGGCCATGTTATGGAATGGAATTACGACAATTGTTTCTGATTGCAAGAATTTAGATGACAATTTTTAGAGGGGATGGAAATGTATATTATTTTATCTAATTGCTCGCACGACTAACCAGTTATAAACTTTTAAATAATTAAAGAAGGTTGCTTGTATCTTTTTAATTCCACAATACTAGTGATTAACACCCCTCTTCAGAGTATCGCAAATGAGATAATTCTGAAAACAATAATCATTTTTGCAAATATAAAGTAAAATATACACTGTAACGTTCCATTTGATTTGTGAGCAGGGTAAATCCTGAAGGTTGCCAGAAAGTGATTGAAAAGACTGCTACATCAAAATGTCTCTCGTCCTTGCTTCAGCTTTCCAATTCAGAGGACCTTTCCCCTCATGCAGCAAAGCATATTGGAGTTGGACGGAGTCTTAGACGACACATAACAAATATATTTGAGTTATAATGGGCCCTAGAACACCCTTGCCAAGTATATTGGAGTTAAATTGAGCCCTAGATCACTCTAACCAAATACGCTAGAGTTAAAACAGGGCCTACCTCGACCGCCCTTAATAAATATATTGGAGTCAAAATTAACGTAGACCACCCTTTCCAAATATATTGGCCTTATATATTTACAAGCAGTTGCACACGGACCTTATTTGACAATGTGGTGCTCAATGCTAAAACATTGATTTTCCTTATTGTTGGACGTGGAATCTAGTAAAAAACACAGGCATCTGCGTTTCTGGTTTTGGAGGTAATTACTCCATATTTCATATTATGGGAATAGCTTGCAAAAATCCGTGTTCTCCCACCGACGTATATTTTTCTATTTTCGTACTAATATTCACCTGAACATTTCACTTGGCCTCAACATTGTAAGACTCTGCATGAAAAAGTGTGGCTTGTTCCTGCGTTACATGCAGACCCGATGAGGCAGTTAACTCCCAATACTGGCATCATCTAGATTAATAGGGCACTCATAATGAGACCTCTAGATACTTAGGGCCTCATTTACATGAAACTGTCCCATTATAACCAATGTGTTAGTTTTCTTGCGACAGCCCTGGAGCCCTTAGTGATGCCATGATAGCGCTGTATTTATGAAACAGCGCTCCATGGCACACATTTCCACAGATATGTCAGAAATTCTGATGCATTAGTAGCACTAAACTGAAGCACTGCTGGACTAGCCTCAAAAAAACTAAGCTACTCCCGCAATGCAAGGAAGGCTGCCATGTTAAAAAGCCCTGCATCCGTTTAATGCCTGCTCTGAGCAAGCATTACATTTCTGATGCAGTGAAGTCGCAGAACAACGCAGTGAAATGTAGTTGATTTCACTGTGCCAGTTTTGCTTGGCTTTTAATGTGGGAACGCCCACCCTGCATACATAAAACTTGGTGCAGGTATAATGTGGTGCAGGGCTTTACAAACCGGGGCAATGGTCCCATTGCGCCAGTTTGTAAATGTGGCACAGAGCAGGTGACTGCTTGCGCCACCGCAGTGTAAAAAAATGCCGCTACGGCGGCGCGAGGGGCTTACAAATAAGCTCCTTCATTTTTGACACATTGGGTACAAAGCCATTCTACATTCTAGGGCATGCAAATTAATTTAAAGTTTTTTTATAAATGTTTTGCTGTTGCTAACAGTTGATTCTAAATTAGGCAAAGGGGCAGCTACAGATACTGGTACACGTATATAGGATTCCTTGTTGAGGGAACAATTTATCTATGAAATGGGTATATGTATCACTAATATCCATCTGACAAAGCATATGTTATGCTATGTTATGCTATGTTATTATGTTACACAGATTTGGAGAGTGCACTGCCACCTGGGAGGATATCCTGGCGCTGAGCAGCTGTGATTCTAGGCACATCTCTGACCTAGTTGGACACTCAAAAAGCTAGGTCTTCTCGAGGAATCCAAGAAGTGAGGAGGAAGCTTTTATGTGTAGCGACAAGTCATTCCATGCTTTAGGAGAGATATAGGAGGGCATAGGAGAAGACTTGACTGCCGATTTGGTTTTGTACAAGTAGGATTCCAGACGACCGGAAGTGTCAGGAACGTTTGTGAAGTGTGATTGTTGAGGTTTGCTGACCAAGTGCTATGTAGTGCCTTGAAAGTGTGGGTGAAGAGTTTGAATTGTGCTCATTTGTGAATAGAGAGCCAGTGGAGCCCCTTCAGGTGAGCTGTGATGTGATTGTGGCATGGTAGGTTAAGAGTGATGCTGGCCACCGAGTTCTCAATGATTTGCAGCCTTCTGGTGATTTTTTTATTTATCCCTGCATAGAAAGTGTTCCTGTAGTACATCTTGCTTGTGACCAGGGTATGCCTGATGGTTTTCCGGGTGCTGTTTGTAAGCCAATCAAAAATCTTCCTAAGTATCTTCAGGATATGGAAGCATGTGGTGGTGACGGCATTGACGTGAGTGGCATAAGCTGCAGTATGTGCTGTGTTTCACTCCAAAGTCCTTAGGAAGGGATGGTAGACATTGGAACTTTTCTGCTGGCTGTCACCAATCAAAAAACAGGTTTACAATCAACAAACAACTGCAGCCAACAAGACTATCATAGGATCTCCTTCTTGTCTCTTATCTAGCAGATAGCTTCTGATGGTATGTGCATAGGAGATAAACTAGGCAGCCCTGTACTAATCATAAGCATAATCTTTTTTTTAGCAATAAAGATTGAGTAGAACTGAGCGGCTCTCTGCTAGGGCAAATTAAAAGATATACCTTAGACTCTTGGGTAGTTTCTACAGTTCAAGGTCTCTAAAACAGAGCTCCTCTGGTTCCTGCATTTCTCTATGATCTTCTCTCCTTTTGTTTTTCAGAGTCTGTCTCTTGCCTTGCCGCATATGAGCTTATGTATCAACGGACCTACCAAACTTTTGTTCTTCATCCATATATTTCCTTAGCAATATTTTTCTAGTTGAAAAAAAAACAGTTTGGACCAGTAATAACTATATGGTATTTTAAAACGTCTGACCTATTATGACATTGACAAGTATTTGCTCTTTAAGTACCATTAATGGGGTTTATTTACATTGGTATCTCTCTGATAAAGACTTGGCTATGTGTAACCACATCTCCCTTTCTCACTATCACAATTTTATGTCATAATATGGCAGATATCAGTCAGAATGTTGCATTTTTAAATGCATAGATCAAGCCTTCTGATGATCCAACTAGAAGCTACATCTAATATGTCAATAATAATGTCTCAACAGGATTTATCTCAATTACTAGAAATATTATCATTCGCTTGGTCGAGCACTATACCACAAAGTTTATTCTCAGCCTCACCATTGGGCCTCCCTCATCTGCTGCCTCCAACTCAAGAATGTTATCAGTTTTAAATCTTGGAATGCACTAGCTTGCTACATCTTGCTGGGCAGGAAGGATGTAGATCACCCAACACCTTGTCTTGCATAGCGCACACCAGAGAGGGAACGGGGGAAAGCAGCACAACCAAATGGGTGAGGGGGAATGTACTAGGGAGAAGCACAGTATAGTGTCCATTTTCAGAATTATCAGTTTGTGGTCATTAATGTTGATTAATCATAGGTATGGTCATTTTCAATGAGCTGCTACCCTAAATAGCTACAAGATAGGCAGTACAAATCATGAGCTTTGGCATCAGCAAATATCATCTACCATGTCTCTTGCTGGGCTACCTTGTAATGCATGCACAACTGTGTACCAGCAATACTTGAACCTTGCACTATGTTTCAAGCTGCTTCGTCTGGATCCTGTGAGCGAGGAGCTCTGCACAACAAGTATAGTGGTGTGTATACATATGCCCATATAGCTGACTATGAACAATGGTGCACCTGCCACCATTGGTCACCTACAATGCCAGATGCCTTTGGTGGTCTACCAGTCTCTTTGGGATGCCCACTAGATCAGTGCGCTATATACCAGTGCCCCATGCTTGGTGCACAGGTGTCTCCAGGTGAAGCCACGAAAGGGCTCAGAGTTCAGAAAGAGGGACAGACCAGCAGGAAAACAGACATCTGCAGCAACAAAGCAGGGACTATTCCCACGACACAGAAGCTGAAAGGCAAATAAGGTGAAGTGATCTGGATGCAGCAAAGCAGGCCCTCTCTATTATGTAGCTATCAAGTGAATCAGGCCGAGTCTCTGAATCAATGTACATAATGTTCTCCTTGATTTTAGTTTTTTGTTGCTCTTATTGCTGTCATTTCTTTTCTTCTGTGTGTCACCAAAAAGAGGACTTCCTTGCAGAAGAAGCTTAATTAAGATCTAGCTGGGGTACTTTGAAAAGTGTTTTTTTATTGTAGGATCTCTCTCCAGTGGTTCAAGGAAAGTATATTTTTTGTTGTTCCTTGCTAAACCTGGCACTTTCCACTTTTAAAGGAAAAAAGACTGCATAACGCGTGTACGAGTACCTTTTATTGAAATTGAAATTTTCTGTTGTTAATAGTTAGAAAAAGCTCATGGTCCCACTTAGATCCCAGGGGCGGCCTGCCAACCCGCCAGGTCAGTGGCAGTCTTGGCCTTCTTTTCACTGAGGAGAATCACCCAACATAAAGGAAAGTCAAGAACAACTTTATTTTGGTTTCAAAGAAACCCATAAACAATACACAATAGCAAGACTTCAGAAGTAAAGTACAGATAATGTACATAAAAAACATTTTGATGTGTTACGATACAAGTCAATTTAAGTATTTAAAACCAGATTTCACCAGGGTAGATTAAAATGAGAAAAACAGACGAAGTGTCTCCATACTCAAGCATTATCTAAAGGGATAAAAACACAATATATTATCAGATACCAAATTTTAAAGAATTCAAACTGCTAAGAAATTAAAGCCAAAAAATGCACAGCACTTAATTTCTTCAAGGTATATTAAAATACACAATACAAAAAAGAATTCCTGACAATCATGGATTGGTTAGCACATATCTTTCCTGATCTTTATAGAAGCAGGAATAGAGCTAATGAGAGCATGGCAGACAGATTCAGAGGTAAACTTTGTAAAAGTTGAAGACTCTAAGTTCCAGATCAACAGCAAAAGGAGCATAAAATAGGATGTAAAAATGTTTCCCTAGGAACATAATAAAAACTACACATGAACATGAAATGTAAACAAGATTGCTTGCTGATATTGTTACAAGGACAACATGGTAGGAATGGAAACCAGCTACCCTGTAAAAGATGAGCAAACAAGAAATGGACAAGGTTTAATCTAAAACATGTTAAATAAAAACAATGCTCAGGGTTAGGTATCCATTCTAGATAAGAGCCAGATCCAACCAGAAGAGCAATCACCATATATGGTAACTCACTGTTGCCATTTCCAAAAATATTTTGGAACGGTTTAAATGACTGTTATCAAGAAATGGAGAACGGATTAAAACCTTCGAATTACTGTCGATTTTGTCAGGGTAATAAAAAAATTGTGGTTTTACCAAATATATAAAGGATTTCTGATATAAGTAAGCCAAGGAATCTAGAGTGATGCAATCAGAGAGGACAAGACGAGAGAAATTGGTATAAGATGAGCCCCAAATTGTTACCCAAAGTAAAAGTGGGCTAACTTGATTATGTCCTTGATATACGACAAATTTACCTTGGCATGTGTAATGAATTTCGAGGTGCTCATGGAGACTGAAAATAACCTAGAAAGAAATGTATTTTCTACCAATTGTAGGTGGGTAGAATTGGCCTACCCCCAAACGCCCGCCCCATAGCTGCCCACAGAAATGCACTTGGCTTTATATAAGGTCATTAAATCCCTTATCATTTTATTTTATTCTGGAAAACAGAAAATTGCCAATATATTTTGACATCCCTGCCTACTTGGTGGAGCAGTAACTGCCCAAAGTGCATCAGCCCTTGCTAAGCATACTTTTTTGTTTTATTCAAACAAATTTCCAAAGCAGGAATATTGTTGTGTAAAACAATAAAACATAAAGATGGGAGTGAAATACATGGAGTTGTTCTTATGGTAAATCTAGAGAAGGAAAATAATGACATTTCCTACGCCCTGAAGGCGGCGGGTCAATTGTTACTATGTTCTGGCACACCAGTGGCAGAACGGCTTTCAGGTCACGGGTTTTCAATGGCCGAGCCAACTGAGGCTTCACTGCTGGAAAGCCTCTGATTCCACAACTTTGAATGAAGTGGTGGAGGACTCATGAGTTTGGCAGGTCGGAAGCACTGCTGAGATATGAAGGAACTCTCCTCTTGGCAAATTCTAAATGAGGCCCTTATTTTTGCCTCTTTCAACTTTTCCTTTGAATTTCTTTTTCTTTGCAGTTATACTTAATTCATTTTTAACTTTGATATTTTTTCACTTACTTCAATAACATTGTCCTCATTTTTTTTACTTGCCATTGTTTTCTGAACAATTATTGTTTGCTCCATTAGCTTCCCAATTGTTCTTCTTTCTTCATTCATGCAACACATGAAAAGTAAATTCATCCAACATTTGCAATTACTGAAGACACCATGACCCCTATTTGTCCAGGAGGTCAGAAGTCAGTGTTAGGTATTATTTACTGCACCCAGTAACTACCAGATGTGTTAAAAACCACACTCTTTGTTAAATTTCGGCAGGCTGCTGGAATTTGACAGGGGGGAAAGAGTGCAGCATTTACTGTGACCTGAGGATTTTGATGCAATAAGCTCTAAAATCTGCGTGTTATACCCCAAGAACTTATAATAGGTAGTGTTTATCTGGGTAAATAACATGACCAAGATATCAGTACTTATGAGGTGCAGTAAATATTGCACCTAACAATGGGCCACTTGTAATGGGGGCCTAAGACAACCTCAGCCTGAACTTCTTCTGACAGGTGATATTGTGCACCTTTCTGCCTGTATCTAATTAAGCTCTTAAAACAGTCGCATTCGCACATCTGGACAAAAAAACGTATGTTTTTGTATTACCAAAAAAACACCTAAAACATAAAACCTATTCATATAAGCAAAGTCGTTCATACATAAAGGCCTCATTGAGAGGTTACATGCCATAAACTGGCAGTGTACCGAATTGCAAAGTTGTGGTTCTCCTATCCCATTTAAAGGTGGGGGGGGGGGCAATAGAATTTTGACTGGAGGAGGCTCAGCTGCACCTGATACTGGAAACACTTAACCAGGCTTCCTGTTCTCCAGTGAGCTACCAGGTAATAATGAAGAGCTTGGTGATGGTCACTAGGGGCCAGATGTAGGTAGGCTTTTGCACCTCGCAAACGGCGAAAAACGCCATTTGCGAGGTGCAAAAGCCCTCAAGCGATGCAGAAACACATTTTGCGAGTCGGAACCGACTCGCAAAATGTGTTTCCGACTCGCAAATAGGAAGGGGTGTTCCCTTCCTATTTGCGACTCGCACCGCGATTTAAGTTGATTTGTGACCGCGAAAGCGGTCGCAAATCAACTCGCAGTTACCATCCACTTGAAGTGGATGGTAACTCATTCGCAAAGGGGAAGGGGTCCCCACGGGACCCCTTCCCCTTTGTGAATGCTCACAAAATTATTTTTTCAGAGCAGACAGTGGTCCTATGGACCACTGCCTACTCTGAAAAAAACCGAAACAAAAGGTTTCGGTATTTTTTTCTATTTGCAGCTCGTTTTCCTTTAAGGAAAACGGGCTGCAAAGAGAAAAAAAAAAACTGCTTTATTTAAAAGCAGTCACGGAGATGGTGGTCTGCTGTCTCCAGCAGGCCACCATCCCCGTGAGTGCCTAGACTCGCTATGGGGTCGCAAACTGCGACCCACCTCATAAATATTTATGAGGTGGGTCTTTGCGACCCCATAGCGAGTTGCAGAAGGTGTCTGAGACACCTTTCTGCATTCCAAATTGCGACTTGCAATTTGCGAGTCGCAGGGACTCGCAAATTGCAAATCGCAATTTGGAATCTTTCTACATCTGGCCCTAGATTCCCAGCTCGGGACTGCTATGGTGCGCAAGTGAAATACCTCAAAAAAATCCACGCACAGGGTGAAAACTCCCTGTGCATCAGGGCCACTCATTTTTGTTTATCAAGAACAAGCTTCTGCTTTGGGAGTTTATTTGCAACCTTTGCGATGTCAGCAGGCCACTTTTTGACACAGGAGGAGGCGACAGGCACCAGTACGGTGTCTGCATGGTAGGGTTAGGTGATGTTTGACCATGGGTTTGGGCCACTGGACCTATCAGGCAGCTGCAGGCAGGATGCAAGTCTGGAGAGCACTGCGGAGAGGAGAGCAGTAGAGAGGGGCACCGGGGTATTTGAGGCCAGCTGGTTTTCAGCAGGGGTCTGCATGATAAACAATGGCACAGTGCAAGCTTTCCTAGCAAGTTTGTTGCTGCCTGGGTGGACAGACCCTCTGCAGCTGGGGTTCCCCAGGTAGAAGCCCTCAGTATTTTTATTTTATCTGGCCCCATGGTACATGGACCCCCAGGATGGGGAGTCCCCATATGTATGGATCTGGTTTTGGCCGCAGGACATGGCAGGGTGGGTCGCAGGAGGGCTTTTCGCCACCCATCCAATGAGCAGGCCTTCAGATGAGGGGATACATAGTGGTGGGCCCTGGGTAAGTGGAAGTGGGTTACAAAGGATGTGTTGGTGTGTGTAAGGAAATGCCTCCTTGGCATGGTTACCCCCTGACTTTTTGCCTTTGCTAATGCTATGTTTTGATTTGAAAGTGTGCTGAGGCCTGCTAACCAGGCCCCAGCACCAGTGTTCTTTCCCTAACCTGTACTTTTGTTTACACAATTGGCACACCCTGGCATCCAGGTAAGTCCCTTGTAACTGGTACCCCTGGTACCAAGGGCCCTGATGCCAGGGAAGGTATCTAAGGGCTGCAGCATATCTTATGCCACCCTGGGGACCCCTCACTCAGCACAGACACACTGCTTGCCAGCGTGTGTGTGCTGGTGAGGACAAAACGAGTAAGTCGACATGGCACTCCCCTCAGGGTGCCATGCCAACCTCACACTGCCTATGCAGTATAGATAAGTCACCCCTCTAGCAGGCCTTACAGCCCTAACGCAGGGTGCACTATACCATAGGTGAGGGCATCAGTGCATGAGCACTGTGCCCCTACAGTGTCTAAGCAAAACCTTAGACATTGTAAGTGCAGGGTAGCCATAAGAGTATATGGTCTGGGAGTCTGTCATACACGAACTCCACAGCACCATAATGGCTACACTGAAAACTGGGAAGTTTGGTATCAAACTTCTCAGCACAATAAATGCACACTGATGCCAGTGTACATTTTATTGTAAAATACACCCCAGATGGCACCTTAGAGGTGCCCCCTGAAACCTTAACCAACTACCCGTGTAGGCTGACTGGTTTTAGCAGCTTGCCACACTCGAGACATGTTGCTGGCCACATGGGGAGAGTGCCTTTGTCACTCTGTGGCTAGTAACAAAGCCTGCACTGGGTGGAGATGCTTATCACCTCCCCCTTGCAGGAGCTGTTACACCTGGCGGTGAGCCTCAAAGGCTCACCCCCTTTGTTACAGCACCACAGGGCATTCCAGCTAGTGGAGTTGCCCGCCCCCTCCGGCCACGCCCCACTTTTGGCGGCAAGGCCGGAGGAGATAATGAGAAAAACAAGGAGGAGTCACTGGCCAGTCAGGACAGCCCCTAAGGCAACCTGAGCTGAAGTGACTCTGACTTTTAGGAATCCTCCATCTTGCAGATGGAGGATCCCCTCAATAGGGTTAGGAATGTGACCCCCTCCCCTTGGCACAAAGAGGGTGTAGCCACCCTCAGGGCTAGTAGCCATTGGCTACTGCCCTCCCTGACCTAAACACATCCCTAAATTCTGTATTTAGGGGCTCCCCTGAACCTAGGAACTCAGATTCCTGCAACTTAAGAAGAAGAGGACTGCTGAGCTGAAAAACCCTGCAGAGAAGACGGAGACACCAACTGCTTTGGCCCCAGCTCTACTGGCCTGTCTCCCCCCTTCTGAAGAAACTGCTCCAGCAACGCTTTCCCCAGGACCAGCGACCTCTGAATCCTCAGAGGACTGCCCTGCTCTAGAAGGACCAAGAAACTCCCGAGGACAGCGGCTCTGTTCATCCAAGACTGCAACTTTGTTTCCAAAGGAGCAACTTTAAAACGACTGCGTTTCCCGCCGGAAGCGTGAGACTTGCTACTCTGCACCCGACGCCCCCGGCTCGACTTGTGGAGAACAAACACTTCAGGGAGGACTCCCCGGTGACTACGAGACCGTAAGTAGCCAGAGTTGCCCCCCCTGAGCCCCCACAGCTACGCCTGCAGAGGGAATCCCGAGGCTCCCCCTGACCGCGACTGCCTGACTCCCAGATCCCGACGCCTGGAAAAGACTCTGCACCCGCAGCCCCCAGGACCTGAAAGATCGGAACTCCAGTGCAGGAGTGACCCCCAGGAGGCCCTCTCCCTTGCCCAGGTGGTGGCTACCCCGAGGAGCCCCCCCCTTGCCTGCCTGCATCGCTGAAGAGACCCCTTGGTCTCCCATTGATTCCAATTGAAAACCCGACGTGTGTTTGCACACTGCACCCGGCCGCCCCGTGCTGCTGAGGGTGTACTTTCTGTGCTAACTTGTTGTCCTGCCATTTGATAAAGTTTGTTTTGACCAATGACTTTGTGTTTCACCACTGCGCATATTAGTTGCTCAATGTTCACCAGTAGCACATGGTATGTTTTGTTCAGTTGAGCCGCCTATTGGCTTTGACATGGCATTAGCCATTACTTTCTGTATTCAGTTTAGCCGCCTATGGGCTTTGACATTGCATTAGTCATTACATTCTGTATTGTGCCTATTGGCTTTGACATGGCATTAGCCATTGCTTTCTGTATTCAGTTTAGCCGCCTATGGGCTTTGACATTGCATTAGCCATTACATTCTGTATTCTGCCTATTGGCTTTGACATGCTGTATCCAGTCTAGCCGCCTATTGGCTTTGACATTGCATGCCTATTGACTTTGACATGATGTATTCAGTTTAGCTGCCTATTGACTTTGACATGCTATTAGATATTCTGCCTATTGGCTTTGCCATGATATCATATATTACATTTTGTATTCAGCTCCGCTGCCTTTTGGCTTTGACATGATATTATACATTGCATTTTGTATTCAGCTCAGCTGCCTATGGGCTTTGACATGACATAAGACATTGCATTTTGTATTCAGCTTAGATGCCTATTGGCTTTGACATGACACTAGACATTGCATTTGATATTTAGGTTAGCTGCCTATTGCCTTTAACATGACATTGCATTTGATATTTAGGTTAGCTGCCCATTGCCTTTAACGTGGAGTTAGACATGGCAGTTGAGAATCTAAGCTGTATTTTTCCAAGCTGTGTTTTTGCACCAGAGAACCAAGATGTTTTGCTCTCACAGTAGACTAGACCTGATAAGAGAGAGTACATGGGCGTCGTTTCTCTTCCCTTGAGCTTGGGAACAGGAGTAGTCTTGGAGACCTGGCCAGTCTCCAAAAGGCTTGCTCAGTTTCCCAGGTCTGAGAGGAGGGGGCACACCTTTGTAACGAATGTAACAGGCTGCAGAGAGTCAGATTCGAATCTGCCGGACCTCGTGCTGGAGCTTGGCGCAGGCTGCCAGCAATCCCGTGTGGGTAGATGAATCTCTCTTTCTCGCGGCTGACAGGGGTCCTCAGCTTGCAGACCTTAGAAAGATGAAGCTGTGAATAGTTCCCACACGGTGAAGTATTTGTTTTGCTTTGCATTCAATATTTTATAAATATAACCTGCTGTGTATATTGCAAACTGATATATTTTGTTTGATTAACGCGGACTGGAAAGCTACTAATTCGTCATTCATTCATAAACATTGTGGTTGGGGAAGAATAAAATAACAATAAAAGTCTTCTTTGACCTCAGAAGTGCATTTCTGTTGTGTTATGTTAGTGCTTAGAAACTAAATAAGAGGAAAGCACTACAATTGGTACCAGGAGTGGGGTCGGTCATTAAGAGGTGATTAAGGGGTTTGACGAGTTAGTAGATTTCGAAGTGCACACTTTAAAAGTGTAATTGTTTTTTGTTGTTTGGAGAATTACAGAAATTGTTTTCTGTTTGGGGAATCACAGTAGCACGGCAGACCATGTCTGAGAATACATGTGTTGATGAACTGCCTGATGGTGCTAAGAAAAACTGTGAATTGTTTTCTGTTTGGGGAATTACAGAAGAAAATGCATGTGTAGCTAAAAGGCCTGATAAGGTTTTGAGAAATAATTCCCGTTGTATATATGTAGAAAAAGTGTGTTTTGGAAGTAATGATGACAGAAAGGTCTGGATACCTTTATCTGCTTACAGAGAAATGCAGGAGAAATGTAGGCAGTTGGAACATGAAAATAGGAATTTACGTGAGCAAATTAGCCAGGATACGATAATTCAAAATAATGCTGAAAGTTATAAAAATGAAGAATCTTTCTTGTCCCATTCCAGTAATGAGGGGGTTAAGACAGCTCCGAGCTGCACTGAGTTTCCATGTGAGCCAGGGTTTTTGGCAGCCAAAATGCATTCCTTAACTGATAACATGGACGAGAGAGACCAGAATGTGATTTACGAGTTACCGTTGCAAAATGCACAAGTAAAACGAAGGATTTTAGAGCAAGACACCCCGAGTTTCATTAGCTTGTTTGATTTTTGGAAAAAGAATAGCCCTCATTTGAGAGAAATCCTAACACTTTTGTATATGGTCACTGTGAAAAATAATATGCAGCTGCGCGCATGTGATTTGGCAAATGAAATAATGCAGACTTTAGGTTTCTGCGCAGTGCAAGAAGGAAAAACTGATGTACATGTAACTCAAGAACAAGGAAAGAAAATAGTGCCCCTAGCTAGAATCATACAATGGATCTGGTACTTGCAAGACAGGGCTAGAGTACCACAGATAAAAGAATTACCAATGAAATTGTGTGCACCATTTGAATTCGTGTCCACTGAAGATAAAAAGCATGTTTGTTTTACTAATGATTCATTGACTGAAATGTTGTTTTCTGGCACAGTAGAAGGAACAGCGTTGTATAATGTGTGTCAGATTTTAAAGCAAGAGCTACATGAGATGTGTCATTTTTATGCTGATTTTTGGTTCTTTGATAATGTTTTAGCCACATGGCTTGTACCTAACTGGTTCAATTACCTTGCAGATGTTAATGAGAAAAATTCAGAGAGAGAAGTGTACACCCAGAATTCTGCCTTAGTGGGGATGGCTAAGTGGGTGCCCCAGCTGAGAGAAAAAGCCACTTACAGGTGGGCAGAGATGAGAGAGATGCACATTCCCCTAGATTTGATAAAAACTGTGCAGCACGCACAAAAGCAATCTGTCATGCAAGCAGTCACAGAGCAGTTGGGGAGAGGAAAGTTGCCAGAACAGAAATGGCAAATTGATCAGGTTTTAGGGAGAGTGATTGCTGCAAATTACCAAGGAAAAATCGAAATTATGCTGATACCTAGAAAAGAATCTGATTCATTCATACAAATTGGAGACAGAATGGCCCAACTTGGCAAAAATGCAGTGAATGGAGGTTTGGTAAAGAAGGAGTCTGCCCCAGCCCTTCTGACAGTGCAAGAAAAGGGAAGCTGTGGTGCAGCAGATAAAAACCTCAGTGCTGATGTGTGGGCTGACGCCCCAAGTGACCCTCCAGAACCTGCAGAGAATATAACAAAGGGCCCCAAAAACGTCCTGCTGATTATAAAACAGGGAAAGAAAGAGGAAGGGTGCAGTTTAAATGAAAAATGTTATTTGCAAGAAAAGTCATACTTGTTTCTTTTGCAGATCCGACCACGTTTCGCCACTGTCCCTGAGTGTGCTGTGTGGTCCCCCTTCCGGTGTGTGCGTGTGGGGTCGGGGAAGGGACCGAATCCCCAACCTGAACCTGGCTGAGTAAAGTGCCAGCACCATGGATCCATTTTGCGCAAACTGCGCCTTCAGTTCAAGTTCAACTTGTTTGCTGTGTTTTTTTTTTTTTTTGCCTCTCTTATGGAACTCTGACTTTTGCTTATCTTCCAGCAAACCTTTCAAGTGGACCGTGCACCTTTACATGAGCAGAACTCATGCCACATCAAATTGCTAACACTGTTGAATTAGAGACTCATTCAGAGTATAAAAATTGCCCAGTCTTTTTTTATGTAGATGTATCTGATGTGAAAGGTCATGAGATCAATGTGTTAATTCACTTCTATTGCTTTACAGGGATTGCTTTGATCATAATGTTTTTTTTTTGTGTGCTGATGTTTTTTTTTTGTTTGAAATATGAGATATGTGAAACAAAAATTCATTGGTCAAAGGGCGGAATGTCCTGCCATTTGATAAAGTTTGTTTTGACCAATGACTTTGTGTTTCACCACTGCGCATATTAGTTGCTCAATGTTCACCAGTAGCACATGGTATGTTTTGTTCAGTTGAGCCACCTATTGGCTTTGACATGGCATTAGCCATTACTTTCTGTATTCAGTTTAGCCGCCTTTGGGCTTTGACATTGCATTAGTCATTACATTCTGTATTGTGCCTATTGGCTTTGACATGGCATTAGCCATTGCTTTCTGTATTCAGTTTAGCCGCCTATGGGCTTTGACATTGCATTAGCCATTACATTCTGTATTCTGCCTATTGGCTTTGACATGCTGTATCCAGTCTAGCCGCCTATTGGCTTTGACATTGCATGCCTATTGACTTTGACATGATGTATTCAGTTTAGCTGCCTATTGACTTTGACATGCTATTAGATATTCTGCCTATTGGCTTTGCCATGATATCATATATTACATTTTGTATTCAGCTCCGCTGCCTTTTGGCTTTGACATGATATTATACATTGCATTTTGTATTCAGCTCAGCTGCCTATGGGCTTTGACATGATATAAGACATTGCATTTTGTATTCAGCTTAGATGCCTATTGGCTTTGACATGACACTAGACATTGCATTTGATATTTAGGTTAGCTGCCTATTGCCTTTAACATGACATTGCATTTGATATTTAGGTTAGCTGCCCATTGCCTTTAACGTGGAGTTAGACATGGCAGTTGAGAATCTAAGCTGTATTTTTCCAAGCTGTGTTTTTGCACCAGCGAACCAAGATGTTTTGCTCTCACAGTAGACTAGACCTGATAAGAGAGAGTACATGGGCGTCGTTTCTCTTCCCTTGAGCTTGGGAACAGGAGTAGTCTTGGAGACCTGGCCAGTCTCCAAAAGGCTTGCTCAGTTTCCCAGGTCTGAGAGGAGGGGGCACACCTTTGTAACGAATGTAACAGGCTGCAGAGAGTCAGATTCGAATCTGCCGGACCTCGTGCTGGAGCTTGGTGCAGGCTGCCAGCAATCCCGTGTGGGTAGATGAATCTCTCTTTCTCGCGGCTGACAGGGGTCCTCAGCTTGCAGACCTTAGAAAGATGAAGCTGTGAATAGTTCCCACACGGTGAAGTATTTGTTTTGCTTTGCATTCAATATTTTATAAATATAACCTGCTGTGTATATTGCAAACTGATATATTTTGTTTGATTAACGCGGACTGGAAAGCTACTAATTCGTCATTCATTCATAAACATTGTGGTTGGGGAAGAATAAAATAACAATAAAAGTCTTCTTTGACCTCAGAAGTGCATTTCTGTTGTGTTATGTTAGTGCTTAGAAACTAAATAAGAGGAAAGCACTACACTTGTGTCCCCCCTGGTGCCCTACAAAACCCCCCTGGTCTGCCCTCCGAAGATGCGGGTACTTACCTGCTGGCAGACTGGAACCAGGGCACCCCCTTCTCCATTGAAGCCTAGGCGTTTTGGGCACCACTTTGACCTCTGCACCTGATCGGCCCTGAGCTGCTGGTGTGGTAACTTTGGGGTTGCTCTGAACCCCCAACGGTGGGCTACCTTGGACCCAAACTTCAACCCCGTAGATGGTTTACTTACCTACAAAAACTAACAAATACTTACCTCCCCCAGGAACTGTTGAAAATTGCAGTGTGTCTAGTTTTAAATAGCTATATGTGATTTATTTGAAAAGTATATATGCTATTGTGATTATTCAAAGTTCCTAAAGTACTTACCTGCAATACCTTTCACTTGAAGTATTACATGTAAAATTTGAACCTGTGGTTCTTAAAATAAACTAAGAAAATATATTTTTCTATACAAAAACCTATTGGCCGGGAATTGCCTCTGAGTGTGTGTTCCTCATTTATTGCTTGTGTGTGTACAACAAATGCTTAACACTACTCCTTTGATAAGCCTACTGCTCGACCACACTACCACAAAATAGAGCATTAGTATTATCTCTTTTTGCCACTATCTTACCTCTAAGGGGAACCCTTGGACTCTGTGCATACGATTCCTTACTTGGAAATAGTGCATACAGAGCCAACTTCCTACATTGGTGGATCAGCGGTGGGGTACAAGACTTTGCATTTGCTGGACTACTCAGCCAATACCTGATCACACGACAAATTCCAAACATTTTCATTAGAAATTGATTTTTGCAATTTGAGCTATTTTTCTACATTCTTAAAAGTCCTGCTAGGGCCTTGTGTTAGTCCCTATTAGCATTTCTTTTAGAGTTTAAAAGTTTTGTGAAAGTTTGAATTAGATTCTAGAACTACTTTTAGATTCTTAAAAAGTATTCCAACTTTTAGAAACATAATGCCTGGTGCAGATGTGAATGTGGAGGAACTCGACCTCATACCTTACCTCCATCTTAAAATGAGGGAGCTAAGGTCACTCTGCAAAATAAAGAAAATCACAACTAGCTCAAGACCCTCCAAACAACAGCTCCAGGAGCTTTTGGTAGAGTTTGAAAAAGCCAACCCCTCTGAGGATGACAACCCAGAAGATGATGATAGTGAACTGGAGGAGAATTCCCCCCTTCCAGTCCTAACTAGGGAACCCAGGGACCCTCAATCCCTGAGTCCAACTGTGATAGTCAGAGATGCTGCTTCCCTCACAGGAGGGACCAGCACCTCTGAAATCACTGAGGATAGCCTCAGTGAAGAGGACCTCCTGCTAGCCAGGATGGCCAAAAGATTGGCTTTGGAAAGACATATCCTAGCCATAGAAAGGGAAAGACAAGAGATGGGCCTAGGTCCCATCAATGGTGGCAGCAACATAAATAGGGTCAGAGATTCTCCTGACATGTTGAAAATCCCTATAGGGATTGTAACTAAATTTGAAGATGGTGATGACATCACCAAATGGTTCACAGCTTTTGAGAGGGATTGTGTAACCAGAAAAGTAAGCGGATCTCACTGGGGTGCTCTCCTTTGGGAAATGTTCACTGGAAAGTGTAGGGATAGACTCCTCACACTCTCTGGAAAAGATGCAGAATCTTATGACCTCATGAAGGGAACCCTGATTGAGGGCTTTGGATTCTCCACTGAGGAGTATAGAATTAGATTCAGGGGGGCTCAAAAAACCTCGAGCCAGACCTGGGTTGATTTTGTGGACTACTCAGTGAAAACACTGGATGGTTGGATTCAAGGCAGTGGTGTTAATGATTATGATGGGCTGTACAATTTATTTGTGAAAGAACACCTGTTAAGTAATTGTTCAAATGATAAACTGTATCAGCATCTGGTAGACCTAGGACCAATTTCTCCCCAAGAATTGGGAAAGAAGGTGGACCATTGGGTCAATACTAGGGTGACCAAGACTTCCACAGGGGGTGACCAAAAGAAAGGGGTCACAAAGCCTCCACAGGGGAAGAGTGTTGAGACATCCAAAAACAAAAATAGTAAAGAGTCTTCTTCAGGCCCCCAAAAACCTGCACAGGAGGGTGGGCCCAGAGCCTCTTCACAAAACAATTTTGGGTACAAGGGTAAAAACTTTGATCCCAAAAAGGCCTGGTGTCGTAGCTGTAATCAGCCTGGACACCAAACTGGAGACAAGGCCTGTCCCAAGAAAAGTACCACTTCCAACTCCACTCCAGCTAACACTGGAATGGCTAGTCTCCAAGTGGGATCAACAGTGTGCCCAGAGCAAATCAGGTGTCACACTGAAGCAACATTAGTCTCTGAGGGTGGGGTGGATTTAGCCACACTGGCTGCCTGGCCCCCTAACATGCAAAAATACAGGCAGCAACTCTTAATTAATGGGACAAGTGTAGAAGGCCTGAGGGATACAGGTGCCAGTGTCACCATGGTGACAGAGAAACTGGTTTCCCCTGGTCAATACCTGGCTGGACAAACTTATCCAGTCACCAATGCTGACAATCAAACTAAAGTACATCCCATGGCTATGGTAACTTTAAAGTGGGGAGGGGTCAGTGGCCTGAAACAGGCGGTGGTCTCCTCAAATATCCCAGTAGACTGTTTGCTTGGAAATGACCTGGAGTCCTCAGCATGGGCTGAGGTAGAACTGAAAACCCATGCAGCCATGCTGAGTATCCCTGAACTGGTGTGTGTCAAGACAAGGGCACAGTGCAAGGCTCAGGGTGAAAAAGTAGAGCTGGAGCCTGGAAAAAGGGCCCAGCCTACCAAGAGGAAAGGAAAGACAACTGGGAAACCAGCTGCAACACAACAACAAAAAGAGAACCTCTCTTCTCAGGAAGAAGTTCTGCCCTCTGAGGGAACTGAGCCTATGGAGTTGGAACCTTATCAGGTTGAGCTCCTGGGCCCAGGGGGACCCTCAAGGGAACAGTTGTGTAAGGGGCAAGAAACCTGTCCCTCTCTTGAAGGCCTTAGGCAGCAAGCTGCTGAAGAGTCAAATGGCAAGAAAACTGGAACACATAGGGTCTATTGGGAAGATGGACTCCTGTTCACTGAGGCAAGAGATCCCAAACCTGGTACCACTAGGAGAGTGGTAGTGCCTCAGGAGTTCAGAGAGTTCATACTGACCTTAGCCCATGATATTCCTCTTGCTGGGCATTTGGGACAAACCAAGACGTGGGAGAGACTAGTCAACCACTTCTACTGGCCCAACATGTCCCAGAAGGTCAAGGAGTTTTGTGTCTCCTGTACCACCTGTCAAGCCAGTGGTAAGACAGGTGGACATCCAAAGGCCCCCCTCATTCCACTTCCAGTGGTGGGGGTCCCCTTTGAAAGAGTGGGTGTGGACATAGTGGGTCGACTTGAACCTCCCACAGCCTCAGGGACTATGTACATACTAGTAGTAGTGGATCATGCTACTAGATACCCTGCAGCTATTCCGCTTAGGTCGACTACTGCCCCTGCAGTAGCCAAGGCCCTCATTGGTATCTTTACCAGAGTGGGTTTCCCTAAGGAGGTGGTGTCTGACAGAGGTACCAACTTCATGTCAGCATACCTGAAACACATGTGGAATGAGTGTGGAGTGACTTATAAATTCACTACACCATACCATCCACAAACTAATGGCCTTGTTGAGGGATTCAACAAGACATTAAAAGGCATGATCATGGGGCTCCCTGAAAAACTCAAAAGGAGATGGGATGTCCTCTTGCCATGTCTGTTTTTCGCTTACAGAGAGGTGCCTCAGAAGGGAGTAGGGTTCTCACCCTTTGAACTTCTGTTTGGCTACCCTGTAAGGGGACCACTAGCTCTTGTGAAAGAAGGCTGGGAGAGACCTCTTCATGAGCCTAAACAAGACATACTGGACTATGTACTTGGCCTACATTCAAGGATGGCAGAGTACATGAAAAAGGCAAGTAAAAACCTTGAGGCCAGCCAACAGCTCCAGAAGTTTTGGTATGACCAAAAGGCTGCAATGGTTGAATTTCAACCAGGGCAGGAAGTCTGGGTTCTGGAGCCTGTGGCTCCCAGGGCACTTCAGGACAAATGGAGTGGCCCTTACCCAGTGCTAGAGAAGAAGAGTCAGGTCACCTACCTGGTAGACCTAGGCACTAGCAGGAGCCCCAAGAGGGTGATCCATGTGAACCGCCTTAAGCTCTTCCATGATAGGGCTGATGTGAATCTGTTGATGGTAACAGATGAGGACCAGGAAGCTGAGAGTGAACCTCTCCCTGATCTCCTCTCATCAAACCCTAAAGATGGTTCAGTAGATGGAGTGATCTATTCAGACACCCTCTCTGGCCAACAGCAATCTGACTACAGGAAGGTCCTGCAACAGTTTGCTGAGCTCTTTTCCCTAAGCCCTGGTCAGACACACCTGTGTACCCATGATGTAGACACAGAGACAGTATGCCTGTCAAAAACAAAATATTCAGACAGTCAGACCAAGTTAAGGAAAGCATCAAGGTGGAAGTCCACAAGATGCTGGAATTGGGAGTAATTGAGCACTCTGACAGCCCCTGGGCTAGCCCAGTGGTCTTAGTCCCCAAACCTCACACCAAAGATGGAAAGAGAGAGATGAGGTTTTGTGTGGACTACAGAGGACTTAATTTTGTCACTAAGACAGATGCCCATCCCATTCCAAGGGCTGATGAACTGATTGATAAATTATGTGCTGCCAAATTCTTAAGTACCTTTGACTTAACAGCAGGGTACTAGCAAATCAAAATGGCACCTGGAGCAAAAGAAAATACAGCATTCTCCTCACTTGATGGGCATTATCAGTTTACTGTTATGCCCTTTGGTTTAAAGAATGCCCCTGCCACCTTCCAAAGGTTGGTGAATCAAGTCCTTGCTGGCTTGGAGTCCTTTAGTGCAGCTTATCTTGACGATATTGCTGTCTTTAGCTCCAACTGGCAGGATCACCTGGTCCACCTGAAGAAGGTTTTGAAGGCTCTGCAATCAGCAGGCCTCTCTATCAAGGCATCCAAATGCCGGATAGGGCAGGGAACTGTGGTTTACTTGGGACACCTTGTAGGTGGAGGCCAAGTTCAGCCACTCCAGCCTAAGATCCAGACTATTCTGGACTGGGCAGCTCCAAAAACCCAGACTCAAGTCAGGGCATTCCTTGGCTTGACTGGGTATTACAGGAGGTTTGTGAAGGGATATGGATCCATAGTGACAGCCCTCACAGAACTTACCTCCAAGAAAATGCCCAAGAAGGTAAACTGGACTGTAGAATGCCAACAAGCCTTTGACACCCTGAAACAACCAATGTGCACAGCACCAGTTCTAAAAGCTCCAGATTACTCCAAGCAGTTCATTGTGCAGACAGATGCCTCTGAACATGGGATAGGGGCAGTTTTGTCCCAAACAAATGATGATGGCCTTGACCAGCCTGTTGCTTTCATTAGCAGGAGGTTACTCCCCAGGGAGCAGCGTTGGAGTGCCATTGAGAGGGAGGCCTTTGCTGTGGTTTGGTCCCTGAAGAAGCTGAGGCCATACCTCTTTGGTACTCACTTTGTACTTCAAACTGACCACAGACCTCTCAGATGGCTGATGCAAATGAAAGGTGAAAATCCAAAACTGATGAGGTGGTCCATCTCCCTACAGGGAATGTACGTTATAGTGGAACACAGACCTGGGACTGCCCATGCCAATGCAGATGGCCTTTGCAAGGTTCTTCCACTTAGAAAATGAAGACTCTCTTGGGAAAGGTTAGTCTCATCCTCTTTCGTTTGGGAGGTGGGGGGGAGTTGTATAAGGAAATGCCTCCTTGGCATGGTTACCCCCTGACTTTTTGCCTTTGCTGATGCTATGTTTTGATTTGAAAGTGTGCTGAGGCCAGCACCAGTGTTCTTTCCCTAACCTGTGCTTTTGTTTACACAATTGGCACACCCTGGCATCCAGGTAAGTCCCTTGTAACTGGTACCCCTGGTACCAAGGGCCCTGATGCCAGGGAAGGTCTCTAAGGGCTGCAGCATATCTTATGCCACCCTGGGGACCCCTCACTCAGCACAGACCCACTGCTTGCCAGCTTGTGTGTGCTGGTGAGGACAAAACGAGTAAGTCGACATGGCACTCCCCTCAGGGTGCCATGCCAACCTCACACTGCCTATGCAGTATAGATAAGTCACCCCTCTAGCAGGCCTTACAGCCCTAAGGCAGGGTGCACTATACCACAGGTGAGGGCATCAGTGCATGAGCTCTGTGCCCCTACAGTGTCTAAGCAAAACCTTAGACATTGTAAGTGCAGGGTAGCCATAAGAGTATATGGTCTGGGAGTCTGTCATACACGAACTCCACAGCACCATAATGGCTACACTGAAAACTGGGAAGTTTGGTATCAAACTTCTCAGCACAATAAATGCACACTGATGCCAGTGTACATTTTATTGTAAAATACACCCCAGAGGGCACCTTAGACGTGCCCCCTGAAACCTTAGCCAACTACCCGTGTAGGCTGACTGGTTTTAGCAGCCTGCCACACTCGAGACATGTTGCTGGCCACATGGGGAGAGTGCCTTTGTCACTCTGTGGCTAGTAACAAAGCCTGCACTGGGTGGAGATGCTTATCACCTCCCCCTTGCAGGAGCTGTAACACCTGGTGGTGAGCCTCAAAGGCTCACCCCCTTTGTTACAGCACCACAGGGCATTCCAGCTAGTGGAGTTGCCCGCCCCCTCCGGCCACGGCCCCACTTTTGGCAGCAAGGCCGGAGGAGATAATGAGAAAAACAAGGAGTCACTGGCCAGTCAGGACAGCCCCTAAGGCAACCTGAGCTGAAGTGACTCTGACTTTTAGGAATCCTCCATCTTGCAGATGGAGGATCCCCCCAATGGGGATAGGAATGTGACCCCCTCCCCTTGGGAGGAGGCATAAAGAGGGTGTAGCCACCCTCAGGGCTAGTAGCCATTGGCTACTGCCCTCCCTGACCTAAACACACCCCTAAATTCTGTATTTAGGGGCTCCCCTGAACCTAGGAACTCAGATTCCTGCAACCTAAGAAGAAGAGGACTGCTGAGCTGAAAAACCCTGCAGATAAGACGGAGACACCAACTGCTTTGGCCCCAGCTCTACCGGCCTGTCTCCCCCCTTCTGAAGAAACTGCTCCAGCGACGCTTTCCCCAGGACCAGCGACCTCTGAATCCTCAGAGGACTGTCCTGCTCTAGAAGGACCAAGAAACTCCTGAGGACAGCGGCTCTGTTCATCTAATACTGCAACTTTGTTTCCA
This sequence comes from Pleurodeles waltl, assembly GCF_031143425.1. Lineage (NCBI taxonomy): Eukaryota > Metazoa > Chordata > Amphibia > Caudata > Salamandridae > Pleurodeles > Pleurodeles waltl. The sequence goes on along the minus strand of NC_090446.1, from coordinate 355,932,042 downwards.
AAGGAGCAACTTTAAAACGACTGCGTTTCCCGCCGGAAGCGTGAGACTTGCTACTCTGCACCCGACGCCCCCGGCTCGACTTGTGGAGAACAAACACTTCAGGGAGGACTCCCCGGCGACTACGAGACCGTGAGTAGCCAGAGTTGCCCCCCCTGAGCCCCCACAGCGACGCGGGTACTTACCTGCTGGCAGACTGGAACCAGGGCACCCCCTTCTCCATTGAAGCCTATGCGTTTTGGGCACCACTTTGACCTCTGCACCTGACCGGCCCTGAGCTGCTGGTGTGGTAACTTTGGGGTTGCTCTGAACCCCCAACGGTGGGCTACCTTGGACCCAAACTTGAACCCCGTAGGTGGTTTACTTACCTACAAAAACTAACAAATACTTGCCTCCACCAGGAACTGTTGAAAATTGCGCTGTCTAGTTTTAAAATAGCTATATGTGATTTATTTGAAAAGTATATATGCTATTGTGATTATTCAAAGTTCCTAAAGTACTCACCTGCAATACCTTTCACTTGAAGTATTACATGTAAAATTTGAACCTGTGGTTCTTAAAATAAACTAAGAAAATATATTTTTCTATACAAAAACCTATTGGCCTGGAATTGTCTCTGAGTGTGGGTTCCTCATTTATTGCTTGTGTGTGTACAACAAATGCTTAACACTACTCTTTTGATAAGCCTACTGCTCGACCACACTACCACAAAATAGAGCATTAGTATTATCTCTTTTTGCCACTATCTTACCTCTAAGGGGAACCCTTGGACTCTGCATACTATTCCTTACTTTGAAATAGTGCATACAGAGCCAACTTCCTACAGTGGCCATAGCAAATGTCAAACAAGGTAGGGCAGCTGACCAAATGGGACAAGCAGGGTGCCGGAGTAGTGGTGGAGCAGCAGTACAGACACATCAGGGAGACCTAAGTACAGCTCAGCCACCCGGCTCCGAAGGCAGGAATTGGGTCTGTGTGGACAGTCCTGAGATGTCGAGGGACCAAAAGGATGTTGGTGGGGGAAGGCTGTTGGCGGCTTCTCCCATGCAGAAGGACATGTATGAGTAGCTCCATGACACGCACTTCAGTGATTTTGAAGTGGGCAATGAAGTTGGCTGGCACAAGTGCAGGTGGAAGGGTTTACAAACTGGTGCAATGGTGACATTGCGCCAGTTTGTAAATACGGGGTGCAATTTCTGTAGAAAAAGTACGGCAGACTTACACAGAAAAACATTCAAAAATGTTAAACAAAGGTCAAATCAGATTTCTCCTTGGTGTTTCATAAAAAGTGCAAAAGAACAAGATGTGTTAAACCGAGATCTGGTTAAAACAAATCGATGTTGCTGATTTTGAATTAGGAGGAGGTATGGTTGCACACCTTCTCGGAAGGAAACCAGTTTATAGAAAACGCCATGGCCTTAGAACTATCAACCCTCACTCTCATTGCCCTAGTATATGCAACAAACACAGCTCCCAGTTTCGCCCTAGAGCAGGCCTTGCTGGAGACCGGGGAAGCGAATAAATCCGCAAGCCCTATAGCCCCGTCACTCTCACATATGCGAGCCAAGGGATGTTATCAACTGTGTACAATTTCAGGCATCCTCAATAATAAGTCAGCTTAATGCAGTGGACTCCTTCACCGAAATAGTGTGCCAGAGCAATAAAGTGTCTAGTTTGATTTTGTCCACTATATGAGAGACACCCAGCTCATCATAGACCATGGAGTTAGGACCACTGCATAGAACTGCAAGAAGCTTCTGCTAGCGGGATGTCTTGTATGTCCACCATGTCCGAAATGAGACTTTTAAGTCGATACTACCCAGATTAGATTAGTAATGTATGTGCATCACATGTATTGATACTAATAATTTAGGTTGTGGGCTTTACCTAACTGGATAAATTTGCCTACCATTATTCTATGAGGGTAATATTGTACAAAGGAATTCAGATAAATAGCCCACTTTCCTATCAGCAGATTTACAATTGTCCCTTATGTACAAACTCAGCAGTAATATGCCCAGAACGCTGCGCCAGCTGCATCTTTGCAGGCATGCTATGGAACGAGATGAGCTTTTTTTTTTTAAATGCCACACCACGAAAGGCAGCCCAATATACAAATCAACATGTTTGGTTTTTTCTTCACATTTAAAACAAATCCAGGAAGCGGAACTTGCTGAAACAAAGCTCTGATCTTTTCTGGAGTGGATAATGGTTGGAGAGGAAATCTCAAATATCAACAAAATCAAAAGTTTGTGGGCGTTTACATACACTAATACTTTTGGGTTCAGGAGTAGGGTGATACTCGCAGTGCTTAATTTGTAAATAAAGAGGTGCCGGTGCCCAAAGCCCTCCTCTTAAAAACGTGGCTGCTGCAGTTAAATGTGTGAACACGGAATACTGAGGCAGCATAATCCTAAAGCCATCTCGGGCCTCTTAAATCCATTTAAAGCAGCTACCTGCCCCTGCAGCTCACTCTTGCAGCTTTCTGCTTTCTCCCTTTGTGACGCTTTTTCGTTTTTCCCTTCCTCCGTCTTTCCCATATGTGTCTTTTGCTTGCAGCAAATACTTGAGGCAGAAGAGCAAACTCCGGCCCTCAAAAATAAGTGCCAGTGCTCAGCACCGGAAACAACAAGCACAAATTAAGCACTGGATACTCCTCGAAAAGCTCTTAAACGCCTCATCAGGGGTAGTAAGCGCTAGATAAATACAATTACAATTGTAGCTAAGTGAACCACCCTTGTAACCCCCACTGCGCGTCCTTTGCACAGGAATGAGAACAGCACATTTTATGCAGTTTGGGCAGAGAATTCTGGAACACCAAATGGATTTACAACTGCTAGGTCACAGTTTGTGAATCCCTCGCAGCAAAATTTCATTTGTGCTGGTAAACCCGACTTACGAGTGTCAGTTGCGAATCAGGCCGCTTATTTCCAACAACCACCCTTAAATGAATCTGATGAGCTGCTCTACCTTGGGTACATTCCTTGAAGAAATAAATTATTAATCTTTGAGACTCATTCCTCTTTGTGACGGTCACGCAACTGACACCCAAGGAGAAAAGCGATCTTTGGCCCATATGCAGCACTGTCTTTCTGTTGCTGCCCACCTCACAATCGAACGTCCACATGTAGTTTAAGTAATATTGCCCTAGAGTTGTTACAGCTTACTGCTTGTCCGTAAACGGCTAGCTCATTTCAGAACTTTGTCTAAAAAGTCTTGTAATTCATGTTTTTCTTGTACAAATGCTACAATGGATTCCTGCCTGGGAGATGTATCTGTAGAAACAACCCATCCAAACAGTCAGGCGTTAGTAGTCCTTTTAGTGTGTTCCAACACCTCTAACATGTCATTCGTCCCGAAGATGGTAGAAACTGCACAATACTGGAAGCTGAAGGCACAGTCGTTGGTCTCCTGTAGTGACTTGAGGCTTGACTATACTTGTTTTCTTTGACTTTCTTTGCATGACCAAATCCGCACCAGCAATCGCAGGGACATAGCCTGAAGGTTTCCATCAAGCTGCGTTCGATCCCATCTACTTTTGTTAGTACAAACTCTCAAGATAGGCAATTAAAGCCCTGCCACCTTAAGGAGGCCTGTCTCCTTCCCACTGGTTGCATCATCAGAGTGGGGGAGCTCGTACAAGACTGCATTGAGCATGTCATGTTTGAAGGGAAAGCACTCTGCCAAGGTCACAGGGCCCAGTAGCTTTTTGTGTTGCCAACTGGTCTGCTGCATGAAGGCCGCTGAAGAAAGCAGAGAAACACTGCAACTCTATCTTTGATGCACCTCACACTGGTAGAGACATGGTGTTGGCCACAAAGAGTTGCTGCTTTTGAATGATCACCTGAATCAATCTTACTTCTTTCTCACCTCATTGTAACCACACTTTTCCTCGGGCTTACCTCACTCGGCATTCTAAAACTCATCTAAAAGTCTTCAATCTCAATCAAAAATCATCTTAACCTCACTACGAGCTCACAACACCTCAAAACAACTTCACTCCAAACGCAATCTTACTTGAGGCTCAATCTGACGTCACCTCAAATTCAGTCGCATTTTAACACTTATTTACTAATTGACTAACACCCCCCGCCCCACCCCCAAAAAAAACTACGACGCCGCTTGGCGTAGCACAGCGCGTGGTGGCGGAAGCAGAGAGCAGGCACCACAGTGCCAATCGTGTGTGTCAGGCATGCTGCGGGGAAGAGCCGTAAATCAGGCATGTGCTTGGTTACTCAGCAATCAGGTCGATTTACTGCACGTGGTGTGCCCAGGGCCTGGCATGACGTGACGTGTGAGGCAATCTTTGGCGTTTATGTAATACACCGGGCAGGTGCCCTTGAGAGCAGACTTGCCTCGACCTGCCTGTTCCCTTCACGTGCAGTTATGGGGCCGGAAGACTCACGCGCCACTCTGTGTTCGCAACAACGTGGAAATCTTGTGCAGGTCATGTACGTATCTTAGAGTACATGATACCATATGTACGTGCTCCCCCGCAGACAACCTACTGGAGTGGACCCCATCTTTCTCAGGGACCAATTCGGCAGTCCCTCCCTGGACCCCAAACCATGGCAGCTGAAAAGATATTCACTTAAATTGAGAGGTTATTGGGAGTGGTATACATGCGACTGAGTAACTATAGTATGCCTCACAGCCGTTTCAGGCGTCCTTCAACGTATTAGAGGGGGCGCCGTCATTTTTTGTAACATAGATACAAAGCCAGCTCGACAGATAAGACAGGCGGGTACATCCACTGATAGGAAAACACAGACACGTCAAACAATTAAAGACAGATATACATGCAGGCCCACACAAAGAGAATTGGGTTAGCATTAATTGCTTAGATTTGTATGCAGGTTGACATATTCGAAACCGCCTGGCTGGGTCTCCTCAGCCTCCCCAGCTCACAAAAGGAGTAGAATTAAGCTGGTTATTAATAACACAGGGGACAAAGTACATTGCCGTTCACGGTACACCACTTATGCCCGATATATTCCTGATACAATAAAAATGTTCCCTCTAAAGTGTGTTATTGCTTCTGGGCGCTATCTGCATATACATCAAATACTCACAATTAAGCATCATCAGCAAAATGATAAAATATACGCTGAATGTTGTGTTGGCCTCTATGTGCTCACAGGCACACCCATCTGGGAAAGAACAATAGAGAGAAAAGAAACAGACAAAACGTATGTACTTAACTAATGGCACAATGCCAGAAAGCCCAATTACTGAGGTGTTGCTCGGTTCTAAAGAAAATAACACGGGGCGCTAAGTATAAATATTTGAAACTATGCCTAAATGTCCGACTCTGAACTGTACAACAGGAAGGTTCCAAACATTGGTACTGAACAGCTTTCAGAGTGGAGCTGCTGCAATCACTGTTGCATTACTGAAGTGACATATATTGTGAAAAATTCGAGCGTCACACAAAGAACAAGTGTAGGAAATGAGTCATACTCCTTCAGCAGGTGAGTAGGAAAGGTGTTGTATGTAGCTGGTGGTGCATTTTGAAGCACATTGTCACAAATATATTACTAAAGCCCGGAGTCCTGGTTCACAATCATTTACAGACAGCACATTTTACATGGAATAAACATGCAGTTTTACTGATAAAACTATATAGCGTAAAAAAGTTTGTGGTAGATCCTGAACATGCCATTTCTTAATTGATGATAGATTTGCCAACAAGAGATCCACCCCTTGTGGCACACTGGCAGGGGGCATTTCCAAGGCCAAAATGATTGTGTATATCATCTGGTATTGTTATCTACTCAGGTAAGAAAGGTAGACTATTAGTCTGATTGTAGTCCGGAAGAGATGAGGTTTCTGAGGTCAACAGTATGTAAGCCGGACCCCTGACAGGAGACCTCATATCTTCTGGCAGAACACATGTTGGCAAATCTATGATCTGTTAAGAATTGGCATATTCAGGATCTACAAATAACTTTTTGACTCTGAATCAAATTCACTTTTATAGAAAAAGATGGACTGGAGAATCTACTAAACAAGAATTCCTCTATATTGTTGGAAACTGTCCACCTTAATTTACAATCTCTTTGGGTAATGTGACAGGACAGTCACGTCTGCCCTTTGCTTGCCCACTAACAAGTAAAGAGCATGTGTGCTATACTTTGATACAACTAACATAAAGTTGGCTTTACCAGAAGTCTTTAGATGCCACTGGTTACAAGGGTCCCCAGGTACATCATACACCAGCCATACTCTAAAAAATAATACTCCTAGAAACACCAGTTACAGAATTAATATTATAATAGGGTTGAGGCTTCAGCTGTATTAATGGAATATAGAATAGAAATGAACTACTGATTGTTCATCTTACCGCAGTAGATCAGGAAAAAATTTACACGCAGATAAGACTGTTGATTTCCACTGACTCCCAAGGGTTGGTGTGGTGGTGGGTCTCATTTGCTAGATATCGCCCAGAGGAAGACGTTGTCTAGCTAGTGTCCTGCTTTTGGGTTTGAAAAGCATCAGCAAGTCATAGCGTTTTTGAGGAGCTGGAACTCATTGATGGAACTTTTTTTTTACCCTTTTATTGAAATTTTTAAAATCACAGGTTTATCTTTCAAGGACTTTAGATCTCCTAAATTGCCTTCATGAACTGCATCCAAAACTAATTTTAGATTCTGCATTCGTCTAAGTATCAAGTCCAGGACACTCTATTATGACAAATGAGTCTGAAATAGATATTTGAAAGCCATAAAAATTAACACATTGATTCTCTGTGTGCTCTTCATAAAGAAATCATTATTGTAATCTGTGGCCAGTGGGAGTTTGTGCTCATTTCCTTGGTAACATTTTGGAACGTTATTCACGGGTGTGCCTTTCAATCATTTGAGGTAGTCCTTTAAGGAAGATAACTATCACATGGAGAGTAGCCCTATTGCTTGAATAAACTCTGGCACACTAGACTGTGGTTGGAAAAAAATATTCTCAAAGACAGCAGAATTAGACCATGATAATCGCCCCCTTCCACGAATAGGAGATTCCTGTTCCTCACCCGGGGTGTCCTCCCCTTCAGAAGAATGAGACAAGAAAGGATATGTTTACTCATAGGAGGAATGTGTAGCAGATACTACAGAGGGACCAGTTAGTAGTGGGCTGTGTGGAGGTGAGTTTTGCATAGGGAGAACAAGCATCCACGGCTGCTTAGCTAAAGGCTCAGGAAGGACTGGCAATCCTTAGACTGAATTCTGATTCAGCAACTCGATGCAAGTTGACAGTATATATATATATATATACATATACATAATAAAAAAAATTCACTGAAAAAACAAAGGTTACAGGGACGTTATAGAGTTATAGATAGGAAATAGAATTAAAAAAAACATAGAAATTCACTTAAAAAACAAAGGTTACAGGGACGTTATAGTTAGGCTCACATTTTAAGCATACAAAACCATAGAAATTCACCTGTTATAGTTAGAGTTATCTCAAGTAACTAATATATGTGCCCTGAGGTAACTATAACTCGTACCCTGTCATGCACAGTTTGTTCATCAAAAGTTTTACTACAAATATTAAATTGATATTATCAATATGTCATGATGCCGTAATTTTTGAGGTAACAAGCAGTGCATGGCGAGGGTGTGAGTTATAGATACCTTAGGGCACGAGATATAGTTATTTGAGCTAACTCTAACTATAGCAAGTGAATTTCAATGGTACAAGTTAGGATAAGGCCTCGAATATCTTTGGTGCCCCCCTCCACGAATAGGAGATTCCTGTTGCTCACCGGGGCTGTCTTCCCCCTCAGAAGAATGAGACAAGAAAGTATATGTTTATTCATAGGAGGAATGTGTAGCAGATACCACAGAGGGACCAGTTAGTAGTGGGCTGTGTGGAGGTGAGTTTTGCATAGGGAGAACAAGCATCCACGGCTGCTTAGCTAAAGGCTCAGCATGGACTGGAAATCCTTAGACTGAATTCTGATTCAGCAATTCGAAAGAGAAGAATTATGATGCAAGCTGACAGTATATATATATATATATATATATATATATATATATATACACACACATAATGTTTTTTTTTCACTGAAAAAAACAAAGGTTACAGGGACGTTATAGAGTTATAGATAGGAAATAGAATTAAAAAAAACATAGAAATTCACTTAAAAAACCAAAGGTTACAGGGACGTTATAGTTAGGCTCACATTTTAAGTGTACAAAACCATAGAAATTCACCTGTTATAGTTAGAGTTACCTCAAGTAACTATAATATGTGCCCTGAGGTAACTATAACTCGTGCCCCTGCCATGCACAGTTTGTTCATCAAAAGTTTTACAGCAAATAATAAATTGATATTATTAAATTGATATTATCAATATGTCACGACTGCCGTCATTTTTGAGGTAACAAGCAGTGCATGGCAAGGGCGTGAGTTATAGATACCTTAGGGCACGAGATATAGTTATTTGAGCTAACTCTAACTATAACAAGTGAATTTCAATGGTACAAGTTAAGATAAGGCCTCGAATATCTTTTGGTGCTTCTTTTAGTGCAATTTTGTCTGACAAGATATAACTTAATCAACAATTGCATTACATATTGACCTGAATGCAAATGGGGATATGTGGCAAAATACAATGCTACCCTATCTGTTACAAAGAAAGAGCTGATCGAGACCCAACCCCAAAGATCAGACATGTAACTTACCAGTCTCTACCATCCATCTTCCCTGGCACTTAAATAGACATTACTGAAGATTTTAGGAACTGGAAGCTGAAGAGTTTATGGTTTGGGAAAGGAGGGAGGGTTTCTAGTTGTTTCCAAGGAGGTTGGAGGGGGTTGATGCATCATAGGATCCTGAGCATACAACACTAATACCTACATTACATGCACTTTTATTGAGCCGGTCTAGGAACACAGATATAAGAGTTCTGTAAAAATGGACATTACACTTATGATTACTTATGGGTTGTATCACATTTCAATAAAAGAAAAAAAGATAAATTAAAAACACATTTTGCTGTGTGCTGCCAGTCCAATTTTGATGCAGTGCTAGGAGCAGAGGTAGGTAGTGGGGAAAGTGGTTTATGGGATAACAACACAGGGCCTTAAAAGTGAAAAAAGAAAGTGTGTGTAAGTATGTAATGGTTTAGCAATACAAATGTCAAGGTCAGATTTGACAACAATTATAACTCATTAAAATACATAGTAAAATATAGCGCTAAGGCTAACAAACCAAGTGAAATCTCCTCTAATGTGTTAGTGTGATTGTTAGAATAAGAACATACCTTTGTGGGTTGTTGTACTTGTAATGACTCCTGCCCCAGCTGTAGCAACCAATCTACTCAAAAGAGTTTCTGTATTAAGATTACAAATACAAGAAATGTAATCAAAATGTCTAGGTATTCATAGGGTCTGTGTTAGAGGGTGTCATTGAGGGGTAAGTATGTGATGTGTACCAAACAATGTAGGTCTGAGGGAAGGACAGATAAAGGTGAGTGATTGTAGGTCATTTTAGTGAGAACGAGAGAGTGGTTTACCATCTGCTCCTGATACCACATAAGTAATTTTCGAAAGAGACGGCCCATACAGCAGGTGGAAGTGGACTGTCTAGGAGGTGAAGGGTAGATGGGATCCAGGAAAAGCTTGTGTTTTTAATAACCCACACTGTGCATGCCTCCTCCCCAAATGTAGTGACAGAGTCTGTCATCTCCTGCCATAAGGATGCCTTCTGTGTCCCTCTGAGGGTGACTGGATGCAGCCTATGTAAGTCAAGTCAATGAAGTCTTTATTCGATATTTCATCATAAAAGACATGCTACACGTCATAATACTTATAAAATTATCAGTGCTAACGATTATAACAATAAATACAATATTTCATAAAAAGCTACTAAGAACGTATTAAATCTATCTAATGCTTCATTTGTTAAATATTTTAACATATTAAAAAAAAGAAGTACATTACTTTAAAAACTCAGTACTAAAGTTCAAGATAATTTACTTATCTAAAACATGTAGCTGTTTTAGTAGTTCAGAACGAATTATCCTTGCCCACCCCAGGAATTTGGCCACCCCTATTACTATAGTAGGTGAAAGATCAGTTTTAAGGATCCTACAAGCAGTCTCGGCCGATTGTGTGCCCAGACTTTTGCATAGGGGTACCAACCACTTCTGCCTTGGGGCAGCATATAATGGACAGACAAAGAACAAATGGCTCACATGTTCCCGCATTTCAGTACACAATGGGCATTTATCTGGGCCTCCAGTGCCCCAGGTTGAGGTTAAACACCTTAATGGTATTGAGCCCACTCTAACTTGGTGATATAATTTACGATCCATAGGTTTTGTAATAACATCCCAGTACTTTTCAATTGCAGTGGCATCTTTCACATGTACAAATGTTGTTGTAAGGGAACTACCTATAAGGGATGAGTGTCTTATACCTACCACCCATTCCCAATATAGTTGTTTCAGCTCTTTTTTAGAAGGAAAATTAGCTGAGTCTGGGTTGTGCCAAAGGGCACCTAGACCCATGGCACAAAGGGTGGTTCTAACACCCTTAAACCAACCAATCTTATCGGATCCTAGGGTGTCCCTTACCTCGAGGCATGCTTTCGCATATAATAACAGCTCTGGGGTAGACCACAACCTCCGCCAGAAGGCCAAGGGCCGAAATCTGGCTTGATCTTCCACCGGTTGGAGCCCAAGGTCATAAAGGAGCGGGATACGTGGGGATGACTTCGGAAGACCAACCGCCCCTCTTGTAAATCTGTTTTGGGCCAACATCAGTCGGTCCAGATTGCTATAACCCCAAAGCTCTGCCCCATACAAGACTGAGGGAAGAATTTTTGATCCATAGATTTCCATAAGTGGGGACATCGGGCGGGTAAATGATCTTTTATATTCCTTAAGAAGGGCACCGCCTAGTTGAACATGTTTAAGTGCTTGGATGTCAATCTGGGGTTTCCAACTAAAATTGTCACTAAAATGCACACCTAGATATGTAAATTCATTAGTTTGCTCAAGAATAGCACCACCCATTTTAACCCTTGCCACAGTTTGTGTTCGACCTCTTAGTACCATAAATTTTGTTTTAGAAACATTTACTTCTAGCTCATGCTCGTCACAAAATAACTCAAATCTGAGTAGGGCCTGCTGGAGCCCTTGCCTTGTCTTTGATAATAACAAGGTATCATCCGCGAACATGAGCAATGGTACTTTCATTCCCGCTATCTGGGGAGCATCCGTGGGATGTGTTGCAAAATATTTGGTAACCCCGTTAATAAACAGGGAAAACAAAGTGGGAGCCAGGACACATCCTTGTCTAACACCTTTCAAAACATGGAACCTGTCCGTAACCTCGCCAGGCTTACCCCAGCGGACTTGGGCATAAGTGTATGCATGAAGATTCATTAAGAGTCGCACTAGAGCCCTGGGCATTCCCTGTTCCAGTATGCAATCTCATAATTTAGTCCTAGGGACCAAGTCGAATGCAGATCTTAGATCCACAAAAGCTGCATACAACTTGCCCTTACCCAAAAAAACTGTTTTCCAATATAAAAGGGCAAAACGAAAGGCTTGATCAAGGGTGCTTACATGAGGTCTAAAACCCGCCTGCAACGGAGTCAAAATATCTGAGTCTGTTATCCATTCCTGTATCCTCCCTAAAATGAGGCGCGCTATGATTTTTTGGATCGCATCAATAAGGCTGATAGGCCGGTAGTTTGAGAGTACTGAGCGATTGCCTTTCTTGTATATAGGAAGGATTTCTGCCCCATACCATGAGTCAGGAATTTTAGCGCCTGCTGCAACTGCATTCACCAGGTGGAGTATATAAGGTACCCACAGGTCCTGGTCTTCCAAAAAAATGTCAGCTGGAATACCATCTGGGCCAGGGGCCCTCCCTTTGGGAATGTTTTGCAGGCAATTGATGACTTCAGTAACTGAGAATATTAACGGCTCGACGGGCTCAAGACAGTAGGGTATAGTCACTTCTACTGTATGACACTTAAACTGATCATCAACATTTTTTACCCACTGATGATTAGAGACAGATGCTGGGCTATAGTGGGCGTCCTGCGAGATACCCCATTTTAAGAGGTACCAAAACTGTTGCATATTGCGTTTACCACAGGCTTCTGACAGCATAAGCCAGCGTTCCTCATCCCACTTTTGTTTTGCTTTGCGTTTTGCCTTAATAAAGAGTTTTCTACAAGATCTAATCTGGCTACGATTTTTGTTTTTAATAGCCTCAAAGAGAACTCTTTTTGACTTGCTACACTCTTTATCAAACCAGGTAGTGGATGAGTATTTCATGGTCCTAGGTTGTTTGGGGACAAATTTGATGAACAACTTTTTAAGTTCCTGAAACAAGTCAGAATGGGTACGTATAAGTTCGCTGTTAATCTCGTCCTGTGAGCCACAATTGTTTAAAAGCTCCACAGAACTAGACACTAAGGTTCTTATCGCCCTACGGGCCCCCGCGTCCACAGCTATTTTGGGCCAGCGTACCCTGCGCATATCATTGCTCACAATGACCTCTTTTTCTGTTGTATTAGGACCACTGCCCTCAGGCCTCTGAAAGCTGGAATCCCTTAAGGTCAAAACCAGCGGGTCATGATCGCTCTCTGGGCGTTCCGTAACTAGCATATCAACAACTGCAAACCACTGCCTCACATCGACCAAAATATAGTCGATACGACTACTGTGTCTGCCGTTGTTGAACGTATGCCTGCCCTTCCTATCTGACTTGACCCTTCCATTAACAGCTCTTAGACCCATATCCAAGCATAGCCCCTTGATATAAGTGGCTGAGCTCGACCACTTAGCAAGCGGAGGTATCTCGAGTTGGGGAATACCCCAGGATAGATCCTCATCCTCGGTGAGCGGGCCGTCCTCAATACCCAAAGGCTCAAAACAAGTATTAAAATCCCCCATCACAATCTTGTGGCCATCGGTCGTTGTTCCTGATAGAATGTCATCCAACAGGAGGAGGGTCGGAGAGACCCTTCCTCCCTGGAGGACCCTGACATAAATATTAACCAACAGGATGTTTGTACCTTGGTTGGACTTTATCTTTAGGGCAATTATGTCTGGACTATCAATTTTCACTTCTTCGACTCTTACACCCGCACTTTGGCGGACCCAAATTGAAAGACCTCCAACAGGACGCCCTTTCTGGCCTCTAATTGCTGGCTTGCTAAAGTTCAGATACCCCACCCGAAATATCGGTGTGATAGCCCATGTTTCCTGGAATGCAATTATATCGCCCTGATCTATGAAGTCCCTCCAGTCAGGAATACACTGGCTGGACTCCAGACCGGCTATATTCCAGGATATAAACCTTCATAACATATCAACAGGCTCAGCTAAAGCAGAGGGTGAGCCCGTACTAAAATTGGGTAATGCAGACAATGTACCAACAGGGGTAATGTCAGGATTATTACTTTGATCTGTAGCAATAGCCTTCCAACTTATATCTTCTATGTGGGGGGATTTCAATAAAGTTAAATTAACTATTTCTTCTCTACCATTGAGTCAATCATTCTCATCAAGGCAGGATAACGGCCCATATCTCCCGGCAGTAATCAAGGGTTCAATGCTTTCTGGTGCGAACCAACCCCTGGGAGGGTTAATGACATTTTTGTTAATCTGGGAAGGCACCTTCACCTCGGGATGCGCTGTAGGATAAAAATCTGGTAATTCCCACGTGACAATTGGACCATCTGCAAGTTGCGGGCACCAGCCTCTCAAAAAAGGGACCACATTAGTACTCCTGAAATTAACTATTACCAGATCCCCTGGGATATCTTTAATCATGTGGCCAAGCCAACCCACCCTTCTCACATTTAAGATTTTACCATCAATGGTAGGGGGGAGGGGTCTATTCTTAGTAAGCCAGAAGGCTACTTTGTTTTTTAAGTCATTGTAACCTTCTTTTTTACCTGAACTAAGTTCTGGGACTCCTGACAATATACATACAAATGGAGCGGCCTCCGGTGGGAGATCAATCCTAACATTATAATTATTGTTGTGCTCTCTTGCTTCCTTATGGACTCGAGTTGGTTGAGGCCTACCCTCTAGGGATCCTCGAATCACTTCGGGTTCCCTAGGTATAGTGGGCTCCGCCTCCAAACTTGTTTCGTTACATGGGGCTTTATGTCTTAGGCTGCTGCCCGCGAGTATTGCCTGCTCAACACAATTTCCAGATGGTAAATCTAGAGGTACCGTTAATACATCTGCTGGTGTCGATGTTGCTTGTACCCTCAGACTATGAACCTCTTGGGTAAGTACTTCAATTTTCAACAATAATGTGCTAAACATTTCAGCCATTTTTGTCGCTAACTTATCCTCAACTGTTGCCAGTATATTTTCTATATACTGCCTGTTATGACAGCAACCCGACGGTATCCCCTACTCTTGCTCTGGTGTCCCTGCTGCCGTGCTCCGGGCGGCGGTGCGCGGGCTGAGACGCTCCCGGAGTTTGGTGCCCGGGAGGTACTGCTCCGCCGCTGCCGAGGGGTCTGCTCCTGGGTCTGCTCCTGGGTGGGGGCTGGGTCTCCTGGTCGGGGTCTCCGAGTGCTTTTGGTCCTCGTCGGAGGTCTCCGCTTCCCCGGGCTGCGGTGCGGTGCAGCCTATGTAGTAATTAGTGTTATATCACGAATTTAACTACAAAGAGTGTTCTCTTCTTGTGTGTATTATTTAGGAATGGGTGAAATTGGCAGAGTTTCATTCTGCGGAATTCCACGGAATTACATTGAAAGTCTGCAACTTTTCTTGAAGGGGTAGAGTTGGCAATGTGCAGTGCATGCCCCTTGGTGCCCTTTTATAAGTATGTCAGGGCACCAAGGGTTTGCACTGTACTCCAGTTCAGAAAGTTGGCACTGATGAGGACACATGAGAGTTGACGAGTCAACTTTTATATGAAGGAACTGTTTTTGGGTGATTAGCTTCATTGGGATTAAGACGGTGTGTGAGTTGTATCATTCTCTAGATTTGGAGAGTCAGGGAAAGATGGTGCAGAGGAATGCAGGGAGGGCACTTTCAGAGGGATTCTGTTTCAGGGAGAGAGAGAGGGCAGATACGGTGAGATAAAGATGGATACACAAAGGGAGCAAGGAGGGATAAGGTGCACAAAACTTAAGGAGTAGGATTAGGGGTGGTGAGTGAATGAGGAGGACTTTCTGCAAAGCTTGGAGTTTGCAGGTGTATGGGTCAGAGGTAGAGGACCAAGGGAATGAGATTTAGAGATTAAAGGTGGGTTTACCTGTGAGAATGGAGTGAATGCGAGAAGGGTTAACTACTGTAGTGACCAGTAAGAAACATGTAGTTACTATGCTAGTGGAATCAACATAGTGAAGATTGAAATTGTTTGGAGGCCTAGAGTGCGCTGGGGAAAAGGTTTATAGTTATTTGGGAATAAGGAGGAAATGCAGCAGGGCGTAGGGTTGCTACAGAGTGTGCAAGATCAGAAATAATGGTCAAACAGAATTTAGGAAGGTCCAGTTCGGAGAAAAAGGGAGGAATCATAGGCTAACGTGGCTTGATTGAGTTACTAATGTTGTTTTACAGGGAAGCTGTCCTTTCCATGTTTGGCTGCTTACTCCAACATAAAAAACATGAAGAAAGCTCTCAGGTATAAAATGTATGTTGTGTACGTCTGAGTCAGACATACTCTCTGAAACTCCTCAGAGCAGGTCGATTAACATACCGGCGGCACGATGTTTCCTTGAATATTACAATGCTAACCTGGACTAAATTGGGTAATTAAGAGTTTATTTTAAAAGCCTCACCCGCTCTTAGTATATAGAATAACAAAGCAATTAGCAGAGGGTGTCGCTTATTAAAAGTATTGAATGTTCTGGGCTAGTTAAACAAGCATTTAACCCTGCCAAGATTCTTTCTCAATCTATGTTAAAAAGCCAATATTAGTTGTTTGTACGCGTTTCGTAGAAACCCACATTACAGTGGCGGCTCCTCCATTAGGGTGGAAGTACACCCCCCCTCCCTCAGCAGCAGAAGCTGCAAACCTTTTACAAGGAAAGGAAAATAAACTAAGTTTATCCTTTCATTTTGAAAGGTGCCGGGCCTTGTGGGGTGACCTGGACGAGGGGAGTGCACTGTGCACTTCCTTCAGTGTACATGTGTTTTTGGCTGGCCGTCTCGGGCCGGCGAAACACACATGTGCAATGTGCTTTCTTGGAGAGAGCAGGCACAGGCTCCCAGTCTGCCTCCGAGAGCCCTGGCTGGACGCTCCCAGGCAATCCTAATGCTGCTCTGAGCAGTGTCAGCATTGGCCACAAGGCAGGTTGGGAGCCTGTGCCTGGAGCGACGAGGGAAAGAGGAGCGGTGCGGCGGCAACGGAGCAGGTAAGTTTTTATTTTTTATTTTTTATTTTTATTAAATGAAAAATCCCCTCCCACCCCCACACCACCCCACCCCCACTCACTGCACCCAATCCACCCCTTGTCATTGCAGTGAGCCGCGACTGCCACATTGTGTACATGGAATATGTAAATCTCAGGTTAATCCTTTGTAATGTAATAATGCAACCAAAGCCCAATTCAATGAAGCCTTTCTTGAAACTAGGAATTAGAGATTCCCATTTGAAATTAGTACCAAATCGTCAACATATGTGTGCCTGGGGACAGAATAATCAACAAGCCCTCGAAAAAATAATTTTATGGTTGAGCTACCTCGACAATTTGTTCCTAATTTCGAATGGTACAATTGAATATTTTTTGTAATATTTTTCTGTATCAAACAAGAATGACTTGGGTCTTCAATTTACATACTCTGCCAGCGGGAAACGTCCTAAACAATGCGTTGCAAACAACGCAGACATTTCCTACGCAAGCAGAACGACGCTTGCTGGAACAGCAACTGCCATTTTCTCTGCCTTATCCACGCATGTACTAAATTATGCATACGTGTGGTTAAGGCAGAGAAAAAAGGCAGAGAACATTAAAGTGGATCAGGAGAGCATGCGGTGAGGTAAGTGCTGTTGGATTTAGTGCCTATGGATGGGTGGGGTGGTCAGGGTAGTTATTTTTAGCGGGGTGGGAGTGGTTGGGTTAGGTTTTTTTTTAGGGCTTAGGGTGGGTCATGTCGTTTATTGTTTGGGGCGGGGTGGGGAGGTGGAGTAGTTTATTTTTTATGGGTGGGGAAGGTTTAAAGAATGTGGGAGGAGGGAGGAGAGAAGAGGAGGAAGGACCGCATGAGGATGTGCTGAGGTAAGTGGGGTTGGGGCAGGGTTTGGGGGTATTTTTTAGCTGTAGGGGTGCATTTAGGGCTCAGGGTGAATGGGGGTTGTGGTAGTTTATTTGCTAGGGGTGGCAGTGGAGGGGTTTGGGGTAGTTTATTTTTTAGGGCTTAGGGTGGGGGGTTGGGGTAGTTTACTTATTGGGGTGGGGGAAGGTTTTAGGGTGCAGGGTGTGTGAGGTGTGTTGGGTAGTTTAGTTTTTAGGGGCGGGTGTGGGGGTCAGGGCCGTTTTTTTATGGCTAGGGTGGGTGGGGGTTCGGGTAGTGTAGTTATTAGGGGTGGGGGAAGATTTTAGGGCTCAGTTCGGGTGGGGGTGTTTGGGTATTTTACTTATTAGGGGTGGGAGTTGTTTTGGGCCTCGGGGGGGTGGGGGTGTCGGGCTAATTTTTTAGGATAAGAGGTGGGGTGTATGATAGAACCATGCATGCCGTTTCTACATATGCCTTTACTAATCAGGTTTTTACAATAACATTAATTGTAAAGGCATGCGTGGTAAAGGCATGTATGTAAAAGACGCGGTCGCGGTTCTCACCGCACTGTTAAGGCATGCGCTGTTCCAGCATGCGTGGGTCTGTCATACAACCTTTGCCAGTAAATTAAGGGTGAACATTTTGAATATCCTGGTATATGTGCCAAATGGAAAAATAGAGACCCCACTCCTTAGGAAGGACTCTGCTACCAACAGTATTTTATATGGGACTAGCCTCCCCCCAAAATAACTTATCAAGACTTTACTCTATGGAGAACCAATACGGATGAGGTGGAACTGTTCACAAGTGGATGATGTAAAAATCAAATACAACAAGGTGGTGACAAGATTAAAAGATCGAGGGTAAAAACAATGAGATCTTGAAAAGAAACGAAAGAAAGAAAGACAACAATCATGTATGGAAACTCTAATTATGAGAGAGAAGAAAGCCACACATCTTATGGACCATATACAATTGAGATTGGTTCTAACCTACAGTAAAGAGAGTGCAAGGATATGCAATATATTCAACAAATCCTGGGATTTAATATCGAAAGACTCTGACATTGGGACCTGGCTAGGCAACAAACCTTGGGTAACCTTTGGAAAAGTGCCATCACTAAAGGACAAACTGGTGAAAAGCCATTTCTCAGAGCAACATGTGTAAACTTAGTTAAATGATCTACTATATGGATTCATTAAATGTTACAACTGCAAGACATGCCAAATTGGGATGACTATGCAGATTGTTTTGGACAGACAATTAACTGATTAAGATCAAACATAAAGTTACATGTAGTTCCTGGAATGTGGTATATGAAATTGAATATACCTGCTATTTGAAATAAATAGGCAGCACCACATGTATGTTAAAAAATATTGGGACACATTTGAGCTGTGAAACATAAGGACAAGGCATATTCAGTGGCAAAACATATGGCTCAATGTCATGATAATGTCTGGAGGGCAGGAAGAGATTATGGCATTGATTTGGTACCAAACCACAAACATGGTGGGAATCGCACACAAATCTTAAGTTGACTGGAATCTAAGTGCATCATTCAACTGAGAACGAAAGTCCATTTGGGTTGAACATTGATGAGGAACCTATTGGGCACTTATGAATAAGTTAAATTGTTTTGGTGTTTCTGTCGTATCGTTGTCAAAATAAGGAAGGATGTTTAACACATATTATGGTACCAGACATTTACATTGATTCATTTGAATTGCAGTCGAATAGCCCATATAACAGATAAGGTACTATACCCATACTACAGTTACTCTCTGGTGCAGTTATGAATATGCTACGCTACATTTGAATAACTTTGTATTAATTCCAAAACGGATATGACTACTTATGCTATGGTACTGGACATAAATATTATGTCACTCAAATTAGAATGACAAAGTTTATACTTTAGCCAAGGTACTACACATATATAGATCTGCCAGAGAGCAGCAACACATTTATATTACACCACGGACGGGCTCAGACATAGAAACTGACTGGCAATACCCATATGTTTAGTTGATGATGTCATAGATATTGCTGCATTGCACTAAGTGACAAGAGTTATAAGTGTCTTCTGTATTATTATACATTTAATGCTCAACAAAGCCCACACACTTGATGTTACAAACATTTAATAAGTTGTTGACAAGCTCTGGCGTATTAAGTAAGATGATACTACACTACATTTCCCACAATGCCTTATAATGGGCAGTGTGGGCTTTTCTGTATAAACAGTGAAAGTGCAAAATGACTCCCCAAATTTGACAAAGACCAGAGTGGTCGAAAGGCGTCAGTGTGATTGTTTGGCTTTGGAATAGAAATCACTGAGCCAACAGTTCACAGAGTGCGGCATATATTGTAGTTTTGGAAATGTGAGGGGGTGGAGGTGAGCCCCCTTGCGCCTGCATCAGCTGTGGAACTCACCATAAATCATGACTACATTGTTATATATATAAAAAAATATATATATATATGTTTGTAGTTCATTTTTTGGGTTGCATTGTTATGATTTTAGTTATATTTATTATTAGGTAAAAAGTGTTTTTTAATATTTATTAATAAGAACATAATAATTTTGGTGCTATTATTGTAGTCGATATTGTGTAAATCAATATTTTCGACATATTATGTTTATTTAATAGTGACGATACTTTCGGTTTCGATATTTGTGTTTTTGATTTAAGTAAACAGTGATATTTGTGTTCCTGATTTTGCAGTGTTACTAGTTAACTATAAGAAGTCAATATTTTTGTGAACAATATTTATTTTCCGAGATGTTTGTGTTTTGATATTGTATGCATTGATATTATGTCTGTGATCCCATGGAGTGTTACAACAGGATGCTTCGCCATACAAAAAAAGGGTCAGATAATAAACTCTCTCAGCTAGGAATGGGATGTATTGTAAAATGGTGAGATGTGTGATAGAACTATTGAATACTACACAGTGGCCTTAGGTAGGGCCACAGTGTTCACCACTCTGGATTATAAAGTGGCATACTACCAAATTAATATTTTGTTCCAGCAGATAATGAACAAATTGTGTGGCAGCATGAAGAAATTTGTGCCTTCAAGGATAATGTTCTAAATTTTGCTCCAGCAGTTCAAGAGTACACTGCTATTTTGGGCCAAGTCTCACTAAAGATTGATGATTTGTGGTTAAGGGAGAAATCTAGATTTATGCAACTCCATATTCAGTATGTGGTTCATGTGAATATAAATGATGGTGTACAGTTAAAGCTTTCTCTATCATATGTTCTCGTCCACCATCCACCAACTGAGGCAAGCTCATGTTGCTGCTTGGAATAAGCAAGTGATACCAAATTCATATAGAAATACTGAGAAAGCTGAGCCACTTAGGAAGTTTGCGAAAAAAAGGGCAGTGTCCATTTTGGAGCACTGATTTTCTCAGTAGCATGCTTGATATTGTGAATGAGTTGCTGGCTGCACTGTCTTCACAGTCTTTTGATGAACCTTGAGATCTGTGGTCACAGTGTATTCTAGTCAGACGGACGTAGGGGCTGTCCTCAGTCCAATGTATGTTAAAGTGGGACGCACCATAGAACTTGCATTCAGAAAGCGGGAAGGGGTGCATGTGGACTACACAGTAAGAGAATCTGAATATATGAAGTGCACAGGGCAGTTAATAAATTCAAGACCTTTGTTTGGTGCAGGTCCTTAGTATTAACAGACCATAACCCCTTGCCCGAATACTGATAGTGATGGTTCAAGTAAAGTATTAGTTGGTGATGAAAGTGGCTTGAAAGCTGATGACATGGATGCAGAGAGAATAGGAGAAGATGTAGCTTGGTGGTTAAAGCTGTTGACCGTAGAACCTTGAAGCACAGGTCAAGTTCCGGCCTCAGTGCTTGGCTCAACATCATAGCATTCTGGGTAACTCACTTAGGGCCTGAGTTAGAGTTTGTCGGATGGGTTACTATGCCAGAATGGTGACAGATATCCCATCAGCCGTATCATAGCATTCTGGGTAACTCATTTAGGGCCTGAGTTAGAGTTTGTCGGATGGGTTACTCTGTCAGAATGGTGACAGATATCCCGTCAGCCGTATCATAGCATTCTGGGTAAATCACTTGGGGCCTGATTTAGAGTTTGGAGGATGGGTTACTCCGTCACAAACGTTATGGATATCATGTCCGCTGTATTACGATGTCCATAGGATGTAATGAAATTGGAATACGCCAGACGGGACATCAGTCACATTTGTGACAGGATAACCCCATCCGCCAAACTCTAAATCAGGACCTTAATTTACCTGTGCTTAAAAATGTAAATGTGAAGTGTGATTGACAGGAGATACTCTCCTAGACATGCCCCAATGCTTTATGTTGCTTCCTAGCTAGGTTCCCACTGTATAAACACTATCCAATGAACATGCATTTGTTGCAGAACACATCCACAGCAAGATGACTGTGTGTGTATCAATTATTTGTCAAACATACCTAGAAAAACTCACAAAACGGACACCAAATAGGAAGATGTGTTGATCATTTGATGATGCTTTGATAAGTACTGGTCCATTACATCAGTTACACTATGAGAGGGATTGTGGGAAACACTGCTATTTCTTTGTAGGCCCAAAGAACACATTTCCAGGTAATATGCGGTACATAATTTGTCTCGTTAACTAGAATTAAAGGTTTTTGAAATTGTTTTTTGTTTACAGTTGTATATACTGAATACCAGTCTTTCTCTGCGCAACGAAGTGGTTTATGGAGGAAAACTGGGAGTACCATGAAATATAGAGACATGTCGTTACATTTGTCAACACAATTGCCATATACCTGGTAGCATGGTAGAGGATGTTGACTTTTGCATCTCACATAACGTCAAAGGACATCAACAAAGGCGCAGAAACAAAAGTTCTCAAAAGCTCACGTTTACGAATTAATACAGTCTGAAGATCAGTCAGCGGGGGAAGCGACGCTGGAACAGTAGTACGCCTTTGAGTGAGTAGCAATATGTATGTATCCCAGGTGTGATGGATTTCGGGTTTGTGGGAATATTCACCGAGAATTCCTGTTTTATGGCTTTGCTTTTCTGAAGAGAAATGTTTCTTGCCAGAGGATGTCATCACTTGGAGAACATGTGGGCTGCTTAAGAAAAACGGTTTGCTAGCAAGATAGTAAAGATAGTTTGGATAGACTGCATGACCAGTATTGTGCTCTATACAGGCTAATATGGAGACACTTTTGGCTTCAATTAGAAAGGCAGTTGAGCATAATTGGGGACAGGGTGACATATTCTGTCTCTTGATTGCTGCTACTAGCCGAGCAGCGGCATGTAGGATTGCCCATCAGTAATGTGTGTCGCAAATCGATTCTTCACAGCGCACAAAAAATCCACTATGTTTTCTGCTGAAAAAAGTTTTTTTCCCCACAGGGGAGCAGGATTTGAAAGGGATCTCCTCTAGCGCCTGCATTAATATGGGCATGCAGATTCGCGTACCAGACCAAATTAAAACTCAAAGATTTAGTGCATTTCTCTATTAATGACTTCAGTCCAGGGGTAACAAGGGCAGTGGAAGTCAGAGTCGGATTGGCCTAAAGAACAATCAAATAGTGTCCGACGAGCTGGCCAAGGTCAATGTGTAAACTGGTTTTATGGCTGTTTGAAGGCCTGTTTTATTGTCTGCTGGGCTGGTTTTCACTATTGATTTCCCCTGATATTAGAACAAACATAGCCGGCAAGTAGCTCAAATCTACTAAGTCTTCCATTAACTGCCCCAGTTTGCAAACATGGGCCTCTTTTTAAGCTCTAATTCACTGGTGGTGGACAATTTATATTGTGTTTCTCAGGCCTATTTTCAGTTCCAGTGCGACATTGTTGCAAAGGGTACCAATGGGAAGTCCGAAGTAATGGCCTAGTCTACACATATTTGACCTCAAGGAGTCAGCTAGAGTAGGATTGTCTGTTTCTGCAGTGCAGCATCAGTTTCAGATGCCCATAGATCTAAGTTTAAATTCCTGTCATTTTCAGTAGACAGGTATATTTTCTAATGTAACTCCTGAGACCCCACATTGATGTCAACCCTGTAGGTTGACCACAACCCTGTAGGTTTTTTTGATAATTTTCTGTTAAAATGTTAAAATAGTTTCCCTTTTTAAAGTGTTCTTTCTTTTTGGAAATTTAAATGCATCAGTTACATTCCTACTTAACAATATTTTCAACAAGTTAGGCAGTTGTATTTGCTTGGGCCATTTCTTGTGGATATATGGGTCTAGATTTACTAGAAGTTGGGTAACGCAGCTCTGCATGAAAATCCGCAGCACTGCATCATGAATAAAAAATTGAGCAACCCAAATTTATACAGGTTGTATATTGAAGATGTTATCAGCCATGCTAGCGTAATACATGCTGCATAGAACAGTCAGTGGGATTTTACACAATATGTGCACCCTCCAGTTCTATTTTCTGCATGATTACATCCCCCTCCCCAAGGTTAAGGCACGTAAAATGTGTAATTACGCAGAAATTATACACTACGTGTGGGAATATTAAGCAATATTGTGTTTGCCAATTGTTTGCACCTAGTTTTGTTTGGGACCAGGAATTCACACAGTCTTTTAATGCTATTTTAGTAGAACTGTGTTTATGTGAAATCTTAAGGGTGGTTGCACTGTTGCCACACACCCATTTAGCCTACATTATCACTGGTTGGCCCATTTATCGAGTTTTCGGAGGAACATTTTTTTGTGCCAGGCAGTTGAATGTGTTTTTACTGTTTAGCATTGTGTGTAGGAGGCTGGCCTGGTTTGTAGTGGGGACCTTGGGTAGTTACACCTTATACCAGGTCCAGTTATCCCTTATTAGTGAAATTTTGTAGTGTTCTAGCAGCTTAGACTGATAGAGGTAGCTGTAGCAGAGCAGATTAGGCTGACCTAGGAGACATGCAAAGCTCCTGCAATACCACTATAGTTACACAGTACTTATACACAAGTAAAGACAATACTCAGTGTTATAAAAAATAAAGGTAGTTTATTTGGGTGACACAAGGCCAAAAATATCTTAGAGGCAATACTTCTTCTGGTGCAAGTATTATACACAATATATACACTACGCACAAAAATAAGGTAAGTAATTAGACATAGGATAGTGCAAACAATAGGAAACACTTTAGAATGCAATGGGAGAACATAGGTCTAGGGGCAACACAAACCATATCCTAAGAAAGTGGAATGCGAATCATGAATTCCCCCCTAGACAAGTGTAGTGTGTAGAGGATCGCTGGGAGAGTAAGAAAACCACAAAGATGAGTAAAATACCCCACCCCAGAGCCCAGGGAAGGAGGAATAAAGTACTGCAAGTTTCCTTAGGACACACTACAAGTCGTGATTAGAGTTTTTGCAAGAACCAAGCAAGACTGCAAACAACAAATGGTGGATTCCTGGACCTGAAGACCTACAAAGAGAGGAGACCAAGTCCAGAAGTCGGAGAAGGTTCCATGAAGGACAGGGGCCCCTGCCAACCTAGAAATGCACCAAGGGAAGATGGCTGTGGGTTCCTGCATGATGCAATGGATGTCCCACGTGGAGATGTTGGATGCAGGTGAGTTTCGGCGCTGGATTCGCCCAACAAGCCTTGGTTCAAGCAATGTCACGGATTGCGTCAAAGTGGCGCTGCCTGGACCCAGGAGGGACCTGGGGGCCTCAACTCAGACTGAGGAGGGAGAGGGGGCTCCCAACACTGTAGGGAACCCACAGATAACCAGGCAGCACTCAAGGAGGTCCCAGGACACCGGGACAAAGATGGTGAAAATTGCAGTTGTTACAGCACTACAAAAGAAGGTCACACGCTGCCGGAGGACAACTCAGCGAGTTGAGTGTCGCAGGATAGAGTGCTGGGGACCTGGGCCAGACTGTGCAAGAAGGATTCTTGCAAATAGTGCACAGAGGCCTCAGGAGGTGAAGATGACGCAGTGCACAGGGGTACGGTCGCAAATGGGGAAGGGAAGCTCTTACCTCCCCCAAATTTGGACAGAAGGACCTTAGGACAGTCTGTGTCGAAGGGGTCCACCACCTATGTTCCAAGGAGCACGCTCGTCGCCGGTCATCGTCTTAGAAGGTGCCTGCTGGAGATTTCTTCGGTCCTTCTGGTGCAGGATGAAGACAGAGAGTCCCCAAAACGTGCACACCGTGGAAACTGTTGCAGTTGCGGGCTGGAGCTGAAGATGCAGAGGAAAACTAGCCCTTCTGGATATTTTGTTGCTGTTACAGTGGTTCCTGGAGCAGTCTGCGGTCGATCTGAGGTCAGAGGATGAAGTAGTAGTTGCAGAGGATTCCTGCTGGAAACTTGCAAGTAGAATCTGAAGAGAAACCCACAGAAGAGACCCTAAATAGCCCTGAGAGGGGGATTGGCTACCTTATCAGGTATGGACCTATCAGGAGGGGTCTCTGACGTCACCTGCTGGCACTGGCCACTCAGAGGCCTCCAGAGTGTCCCCACACCTTGGAAAACAAGTTGGCTGAAGTCTGGGACACACTGGAGGAGCTCTGGGCACCACTTCTGGGATGGTGATGGACAGGGGAGTGGTCACTCCCCTTTCCTTTGTCCAGTTTCGTGCCAGAGCAGGGACTGGGGTTCCCCGAACCG
This sequence comes from Pleurodeles waltl, assembly GCF_031143425.1. Taxonomy (NCBI): domain Eukaryota; kingdom Metazoa; phylum Chordata; class Amphibia; order Caudata; family Salamandridae; genus Pleurodeles; species Pleurodeles waltl. The sequence continues at coordinate 355,906,218 of NC_090446.1, read as the reverse complement.
GTGTAGACTGGCTAATGCAAGGAGGGCACCATCTGTGCCCTTCAAAGCATTTCCAGAGGCTCTGGGCGGCTACCCCTCCCAAGCCTGTAACACCTATTTCCAAAGGGAGAGAGTGTAACACCCTCCTCCCAAAGGAAATGCTTTGTTCTGCCTTCCTGGGGCTGAGCTGCTCAGACCCCAGGAGGGCAGAACCTTTTCTGTGAGGTGGCAGCAGCTGTAGCTGCAGTGCAAGCCTCAGAGAGCTGGTTTGGCAATACTGGGGGTCCATGGTGGAGCCCTCAGGATGCATGAAATTGTCTCCCCAATACCAGATTTGGAATGGAGGGACAATTCCATGATCTTAGATACCTCACATGGCCATATTCGGGATTACCATTGTGAAGCTACATATAGGTATTGACCTGTATGTAGTGCACATGTGTAATGGCGTCCCCACACTCACAAAGTCCGGGCAATAGGCCCTGGACTCCGTGAGGGCACCTTTGCTAGTGCAAGGGTGCCCTCACAATTAGTAACTTTGCACCTAGCCTTCAGTAAAGAAGGCTAGACATATAGGTGACTTATAAGTTACTTAAGTGCAGTGAAAATGGCTGTGACATAGTGTGTGCACTATTTCACGCAGGCTGCAGTGGCAGTCTTGTGAAAAGGGTTGTCTGAGCTCCTTATAGGTGCCAAAAAAAATGCTGCAACCCATAAGGATCTCCTGGAACCCCCATGCCCTGGGTACCTAGGTAATATATAATAGGGACTTAAAAAGGGGGTCCAGTGTGCCAATTGAAATTGGTAAATGAAGTCACTAGCCTATAGTGACAAATTTAAAAGCAGAGAGAGCAGAAGCACTGAGGTTCTGGTTAGCAGAGCCTCAGTGACACAGATAGGCACTACTGACAACACACACATTAGGCCACAAACTATGAGCACTTGGGTCCTGGCTAGCAGGATCCGGGTGAGACAGGCAAAACACACTGATATATAGGTTTTTATCTATGAGCACTGGGCTCCTGGCTAGCAGGATCCCAGTGACACAGTAAAAACACAATGACACACACACAAACAGGCCAAAAGTGGGGGTAACCATGCTAGAAGGAGGCTACTTTCTCACATTGTGTAGCACCGCTTTTAATCGCACAAAGGCATAGTAAATCCGGGTCACAGTTTTATGCCTGCACAGTTTTGATATCCTCTGGAAGCCTGGCGTGTGAGTTAAAAAGCTTTATACCACTCTGTATTCCTCTGAAAATCAAGAACATTGAGCTAATCCAAACCCTCTTCAGGAAGTTTGGGATTGCCCCTTTTCTCCAAAGAATTTGTATTTAAAATGTGGGTTAATTATCCACTGTACTGTTCCTTTTTCTAAATGTATAGTCTAAATATCCATAGTTTTGTGAAGCGATTCTCTAAATGTAGGTCCAAAATACATTCCTCAAGGGTCTGGGGCAGGACGCTGGAGCATTATTTCTCGGCAGTAGCAAATCGTGTGTGTGTTTTTAAGAAAACAGTGTACTACTCTTTCGAGGCTGTTTGAATAGACTAAGGATCGTTTTGAATTTCAAGAAGGAAGTAATGAACTAGACAAGATCAAGTGACTTATGTATTGTCAAAAGGCAATGTGCTATAAATGAGCAGTGTGGAAGAGGAGATGTTAAACTGTAGAGAGCACCTTCCAGCTGCCAACACCTTCTCAAACCCGCAAAAGATTAAGTGAGTGCATTCCAACAACCAACCTTCCATCACATTCACACCACCACAACCATTTCACAACATTCAGACACCATACACCTTCCCTTATCAGAACAGCCAAGGACTGCTCAAATTACAAATACCGGAGAAACAAACTAATAACCAGGTAATTCACCCAAATAAGACAGTAAACACAAAAAGCAAGAGAAAGACACTAAGATAATATAAAATCTCTATATTTCTCAGGAAGCACTCTGGCGCAAGTACAGCGGGTTGTATGACACAACTACGCATGCCGGGACCATGCATGCCTTATCAACGTGATTGGAACCACGACCGCAACTTTCCCACGCATGCCTTTACCACTCATGCCTTTACAACTAATTTTGTTGTAAAAGTATGCTTAGTTAAGGAAGATGTGGAAACAGCATACGTGGTTGTGTTATACAACCCCCTTCTTAACCTTCAAAACTACTCCAACACCCCCCCACCCGCCCTGAGGCCCAAAATGACCCCCACTCTTAAAAACCTTCCCCTAAAAACCCTGGCCCCTGTTTACATTAAAAAACTACTGCATCCCCCCCACCAGCCCTGATACCTAAAACCTCCTCACCCCTAAACACTAAACTACCCTGACACCCCCACCTGCCCTGAGCTCTAAAACCTTCCCCCACCCCTAATAGCTAAACTACCAGGAGCCACCCACCCACTCTAAGCCCTAAAAAATAAACTACCCTGACCCCTGTACCCCTGCCCTTAAAAAATAAACTACCCCGACAACCCCCACCCGCCCTGAGCCCTAAAACCTTCCCCCACCCCAATAACTAAACTACCCTGTAAGCCCAGAAAAAAACTCCCCCACTCCACCACCCCACCCCCAAAAAATAAACTACCTGACAACCCCCACCCTCCCTGAGCCCTAAAACCTACCCCCAACCCTAATAACTAAATTGCCCTGACCCCCACCCACCCTAAGCCCAAAAAGATAAACTACCCAACCCCTCCAACCGGCCCCTAAAATATAAACTACCCTGAAAGCCCACCCACCTTAAGCCCTAAAAAATAAACTACACCGACACCCCACTATGTCCTTAAAAAATAAACTCCCCCAAACCCCCACCCACCTTAAGCCCTAAGTCCACCCCACCGCTAAAACTGAACCCCCAACCCTGTCCCAGCCCCACTTACCTCACTGCGTCCTTTCCCGATCCTTCCTCCTCTCTTTTCCATACCACAAGACCGCTCTCTGCCTTATCTCTGCCTTCAACAGGCATATGTGTTGTTTAATCAAATGTTTGGTTATGGTAGTGAAAAAGGCAGTTTTGGTTTCAGCAAGCGTTCTTCCGCTTGCATGGTAAACGTCTGCGTGGCTTAGGCCACGTTGTTTAGAATGTTTCCCTTACAGGGACTACCATCACGACCATCTGGACAAGTCAAACTTAATTTTCATGAACTGGTGGGTCTCGGTAATCAGGTCGTCCTCATCATGACTCGAAGTGAAAAAGCCTTCATCAGCCAGGAATCTATACAGGATGTTTGAAGGCTTCAATGTCCAAAAATACACCCTGTATCACTCTCTTCCTCAGGCAAGCCTTTGCCGTGTGCAGCTAACTCACTGAATATTGAGAAACTGTCAGATTCCAAACTGTTCTTCCTTCGACTATACCACCTTTCAAATCTCCAGTATCTTTGAAGGGATCACACCATTTGAGTGGGCTTTCCAATACCACTTCAGTATCTTGTTATGGGCTAACTGCAACCATTGCAATTATGCATTGCTTCCCAACTGTAAAACGTTTTCAAGCATGGTAGAGCAAATTTAAATGCCATCCCTAGTTCAGTACCCCTAGCTTAAGTTAGCGTTTTTCTTGAGAAAACCCTCAGAGGTTCCAATTTGGAGGAATAGTTTTCAACAAACTTTACATGAAATTTAGTGTGGCCTAAAAAGGATATTTCTTGATCTTTGGAAGCAAGATCAGGTGTAATTCAAGATAGCTTAGACATCATGAGGTTTCAAACTAACCCTATTCTTGTCGGCGGTGTTGAATTGCATATGGGAGGCCTCAGTCCACCTAAGTTCAACTGCAGTATTTATCATTAAAAGACAGGCAGTAAAAAGGAGCAACAGGGAGGAGGTACGAACCAGAGTAGGATTCCTAACTGCCAGCACTCCCTCCGGACTGGAACCCATCGGAATGGTTCACATCTCAACTTTCCATCATGCTCACCGTACAATCATTCCAAGCCACCCAGACACGGTAAAACCCTTAGTCCATCAAAAGTTCTCTAAAATCCATGTGCAAGCAGCTCATCCAGCATACATTTTATTGTAGTTTGATTTGAGCATTATATTATAAAGTCAGAATTACAGGTACCAGAATACTAAATCCTGGGCTGGATGATCACCACATGCTTGGAAAAGGGCACCTTGAGAGCTATTTTATGAAGTTGCATTGTTCCCACACTCCCATACTAGAGTCTACCCAGAGCTTTCATGCGCACTGGACAGCAATTCCAGACTTTCTCTGGCAGTTTCAATACCATGGGCAGTCTCCAGTACCTTCACCCACCCTTTCTTCTAGGCTTGGTCCAAGAATATTGCAAGGGGACACCATCATTTGTTAATATGTTTTAAAAAAAGGTCATCTAGTCTAATGCATGTTTATAAAAGTTGGTCACTGCCTCACAAATGAACCCTGGAATGGGTAACTGAAGAGGGCATTCAAGAGCACACCAACAACATATACCTAATAGATAACTTGCAAAACAACATACACGCCCGTTATTCAGGGCCACTAGAAATAAATGGTAACGGAAGACTAAACTATGCAGCATGAAAACACAAATGATGTGTCAGACAAAGGTAACTCTGCACGTTATGCAACTAAAGGGACATTATGTGTCACGTGGACTCACATTACGTTTAGCTAACCTAATGCACATTGACAAAAAAGGGATCCCAGTGTTATATTCACGGTAATATTTTTCATGCATTATTAACACTTCCATAGTCAGGATGTGTGGTATTATCTCAGAATAGGGAGTTTTCACATGTTAACTAGGATAACTGGCAGAGATCACATGTGCCAATAGTGTTATGCACAGGGCTGTTACCATCAACCATTAGCTGGGATTAATCAATGTGCTCTCCTGGTTAGAGGGAGATGTTGCCAGATTGTGTTAAATGTGTGGGTAAACCACACATTTAGCTCATTTCATAACATTTCTGTGTTTGCCTAAACATGCCCTTTCATGTGAGTTTACATGACATCATAAAAATGCCACAGAGAATCCAGTTACTCCTGGGAATGACTGACTCACTTTGAGGGCGGAGACACTTTTATGATCTATACTTGGAAGATCATTATGCGCCTGTTCCAAAACATAAATGCAGCACATCTGGCAGGCCAACGAGCACCAGCTGGGACACGGCAGCAGCATCACAGCACAGGTACAGCACCGTTCCTATTATCCTTTACACTTCCATTCTGATAGAAAATGTTAGAAACCTAGAAAGGGCCGTAGCTATCAGCAAGTGCAGGGCACCAGGGCCCATGAGCACCACCACCATTAGGCATTATTTTTTAACTCTGTAACAGATGGGAAAAGGGAGCATTTTCCTTCTTTGTACTAGAGCCCATAACATCTTGGATATGCCCGAGAAAATAGACTGATATCAAAGGTGTGATGGCGTTAAGAGTCCAGCTTTTAAATAAGTTTCTTGCCAATCCACACTTTCGAAAATTACTCCAAAATACCAAAAAATAGATGGAACGCGGTGCCAAAAAGCTATTCATTGTGTCCCAAAGTGGACCTATGGCGCAGGGAATACAAATCCACAGGTTCTGAATTCAGATGGTAGAGCTAGGCCTCTGGAGACATTGATCCTACAGACATTAGCCTTATACAGGAAAGATATCCTTCGGTTTACACTGAAAGATATACTTCCAATGTCCTGATGTGTGAGGAGTTCGATGTGTTTTTGCTGAACTAGACTCGCACAAAACCTCTCTTTCCGTGGTCCTGTTTTGTCACTGCTGATCTTGTCCTGGTCATGGACCGAAGTCGACCCAGGCAAGAATGAACCTGTGGTGAGGGGTGATATGGTAGGCCACTGCAAGTAGGTCATGGTGTAGATCTCTATGTAGTTACGACAATTACGACAGTTTCAAGTCTCATGTATTTATGAGGAGTGGTGGTTTTAGAAATGTGCCCTGCTTAGTTTCATAATAATATTTTGTTTAATTTTCATTTTTTTTCATTGTCGTTGTAACTTATGAGAGTAAAATTACAAAAATGTTGAATTCTTGTGACAAAGCGCTCACTCTTGGTATGACTAACATAGGGCAAATTGAATCGAGCAAGATTTTCAGTGCAGTGCACAATATATCACTGCATTGTGCAATGCACACTATGCGAGGGATTTGTGGATTATGTATTACTTTATGTTGGTAAAAGAATGGCATTGTTTTCATGTTGCACTACTAACCAAGATATCGACAGGTTTAAATTATAACTTAAAAATGTTGTGAACGCATTTCTAAATTCAACCTAAACACAACGAATAGAACTTTAAAAATGTATTGATTTAACAAGTTATCTCTTTTGCCTTGGTAGCGCAATGCACAACTAGAGTCAGTCTCAAATTCTGATACTGTGTAGAGTACTGTAAAAGTTGATGAAGGTGTCCTAAATATATGACTTTCATAAAAGGGTAAATATGTGGAGAGATTCACGACAGCAAGCAAAATTGTGAAACAATATAAAGGTGTTGTGAATAGAGATTACGGCCATACCTAGCCAATGACATTGCTTTGTAATATTAAGGACTCTATTTATGTTGTTTAGACAAATTAGTTGCCATACCAATATTGCACCACATAGGTATTGCAGTTCAGCAATCAGTACCAAATTCGAAAAGCCTTTGTTTCAATGTAACAGTTTCAATTTTGATCTCGATGTTTGTTTCAGTCAGTGTCAGAATATATTTCTGAATTTGTCATGTTAAAACAGATCAGGATTTTGGGACCAGATGTCAAATACTTGAAGACTAATCAAGTTTAGCATTAATTATCACTCTCAATAACCTGCTAACCAAAAAAACACTGCATATGGCTGTTACCCTTGGTCATTCATTCAGGGACTAAATATTCAACAGTTATTTTTAAATTCCTCTAATTTGGTGGTAAGAAACAATTGTTAATATGCCAATATATTTATAGGGCAGTGAAGCACATTGGTATTATCAATTCATTACTTCTACTTAAAGTACAGCCTTCATGGACAATGATGTGGTCTGACCATATTTAGTATGCACAATTCCAAAAGCCCTGTCTGCCATTTTAAATTTCTTAGGTATCTTTCCACTCCATGGTCAACCTTGTGTAAAAGGTAACTTAAATCCTGTCACAAAGTATCTTCTAACATGTGCCCAGGAGGAAACCTTACACTCAAACCATGGTCCAACATGGAAACTTGAAACAACGTGAAAATTATTTACAGGACTACCAGAAACACAACTATGCTACTCTAATAGTTGACTGGGCACACCATAAGTGAAAATGGACAATCATGACAACAATATTTTTCTTCTACTCTTTGTTGTTACTTGAGAAAAGGTAGAGATGTTTGTATTGCGATCTGTTTAAAAACATCTTGTAATTGTCTGCTGCCGGCAAAAGCCTCAGTAATGGGTGCTCATAAATTAATAATCTCCTCTTAGAATGGATCTATCAGTGTCACCTTACTCAATACACCTTAATCAGAGAACACACATTTTTCAAGACAGAGGTCGTTCTTAAACTGTGATATCTAAGCTCCTGGAGTATTACCTTTGCTCGGGTATTATTATTCCGAAATAAACCTAGCACAGCCCTCCAGATTTTACCTTTAAATATTTATCATTTGATGTATAGCATTTGTAAAATGTCCAATAAACAAATGCCACTTGCAGTACAGTTTATGTGGTTTACACAAACAGCACTAATAGAACGTAACAAATGACAATAGTGCACGGGCCAGTCATGGTGGTTCACATGAATGTTACATTTAATACAAGTTTAAGGAACCACTCACATGTCAGTCACAATGCTACGGAAAATGGAGCATCTATTTACTAAACTTTAAAAAAAGCCTGTGAGCACACTGCAAAATTGTGTTGTGCCTCATGTCCTCCTATGTAAGCATCAGTAAAAATACCACTATATATCTCAAGCTGTGAGTACACCTCATATATCATGCAAATACATCCCCGACTCAACGCTCAATAGTTGCATTTGTTTCCACTTCCCCCACATGAGCAGACAGAAGAACCATATAGGCGCCAGCTGTGCCCCCATGTGTAATGATCTCAGTTCACTCGCACTTGAAAACATTTTGTAGTTAAGCCTACCAGACAGCACACGCTGCCTGGTTGTAAAAGATCTATTGTCAGTTTACCACGATCTTCTAGTGGGCTTAAAATCTTCCCATTGCTTACCATTGGGTAGCTTCATTGGCACTCTCATTTGTTTGTTTATTATTCAATGTCTTGTCTTATTCATTTTGTGTTTGTCTCTCCTTGGGAGAATACCATCTTTACTTGTGCCCTTCCACTGCTCACTTTCAGGGAACTATTTTTTTATTTTTGATTAAGCACTCCACCAGAGTGCAGTTGTTTTCCAGCTGCTTCCCTTGTGTGTTTCTCTCTATAACCTAGCTCTATGCTGGTCTCTCACGTCCATTTTATTTCTACACCCCACGCTGCTCTATCATATTTCTGTTTTCCTTAAGCACTCAGCAAGTGCATGTGTTTTTCCAGGTGTCTTTCTTGTGTCCTTCTCTCATCCCTCTCTCTCCATGTGCTCTCTCATCTCGTGTGCTTCTCTCCCTCTGTGCTGCTTTCTTGTGGCCGTACTTCTTTCCTCCACCCCTCGCTGCTTGTTGCTCTCTCTCACCATGTGCTTCTGTGGTGCTCTCTCTCTCTCGCTCCGTTTTGTGCTTCGATGTCCCATCCACTGTGTGCTACTTTTCCCCTCCCTCCCCTCACCACTGTTGCCCCTGCACTGCAACACCTGCAATCTCTTCTTTTAATTGGCCCTAAGCACTCCACAAGTGCATGTGTTTTCCAGGTGTTTTGCTTATGTGCTTCTCTCATCCTGCTCTCTCCATGTTCTCTCTTATTTTGTGTGCTTCTCGCCCTCTGTGCTGTTTTCTTAATTGGCCCTTAAGCACTCTGCAACTGCATGTGTTTTCCAGGTGTCTTGCTTGTGTGCTTCTATCATCCCTCTCTCCCCATTTTCTTTCTCATCTTGTCTGCTTCTCTACCTCTGCGCTGCTTCCTTGAGGTCATACTTCTTTCCACCACCCTTCGCTGCTTGTTGCTCTCTCTCAAAATGTGCTTCTTTGGTGCTCTCTCGCTCTGTTTTGTGCTTCTTCTCTCCTTCCTCCCCTCACCCCTGTCACCCCCGCACTGCAACACCTGCAATCTTTTTCTTTTTCTTTTGAATTGCCGCTATTCCGCAAACAATTGTGCCGATCCAAATAGCGTCCACAAACCTTGATCGGTAAAAAAAACAAAAAAAAAAAACAGTCCCCACGTCCTTCTGCTGGTGAGTGCACGCATCCGGATGCATGCCTGTGTCAGTGCTTGTTTCACCTGTTTGTGCTAAAGCTGTGCTTCAGGTCTTACCAAAGGAAGTTTGCCTATTTCAGTTTATGCGCCACAGTTGCCCTTGGTTTATAAAATGTTCTGCGTATGAAGAAAACATAGCTGACCTTCCCTGTACTGAAGCTTTTCTGTGGATGAGGGATGTATCCACTTCTCTGCCTATTCAAGCCTTTGTGAAGTGTGAATGAAATTTACAGTGCTTCTGGTCATAACTAGTCTTTGTCTGTCTACGAGTGAGAGAGAGGGTTAGGGACAATTTTGGCACGACAAACAACGAGAACCTGCCTTAGGGCACATAGGCCGGGCTGCACTTTGGGGAAAGTTGAAAACTGGGGTATCAATGCTTTATTGCTACCCGCCATTAGCAATCGAATGAACATGGGTTCTCGCACTCCTGATCTTTAACCTTTATGTGATTGCTTTGGGCTAATGGCGTAATAATTCTAGTTTGTTTCCTCCGAAAATACGGGGTAAACTGACCCTTATTCTCCTCCAGTATGCCAACAGCACAGATCTGCTGGACATAACCACTGCGAGGTTTCAATGCCAACTGCTTCTGGTGGTCTCTTATTGCTGTCAGAACACTAGGAGCCTGATTCACATAGGTAAACTTAGACCAAAAGCCTAAGTTTAGACAAAGTCTAAGTTAAGACCTAAAGTCTAACTTTATTTGTAGTAAAGGTAGACTTTCGGTCTAAGTTTACACATTTAGTCTAAGTTTAGACCAAAAGTCTAAACATAGACAAAAAGTATAACTTTACTACAAGTGAAGTTAGACTTTTATTCTAAGCTTAGACTTTTGGTCTAAACTTAGACCAATAGTCTAAATTTACTTGTAGTAAAGGAGACTTTTGGTCTAAGTTTACCTTTGTGAACCGGGCCCCATGTTTAATAATATAGAGAAAACGAAGGTTGTGCTTTCTGGGAGGAAAATCGAGAAACCAGCATTTGCCTTGCATCTGTGAGTAGGTAGATCAAAGGTTTGGTAAGAAGGGAATGAGAATGGCCAGCCCAATCAGTGCCAGTGCGAAGCCATTATGAGATCTAGGGCCAGATGTACCAAAGGATTTTACCCATTCTGTGTCTATGGGAAAAAGCTTTTGTACATATGGCCCCTAGTGGGCTCCTTTGTCGTCAGTAAGCTTGTGGCACTGTTAACGGGGACTATTTTCTTTGAGAAAGGTTGCTAACATTATTACTGCTGAAGCATGATTGCGATTGACTCCAGTTCTTATTGATGTCACCCAGAGGCAAGCAATCACTAGATGGCAGAACATACTTCTGGCATACTCAGTAAGGTAATTGAAGAAAGTAAAGTTATTATCACGAGGGCATAGAATAGGTTGACTGGTAGGTTACTGAAACATGGATTAATGACATTCGCTTGAACACATTTAAAGGAATAGTGGACCATTTGTACGATGCATTTTTGCTGTCACAAATGGCCCGATTAAAAAATTGAGCAGTTTGCAAAGTTAAAAACGCTCTTCAAGATGTACAAACATCCAAACTATGATTCTCTAGACACACCAGGGTGTGTTTAGTGCGTAACCTTCCAAATAGCGGTTTCTAGTCTTATGTATAATTGTTTAGCGGCCCAAATGTTGCAAAACCTTTAAATTTTACCACCAACTTAAAGTTGATGGTAATTCCCCTTTGTGAATGTTGGAAAAATATTTTTTAAGAGCAGGCAGTAGTACTGCCTGCTCCTAAAAAATTAAAGCAAAGCATTTAATTTTCTTGTTGAAATGCATCCTGATTTCTTTTACGAACAACGGGTTGCATTTCAACAAAAAAAAAACCTTCATTCAAAAGCAATCACAGAAATGGTGGACTGCTGATCTCAGCAGGCCTCCCTCACTGTGATGGCAAGCATTCCTAAAAGGTCGTGAACTGAGACCTACCTAGCTCATTAATATTCAAGAGGTAAGTCTCTTTGCCACCCAACAGGTATAGCAAGTATGAAACAAAAGGTTTCGTACATGAGGGGTTTTCAAATAGCGATTCGGATACAACCGCAATTTGGTAGTTGTTATTCCTAATTTCTGTACTATTGATCCTTTATGAGCATTGCGTGGCTTTTGGTTGTGTGGATTATTTTTAATTATTGTTTTGCACTGGATTGATTTTTTGGAATATGTGACAGAACAACTAGGCCCTAAACAACTATAGCCTAAACCACTACTGCTAAACAACTAAAAAGTCTCTACAACTAAGTACTGAACAACTACTATCTGAACAACTATTGTGTCTGAATAACAACTGCCTGAACAACTAATATATATATATATATTCTAAACAACTAATAAACCATAAAAACCAAAAGGAAAACCTTACCTTAAAATTAGTTGCTCAGGCAATTGTTATTCAGGCACAATTGTTGTTTAGACAGTAGTTGTTCAGTACTTAGTTGTAGAGACTTTTTAGTTGTTTAGCAGTAGTGGTTCAGGCAAGTAGTGGTTTAGACCTAGTTGTTCAGGATGTTTCCCGATTTTTTGTGCATCATTTTCACTTCTCCCGTTGTTTTATTTTTCATTTGCTTCTTCTAGGGAAATGCATTTTTTTGATGATCGCCCCAAAGTTTTGGATTGCTGCTGCTGATATTTTTGACTCCAAGAGTGCACTGAGGCCTGCTAACCACACATCCGTGCCAGTGCTCTGACCCTCCAAAGTGTTTGTTTAATTGATGTTTACCCAGTTTGCATGTGTACAGGGTCACACGCTTACAACTCAGCTGTGCTAGTTCCTAAATGGGACTACTAAAGTTGGTACCTAAAGGTATCAAAATAATCATTACATTAAATCTACCTGAGGGCCACATCGAACTTAATGTAACTTTTAAGCAAAAGGTAACTTTAGAAAGTTGCCACTCTGTTGCCCAAGATTTTCAGTGGTCATTGGCAGATGCTGGCCACAAGACAGCCTTCTGATCTCCTGGAGAGAAGTGTGAATGACACTTCATTGCTGCCAGGGGGCCTCCAAGCCCCAGAAGACACCGAGGAGGCCAGGGGGCAGGGCCAGATGCCTTTGCGCTATATAGCGCTGTTGGCTTTCCCACGCCGCGGGGCACTTCATTGCTGCCAGGGGTCCTCCAAGCCCCAGAAGACACCAAAGAGGCCAGGGGGCGGGGCCAGGCACCTTCACGCTGTATAGCGCTGTTGGCTTTCCCGCATCGCAGGATACTTCATGCCCCAGGGGGCCTCCAAGCCCCAGAAGACATTGAAGAGGCCAGGGGGCAGGGCCAGATGCCTTTGCGCTATATAGCGCTGTTGGCTTTCCCACGCCGCGGGGCACTTCATTGCTGCCAGGGGTCCTCAAGCCCCAGAAGACACCGAAGAGGTCTGGGGTGGGGCCAGGCACCTTCGCGCTGTATAGCGCTGTTGGCTTTCCCGCATCGCAGGATACTTCATTGCTACCAGGGGGCCTCCAAGCTCCAGAAGACACCAAAGAGGCCAGGGGGGGGGGCAGGCTCCTTCGCGCTATATATCCCTGTTGGCTTTCCCACGCCGTGGGACAATTCATTGCTGCCAGGGGGTCTCCAAGCTCCCAAAGACACCGAAGAGGCCAGGGGGCGGGGACAGGCACCCTCACGCTATATAGTGCTGTTGGCTTTCCCGTGCCGTGGGATGCGCGTGGGCAGCGCCCGGGCAAAGCCTGGGCCTAGGGGGGGCCCGTCCTTCACCAGTCAGCGACTGGAAGAAGCTGGGCTACCCCCCTGAGAATTGTCTACCAGGGAGACGAGAGGTAAGCTGTTCAGTTGGAACAAGCCCTTATGTTTAAGGCTACAAGTAACATTAATTATTTGTCCAGCTCTTGGGTCTTCTCTGTTCTATCTCTTTTCCCTTAGGAAGGGGCCAATTGCCCAATTTTACATAAGGAGTCCCAGTGCGTGAGAATTATCATTTACAATGAGCAAAAGAAAAATGTATATACAAAAGGGGGAGGGTGCCCAGGGCCCTTCAACCCAACCTACAATCACTAGTTACCTATCATCCATTATTGGGGCCATTGAATCTGAGATGGTGCAGGTTGAAAAGAACATTGGGGCTGCCCATAAACTCACACAGAGACCACCCCCTGAGCCTTCTGTTTTTGTCAAATCCAATCATGGGGACCAGGGACCTCTGTCTGCCTTCAACTCTCAGCTCGGAATGGGCGCTCCCCCCATGCAATCTCCAAGTGAACATAAAGAATGTATTGCAGATTGTTCCTCTGTGTTCTCCCCACCACTGAAAAAGAGAAAAGCTGGAGGCCGTTTTAAAAATACAAAACGAATCCCAGGTGCTAAGAAGAAAGCCTACACACAGATGGAACTCCCTGCGCGTCAGTCGTTAGCACCAGAAATGCCATGTGATAGCTATAATCCTGATAAATGAGAGAAGGAAGCTTTGTGGGATGACCCCACTCATACAATTGATTCTATACTAAAATCATTCTGTGTAGCTCTGGAGGAGAAACTTGTAATCTTGATAACTAAAAAACTGGAACAATTCCATACTAAGATGATTAGGATGATTCCTCAAACAGCTATCAGTTCATCTAACCCGGGTAACCTTCACACGCAGGAGGTAGCGCCTGAAATCGGAGAAGTTCTTCAAAATCCTACATTAATTGAAAGTGGTTCATCCCTGGCCCAACCCTTAGCTAGACATGGACTTTTACTCACTGAGCAAAAGCCCCCCTTGGAGAACAGAAAGGGAGCCCAGTTAGGATGTTCACGCACCCTTCATATCAATTCCATCAACGACCAAGAAGAGTCATTCCAACTTCCACCTGATTGTATGCCATATGTTCTTGTTTTAGCAAATGTGCCTCCCCTAGATCCTTGTCATAAGGAAGATACCCATACACTAATGAGGAAATGTGTTTATTGGTTAAAGTCCAAATCTAGTTACCAGGAAGATTTAAATAACAAGATTTTTATGGCACGCAGAGCGAAATGTGTTGGCTTCTCAAAGAAAGTATATGAGTGTGATTGTGTTGTGATTAATTTAGCTAATCCTTGGTTAGTTAAATGGTTGTTGGCTGACTTGTTTTATCATACGAAGAAAGAAGAAGGGATCCAAATTTATCTATTACGTTTTTTTTTATGATCCATCCGTTTTATCTGCTCACCCGATAGTAGTTCAATGTGATTTCAACGCAGGTTCGGCTACTACATGAGCCTTGCCAAATACCTCTACTTTTAGCCACCGTCAGGACTTGACTTCTCTAGATGAGAATGACTGACATTCGGGTAAGGATAGGTCTTCAAGTAGTGTTCTGAAGGGGCCAGTGGTGTGTAATGGGCATGATATTTCTTCATCACAGAAAGGGCTTGAAGAAATAGATACCTTCCCAAATGCCTTGGCAGATGCTACTGTTGGCAAGGAGATAGCGGTTGTGCCAGGTCTCAAACCTTTAACATTAATAAGCTGGAACATTGCGGGGCTTCGGTCAAAGGCCAAAAACCTAGAGTGGCTGGAATTTATATCTACATATGATGTTATTTGTTTACAGGAGACCTGGTCAATGGACCCTTTTTATTTGGCTGGTTACTATTCTGCATACCAACCAGCAATTCCCTCCCTAGCGGGCAGGGTAAGTGGGGATTCTTCTGGTTCTTGCTTCACTACAACTCCCTAAAATGGAGCCATCATTGATCTGGTCTTCAACATACTTTATGGTTATCTTATTATTGATTGAGGGGAGCAAGGGCTTATTATTAATTAATTTTTATAATAATATCCTGTGTGATCTTTTGAAGGGAAGTTTTGAGGAGTTAATAGATTTCCTTGACTCTTTTGAATAGTTTCAGGACAATGAGTTAGTTATTATATGAGCAGGAGACTTTAATGTGCCAGGAAGTATCACATGTGTGCAGTGCCTCCATAGAGGATAGAGAGAAGTCCACTCATTTTATTCATAAAAATCAAGGCAAAGTTTTAAATACTTTTATTTACAAATTTGATCTTGTATTCGCGAGGGAGAAGGCTCCTGCATATGTTCAAGAAATACCTACATTCATGGGGAACTTTAAAGGGAGCATTATTTTTTATTCTAATCAGTTCTTCTGATTTTTACTTAATTCTGGGTTTTAAGACAATACCACATTGTGCCAGCGATCATAACCCTCTATGTATTAATTTAGCTTTTATCAACAATTTGGTTCCAACTAATAGAGAACGCAGAGGTAAATTTGCCTTCAATAAAAATTCTGGCCTACGCATGAAATAGGAAAGGGTAGATCCAAAGATTTTTAATCAGAAAAGTATTGAACAAAATATGGATTCCATTAATTTATGCCTGTCACAACAACCAATCCATTATTGTTTAGTATCGGAATTTGAACATTTAAGCTTTGCTATTTCTGAGGCATTGGGAAGTGACGGGTCTCTCCAATGCCAAACGGTCCGCATGTACAGCTGCCCACAAAGAACTAAAAACAGCTCTTAAAGCTATTCCTTTTTCCTGTGATTTAGTTAGATCAGCAAGGGGCCAATATAAGGCAGTCCTAGCAGAGAGGAATACTGAAATCAGAACTAAAGCCTGGAAAGAGCTTTTGGCAGCTGCAGAACTGAAGGATATTACACAATTTTGGAGGGTGGTTAATCACCCTTACTTTATGGAACAGGATACCAAAGAGGATGATTGTCTGATACCTGAAGCAGTCTGGGTGAAGCACTTCACAAGGGTCTTTCAGCCCAGAAGTGATTTCCAATATAAAAGGGAAGATAGCTGTAATCTGAGTCCCGTAGATTCCAATCTGAACATAACTGACTTATCCTTTGAGCTACATGAGGGAACTTCAGCCATTAGTCGATTGAGACCAGGGAAACCACCTGGCCCGGATGGTGTCCTTGTCGATCTTTTTAAATCTATGCCAGATCTCTGGGGCCCGCTAGTCACAAATGTATTAAGAAGTGTAGTGAAAAGTAATATTCCCCCCTCATCGAAATCGACCATAATAGTCCATCTTTTGAAAACGGGCACCAGACAAGATCCAACTTGTTATGGGCCAATCTCTCTCATAGATTCCATGCTAAGATAATGGGGAGCATGATTTTGACTTGGCTGGAGGAATGGGTGGGGGAGGCAAATATCCTTTCCCCAATCCAAACTAAACCTGTACCTCATTCTTAGCAAATAAGTTACTGCCAGGAGAGAATCTATGCATCTGGCTTTTATTGATCTATCAAGTGCCTTTGATCTGGTGAATAGAGGGAAGCTCTGGCAAATCATGGATTCATTGGGGGTTGACCGGAATCTGCCGGATTTAATTAAACCTCTATACACTGATCTTACGGTTTCAGTCCAGGATGGTCTGAATAGCGAGAGGTCTTCCCCCTTTTCATCCATGCGAGGAGTCAGACAGGGCTGTATTTTAGCACCATTTTTATTCTTGTTATATATTAATGGACTGTATGGATTTTTAGTTAAAAAACAGAAAGGATTTCCCCAGGGTGGGATTAAGACAGCTCCCGGTACTTCTGTATGCTGATGACGCAGTTTTGATTGCCCGTACAGCCAATGGTCTCCAAAGTTTGATGGATCTCTTTTTAACCTTTATGCAGGATTTAAATTTGAAAGTTAATTTTACGAAGACGTATGTTATGACCTGTGGCCCCCGAAACACAAGATCTAAACGTCTTACTATGGGTGGAAACACTATAAATAAAGTAAAAGAATTTTGCTATTTAGGCTTGTATATAAGTTCTTCCATGTTATGGAATTTCCACCTCTCTACTAAGACCCAACAAATGGTGAGGAACTGGAAGCAATTTTTTTGCTTTGGACGTAAATTAGGTCATAGACCAGTCCATTATATTGTCATGCTCTATAATTCAAAATGTGTATCAGCAGCCACTTTTGGGGCGGGTTTGTGGGCCACTCCAAAGCAGATTCCCTAAAACGTGCTGAGAACAAATTTCAACGCAGACTATTGCTGGCACCCAGAGATGTAGCAAGGATCATCTGCCATGAGGCGCTGGGACTACGGCATATTAAGGATCTGATTGGTGTTGCCCCACTTCTGCTGTCGCTGAAATACTGGTCAAATCCTGTGGCTAGTTTGGTACAAGATTGTTTGACTAATTGCATACAATTGTCTAATTCTAATAGAATTCCGAGGCTAACATTCCTGCGAACCTCCTTCCGGGATGTAGGTCTGGAGGATATGTTAACTCATCCAGAGTCCCTACCCATCAATGCAAAGGAACTGGTTAAAAATCGCTACATAGGGTACAGCTTAAAGCTTAGAATACAGGGAGCATTGAACCTGAAAACGTTTGACCGCTAAGTCCAGATTTCAACCATGAACTTAATGGAACCTTATTTTTCCTGGTTCTCGAGCTCTTCATCATATTCCCTTCTTGTTTTATTTAGATTAAATCTGATACATTTTAGAGTGGCCATCCAGGAGCAATGTACCTGGAAAAAAGTGCTCCGAATTGCCCCTGCAATACTTTTTCTAAACAAAGCACGTCACTTTTTTTTATTTTGTTCACTTTATTCTGCTCCTAGAAATTCTTATATATTGCCCCTTTTACGACAATTACAAACTATTTCTCACAAGGAAGCATTGATTAGTGTCCAAAAATTGTCATAATAACAAATGTGTTTTTCTGTTTTAAATTTTATCAGAGCTACTATAGCTATTAGGAAACAATACGAACTGGTGGATGCAGTTGTATATTAATTCAAGTTGGGACAGTATATATTTCTAGACTTGACTTTGTGATATTTGCTATATGTAAGTTATTGATTTGCTGTTTATTTATGATGGTTTTATATATTAATTCGGTTTTGCTACTGTTTTTAGGTATTATTATGGAAGCATTGACACAAGTAATGCATTATGCACAATGTATCTGTACTTTTATGGCATCTTGCTGAATAAAGAAATGTTGACTGACTGACTCCCAGGAAAGGGAATAATAGAGACCTGCCATTGGAAGATGTGTTACCTCTCCCTGGCAAGAAGCCACACAGAGTTTGAGCCCAAAAGGCACACTTCAAAGAGGAAGCCACCTTTGAAGGGCAAATGGTGGACACACATGAGAGGGGCTTTCGAAGACAGGCTGGCCTCAGGGATAGAGAGGGTAAACCAGTTGCCAAATTCATTTTCTCATGGGCATTTAGCCCTCGGGTAGCTGCACCTTTTGGGTGGGCTACCAAGATCCACACAGTGAGAGAGGGCTTCTGCCAACTTGGGAATGGGCAGAATTTTGCACTGTGGGTAGCTAGGTGCCACACATTGCGGAAAGAATCCATCAGATAGGAGGGGACCTGAAAGCCTATTGGTTAGCAGTCACCACATCTCCCAAAGGCACCCTTGCACCCAGACCTCAGATCGTGTCTGTACTGGAAAGCCTGACGTGCTGTTTCCTGGACCTGGCAAAGAGAGGCTGCACAAAAGACTGGGCTGCACCTGCTGCTCATGGGCTAGCAAAGAGAGCATTGTGCCTGTGGTGCCCTCCGTGA
The DNA here is from genome assembly GCF_031143425.1 of Pleurodeles waltl. Taxonomy (NCBI): domain Eukaryota; kingdom Metazoa; phylum Chordata; class Amphibia; order Caudata; family Salamandridae; genus Pleurodeles; species Pleurodeles waltl. Next base: position 355,887,428 of record NC_090446.1, on the reverse strand, counting down.
GTAAAAGTTGGCCGCAAACCCCAGACAGAAGAGGTGAATTCCAAGAGTCAGTGGACTGAATTCCTGTTCCAGCACCAGGGCCACAAAAGCTGAAGAAGCCACCTTGGCAGAGTTGGTAGCCGCCACTGCTTGCTCTCAGCTAACCGCCAAAACACAACCTGGGATACCGAACCCTGACACTTAACAATTTGCATCTGAGTGTGCTGGACCCGGGAGAGTTGTCAAAGTTCAGTTTAGTCACCCACGGCAGACTCTAGCTACAGTTCAAGGGAACTGCTGGTTTGCTGTGAACAGAAACCAGCAGACCAATGGCCACTGTTTATTAGCTGAACTCCCCCTGGACTTCCAGGGACATTGGCTTCTGTGGCCAAAGTTGCCCCACTGTATTCGTAGACCAGGGGTGCCCCAGAAAGACCCCCTTCAACTGGATCAGCATCCTCAGCATCTTCATCATCTTCAACATCCTGTATCCATTGCATCAGAATCACTGTATTGAAGTCAATGCAAGTTTGCCCACGGAGCTTGGAACTGGGCTGGAGGCTGCTTTGACTGCAAGGAAGCCACTATTCCTAATTCCTCTGGCCCAGTATGAGTATTGCATGGCCTGCTAATCCTTACTGCTCCCGTTGACTTGCTCACAAAAAATGTCCAGTGTACCTGAACACAACTTTAGAAAGTTTTCAAAGTAACTGCTAACCGCAGTAGTTGCCCTGCTTGTTTGCTTTTTGAGTGAAAAGCTGTGATTACGATTTCCACTTTAGAGGTTAAGGCTTCAACAGCACTGGTGTTAGCAATAGCGATGGACTTCACCAGTTGTTTGATCCTGCTGGGATCATTGGTTATAAGATATGGATCCAGTTTGTATTCATTCAATTTGAGTAGACAAATTATGACGGAGAGCTATATCAGGAGAACAGTTAGAACAGAGTTCACAGTTAGTATGTTCGATTGCATGTGTGGATCTATTCAGGGTGGAAAGTTTGGGCAACCTTGAAAGTATGCACATTCAAGAATTCAAGTGTTTCAACACAATTTGTAATGTATATTTATGGGATCACAGCAGTTTGTATTTAAACCACTGTTCTAAAGGATGATATGGGAATTTGTATGCTCTAAGTAATTTTTTATGCTGAGTAATTTCCGTTGTGTTGCTTGGATGGGTGGTCATTTAATTGTCGTAAGGGCATTTTTCATTAGTGAGAATCGTATATTAATCTAGAAGAACTGCTAACTGGGAGGGTTTATCTGTGCATTAGTCATATATTTCTCAGTTGAAATTGACAAGCGGCCAGTACAGGGGTGAAAAGGCACTACGTTTTGTCCTGTGAGCTATTATTCTACAAAGTCACCATTAATTGCCATATCTCCACGCCTAGACTCTATTCATTTGACAGAGCTTTATCAGGGGCTCATATTTTTATGCCATTGATCAAATGTTTTATAGATCAATACCCTAAAGCTTCTGAGAAATATTTTGCAAGCACAAAGAAGATGCTCTTAAGGTTTCCTTGTCTCAAATATTTATCAGACTGTGAAAAAATAAAGACTGTGAAAAAACTTAAAGGATGATTTGAAAGCTTAGGCAATTTTACATACCATGCGGTTTGGCAACAAAGTCTAGCAAATGCGTGTTACCTTTTCAAAAACTGCCAGCCTGATATTTCAACTGATACATCTTATAAAGAACAGGATTACAGAAATGCCAAAGACACCAGTCAGGGTACAAAAGGAGGTTGAGATATATATTAACCTATAAAAACAGCAACGGCGGATGATCTATCAGAGGAATTTTGTAAGTGGAATTGTTTATGTTTGTTTTAGCTGAGCCAAGTAATACATGAAAATGTGCCCTACTAGTGTGTGTAGACCAAGACAGATGAAGCCTCCTTTGCCCCAGGTACTCAGCCTGGTAGCCTAAATACAAAGAGTGGTTCCATACAGGGACGAAACATAGTTCCAAGGAGCTCTCTCTTAAATTCAAATCCTAGACCATTCAGCAAAAATTGATAATTTGTGCAGAGTTCTAACCATTAACTAATCGGTAGTATCCTATGCGTCCATGTTCATTTACTAGAGTGTGACATAAGCTACAACTCAGAAAGAGAATATAAGGACACTGGAAGTCACACTAGTGATCGTCAGTAAAGCAAAAATTTAATGTTTCACTTTTGACCCAGCAGACTTTAAGTGTCCCTAGCATGGGAATGCTAATTATATCCATAGGGCTGGAATTGGCTTTACTGATTAGAGGATCAATAAATGTTCCATCAATAAAGCTTCCAATCTTTTATTAACATTTATTGATTGTTTTCTTTCAATAGTGAGCAGTGCAAGATCGTACAATCATTATTTGAAGTACATATGCAGATAATAACGTTTGAGCAATACGTACGTTGAGAAAAAACAACAACATCAGGAACATTAATGATATGTTGGCAATGGAGAGGAGATGAACATCAGATCATTCCATAGGGACACAGGGATCAGCAACAAGAGAATCACACAGTACCAGCAATAAAAAAACATGCATCTTGAAATTGGTGTTGCATTGTGTCATACTACGTATCTAGTCTGAGTCAGAGGGACAGCACTTGCTGCCCCAACGTATGGAGATTTCATCCTTAGCTATCAGAAGCGCCATGGCAGTAAACCCGCACACCCCTTGAGGAACGTCAGCAACGTATCCCATAAGGGCCATTAATGAGTTATGATTTAAAGTTCTCCCAATCATCATGGAAAGCTGTGTGAATATTAACCACAAGTAATTGTCAATAAGACTGCAATCCACACGTCATGTGGGACAAATCAACTTTGGGGTTGTGCATTTAGGGCAGTTGGAAGACCTATATTGATCAAATTTGTCCTATGTGCTAAGTGATGAATAAGCACAATGCAGAAATTTGTAATGTATACATTTATGTCCATGGTTGGGAGATACAAGTTTGGTTTGAGCGCAGCAAAAGAGACATGTTTTATCTGACAATAGTCGGTCTAGTTCACGGCCACAAATGCTGAAAAGTACAAAGGCCCTGATTATAAATTCAGGGCTAAATTGAAATGCCATTGCAAACAGAGTTTGCAACAAATCAGAATTGTGAGTTGTGTGATAATTATCACAGCCTCGCATTTTCCGCCTGATAGTTCTGGCAAATCCAACCTTTTGGAATGTATTGGAGGAAAAATTCTGGAAAAAGGCAGCACATGAAATTTAGTGTGTTAAATTTCATTTTATATGCTACACCTCATTTCCTAGCTGAAAAAATGAAATAAGAGGCATTTACCACACGCACTAAAACCTTCTCACAGAGGTAAAGGTATTTTGCTAGGTTTGGTAAATACCTGAGGTAGTGGTATTATGCCAGGTGTGGTAAGTACTCCACCTTATTCAGCACAACTTAATATCAGGGCCTAATGTCAGATGATTCCACAACTTAATATCAGGGCCTAAGATCTGATGATTCTAATAAAGCCATCTCCTATTAATGTGAATTTAATTCAGAGCTATATTTCAATCTGGAATGGGCTGTAGTCTAACAGTTTCTTGCAGCTTTTGTTAGAAGGTTCATGAGAATACATCAACATTTTTAATGCCTTAGACTGCACCAGGCATAGCCATGAGAGTCTAACCAAATAGGACGGAATGCCAAGGGGAAATTCCTAAGGGTGATAATGACTAATCAGTTACTAGATCAAGTTAGTTTTCAGAAGTAATTGGACATAACTCATTCAAGGGCCAGAGAGAATTTTACCGAGGCCAGGTATGTACCTAAATATTTCAGGCTGCTCATATTTAACATTTAAACTAATAGTTCCATAATTGTAATTATTTTAATTATTTTGTTACATTTTCCAAAATTTGCCAACGGCCCTGAAAATAAAAAAATAAGTAAAATGTGTTTGTGAAAAGTAAGTGGTTTTCAGTCCATCTACATATACTTCAGGGACTCCAAGATTAGGGGTAGTGAAAGGGCTTCTTTAGCTCTGGGCTGATATGACACTTCTTGCCATGCTTGGTTGCTTTAATTCATTCATTTAGTAATCTCTAACCGGGTTTACTTGCTTGAGAATCGTGTATGACCCTTTGAACTTTTGTGCTATCAAGGTAATAGTTTGTCAGATTCAGGCTTTCCAAGTCTGGTGGAGGTTTTTAAAAAAAAGAAAATTAAAAACCTGTAAAACTCAGTGGCTATCACTGTTTTCTTTTTATGTGCTTCATGAAAAATCATAGGATGGTGTTTTTCCGATGCTTATAAATAATGTGGTTTTTATTTCCATCCTTCCCTCATTTATTCCTGTTATTAAATTAATACTTCCTTCCGTCTTTCCTGCTCCTGATTCTCTTCTCTGTAACGTTTACTTATATTTGCTCTCCTAAGTAGCTTTCCATTATTTCTCTCACCTTCCTGCCTGTCTCATTTCCCAGCACTCAAACTCATCTTTCCAGCAGTACAGAACTACACTATTTCCAGGATGCATATGGATGGGGATATATTTGCACCCATTAAGATTTGATTTCAGCAGATAAAAGTCTAGTCATGAAAATTGAACACATCTTTCTGCTGCAGTAGTCTTCAAACAAATTACAAAGATTGACTGAAGGAAGATTTTATGCATAGAACATGGGATCTACTATATCTTGGGGTGTTTAGTGCTCTGCTACTGCTGTATAATACATGGGAATCTGTAATGCCTGTAAACAGGTACTCTTTCATTTCTTTATATTCTGTGATTTGTGACACGCCAAGTCGCTGATTATAAAAAATGGACATCAGAACTAGAGTATTACAAATTATTACAGTTGAGTTCTGACGCCACAATGCCTGCCGCCAAGGAAGCAGCTGAGGTGAAAGGCAGGTCAGGTCATGGGGTATAATTGAGGGAATTGTTTAAAGCAACAACAATGGAATGTTGCTTTTTTTTCTTCTGCTCTATATTTATTTTAATAGCAACAATGACAGAGAGAATATGTTTATTTTTTAACTGCTTAGAGAAAAGCAAGAATCTTTCTGCATATTTCTACACATTCTGAGCTAATGCAGCTTTTTGTTTTTTTAAACTGACTTTTATTGAACTGTTTTTAATATTTGTTTGCACCAAATATGTAACCAGTTTTTAATGTCTTTAATTTTGCACTGTTTTTCTTCGTGTTTGTAAACATGCTTGTTCTTTCATATGGAAGTGCTATGAACCAAGGTTATAAGTGGTTTGTGGGAAGAGTGATGGTGTGACCATGTATTTTATGGGATAAAGTAGCCCCTGACATATATGATATGGATAAAGGATATATGCAAGTCAGCTCAGAGTTCCATAACCTTATGAAGCAACTCGGCTTTTAGTCTCATTCTTTTACATGGTTAGGAACTCCTCAGTGACTTGCAATATCCTTATAATGTACAACAAGGGGTACTTTTCCCCCTATATAGTGTATCAAGATATCTAGAAATTGGTTAATAAATGTGGTAGTACTGTCTGATCCAGACATATTTCTGCTCTGTGTGGTCATATAGGAGCCATCTGGTAAGGAATTAATATGGAGACAGTTATTTATACAGTCGTTGGTGGCAGCATACTCTGATGCTGTACTATGCCTTGGTTGTTTGTCTGTTCAGTTCACACACTATTACTGAAGTTTATTTTGCATTATTGGGCCGAGCCTATGGAACTTTGTATTTACTTGAAAGCCAGCACAAGGACAGCTAAGAATTGATATTCACCAACCATGTGGACCTTTGTTTTTTTTAAAGCAGAGGGTAGTGGGCTGTGCTCCTCCCAGGCATTTGTAAGGGATGTACAAGGCACTTTACCTTTGTGTTCTGTGCAGTAGCTTCTATTCTAGTGCATTTTCTGTTTGGGGGGAAAAGAACAGACACAGCTCAATATGATTTAATTAAATGCATCACTGTAATCTGTACTGGTGATTTCATCAGATGCTAGGTCTTTTTTCTGCACAACAGCTTCCAAGGTACATTTTGACATGGTGGCAATAAGAATGAAATATGAAGTTAATGACCCGGGGCCTGTATCATGACCAAGTTCTTATTCAGTATACTGGTTCAGAATTGGTCCAAGCTCCAGATTGTTCTGTCTGCAGCACATACTTGGAAACACATAGCAGTGATTGTCTCTTCTGGTTCTAAAGTATACTGTCTGCAATATATATACACTCACTCATATATTTTCTAAGTTAATATATGTACTGTAGGCAACTCAGTTCGGCAATAATGGTGCATTGATCTCTTTCAAGCCTGTTCTTTATTGCTGAAGATGTCAAGGGATGGTCATTGTCTTTCTGTATGAGGGGGACGCAGCTTCTTTAGGAATGTTTTTCAGTTCATTGCTGTGTAAATATCAGAACAAGGGTGTTAAGTAGAGACCCTTTATGTGAGAACATTCATTGTAGAAGCATTGCATACATAGTGATCTTTGTTGCCACAATCTTGATACCCGAGCTTTCAGGAAAAAGCTCTGTTCCTCTCGCATTGAAGGAGGGTGACATCATGGTGGTGCCTCTTCCCATGGACTGCAACCCTACTCATAGTTTAGCTATCAGTCAGTTCCCCACTACACAGCAATGAGCAGTGAATAAGGAGGTGAGCCAAGCTCCCCAAGTGGAAGTGAAAGTAGGTCCAGGGAGACTGGGACCTTGCAGGTGGTCAAAAGGGAATATTGATAAGCTTACCATGACACAGAAGTGCCATAGCAGACGCATCCATCACAGAAAAGTGCTTGCAAGTAGACTGCGCTTCTACAGCTTTGATACCAGAAGGGACCAAAGCAGTAAAAATGCAGGAAAATGTGGTGTTTATGGCTTTCTAATGAAAAACAAATGTATTCCCTTTGGTGGTATTGTATTGGTTAAGATAGGTTTCAAAAGTAGAAATCCTAGTCATGTTTATGGAGGCACTTCATGTTATATTGTTACTTAGTGTTACTTTCCAGAAATGCTTATATCCAGTGCCAAACTTCCGGAACTTATGTTCACGTGAACAGGACTCAAAGAACGAACTATGTGAATTTCTGCTAGAGGGAAAATATAAACGAACCTTCAAAGTGATACTACATAGGGGCTTCGTTTCATAATTTTTTGGGGTTTACAGTGATCAATGAATGCAATGGCAATCAGGACTGATTACTGTTGTGCCAAATTGGTTTATACATTCAGGCAGCAAACTAATGAGGGTTTGAGAATGGCTTACCTGCTCAGGTGTAGGGAGCAAAAGTGGTGCAGATGTGCGTGCACAATAACTTTTGGAAACGGCAACAAGGCAGATTGATTCCCTATAAAACGGTTAACCTTTCAAAATGTTCATATTATTTTTTTAATTTGACAACAAGGTAATGCTATAAATGTATAAATAACCCCTGCTACTAACATAACTTGCCACATTGAAATAGTGAGAGAACTAGCGGTGGCAATTAATCATGAAACCCCTGGGAGTACATATATTCACAGAACTACAGGATTTATATCCTCAAGTACATTCCAATTACAGGATTTTCTGGCTTCTTTTTTCACCATCAACACACTGATATCCATTGTCTCCATTCCATATTTTCTCTCCAAGATGAACATCCATATCATCAACATATCAAAGACTATGTGAATAAATATTATTGTGATTTTGGTTCTGTATTTTACGACTGCCATCCTGAATAAATTTAATTTGCAATTCATTTCTTTAGCCGACACACTGCCTAACACGTTTCTACTGCATAATCTTGTAGGGCTTATTTACTAGATGGGATATAAAATGTTACAGAACTTAAATTTCTCTTTTCTTTTCTGTGTTGATTTTCTGAATGTTGATAAATGTAGTCACACTTACATATACGTCCTTTTAAAAAAAAATGAGAATAAAAATAACTTCTTTTATAAAAATGGATTTTGAAATGCATAAAATGCCCCCCAAAAATAAAGTCATAGATGTTTATGATTGAATTATTGTTGAAATTACATAAACTGGCTTACCTGGACTTCATTTTGGGGATGAGTAACTTTAAATGACCATAAAATTAAATATATAGAGAGTTTTCAGTTGTTATCTACCTGCATGATGCACTGTGATCTTTTAGGCCTCAGCCTATATGAGGAATTGGGAGATCTCCAAAAGATTGGTAACTCCGGACGGTTAGTATGCCATGTACCAGACTGGCTTCCTAAAAGTCAGTAGTGCTGATACTAACCGGAGCCTGCATCACCCCACGTGCTCTACACAGGCCCTTTTTGTAAATCTAACATTTCTTCAGAGACTGTAGGTTCAGCATTAAAATAACATGTTTCTTGTGTTTCACAGATTGTGTTTGTCATAGAATGAAAAGTAATGGCCCAATCTCTTCAAGCAAGACAGCATTTTATAGTGATCAATGAGTTCTTGTCGGGCAAACAAAGGATGGCCCCAGGCTCCCTGGGATACTACGTGGACAGAGATCAAACGAGGGGCCGGACACTGGGCTTTAAATACAAACCGGATATATTGATGCGGAGAGGCTCTGCCAAGGCATTGAACCTGCGGGAGGCAGGGTTCTTGTACGCCATAGTCTGTCTGCCACGCAGGGTCAGTCTGGTCTCCAACGATGAGCTCCTCGCCTCCATCTGTTCTATGCAGCCTAACGACGTGGTTCAACTCCGGCACAACAGGACGGTGCTCGTAGGGATTGTTGTGTCCATCTGGGAGGCCATGAACAAAGCAGATCCCAATGATCTGCTGAAGCTACGCATCGAAGTGGAACTACTGGTGAGAGACATGGACATTACTGTCACTTTTCCCACGTTTCTTCAATCATATTTTAAACAAATTCGATGCAGTCAGCTAGAAAACTCTAAGTTAATGTGCTTCGAGGACATTCTGGAAAAGATTACGGTCTTAAAACCATGTATGTAATGAGAGCTACTTATGTTCAATGAAAATCCTTCTGAGCTACTAATATTGTTAGATTTGCAATAACCAAGTGAGAGAAGATTACCACTATATACAACACTTCTAGCAGTGATCACCTTAAGTTTTGTTACACCACTGCGTATGAGTTTTTCAATAGCTCCTGCTTTCTTACGGTGCTTCTACAAGGGACATACTATGACTTTTGGGGCCCCAGGCAGAAAGGGAATGTTTGAGGTCCCCGTAACTTGCATGCATTGTGAAATCACAGAAAATGACATCCTAGAAATTCCATTATTTGGCTATTGTTGAGCAACTTTGCAACAAGCAACTTTCTTGGCGCAGATATCAGTAAAACAAAATCACAAATATTTACACTAATAAAATAAGCACACATATATTTTACATTTCAATTAACTGGAAATACATAATATTTTCACACTGAATGGAAAGGTTTGGCCTTGGTCACTCCAAAACTTATAAGTTCAATCAAATGCTAACAATTTGTTTCCCGATTAGTGCATTAGACTGTGTATGTGGTATTTATATAGCACAAACCTAGCCGAAAGGCTGCAAAGCACTGTACAGTGTCAAATACACAGTCACCTTGTGATAAGAAGGAGTAGATGATTTGTGGATCATGACTGCATCATTATTTCGTTTTTTTTTTTAAATTGAGTATTCGCTGTTTCCTAAATTGCAGGTGACTCTGGGCTGTCCGGATGGGTATGGGAATTTCATTCTAGATCCTTGGTGCATTGATGGGAAAGACCCTTTTCTTGTTTTTTCTTATTTTAGAATATCATCCCGTTTTTCCATCTGAAGGTGTCCTTACTGCGGTTTTCTGGAGAGCCACTGTAGATGCTGAGCTTCTCATCTAAGAAGGCAGGGGTGTCATTTGTGTAGTGCAAACATAGGCAAAAGCAGTGGAGCACTGTACATAGTCAATGACAAGCAGAAAGTCAAGGAATGATGGATGGGAAAAGTAGCTGATTTGTAGACTGTTAACATTGTGATAGCTTGCAAATAATGTAGCTGAGCTTGAAGATGGTGTGGGCTAGCAAGGAGGACCTGTGAAGTTCCATCACAGTGTTGTGAGGTGGTCCTATTTCTTCGTGCTCTAGTGAGGTGTGCTGCAGCATGTAGAATGCAGTTAAGGAGGCCAGTGCGATTTAAGATTCCAAGATGGTTTCCCAGATTCCCAGTGCAAGGTAGGATATTTGCAAAAAAGATATGACCAGTTAAAAATAGCCTGGCTTCTATCAAAGCTATCACTCCAGTCACTGAAAAACACCAAAAACACTAGAAACTACCAGAATACAATCAGATGTAGGCTAAAAGGATTTAATGTCATCTTCTAAGAGTCATGGCTACAACACCTCATCAACATCCTGTAAAGCCTTTAAATGTTCTGATACTAATAATTAGTATACACTTAAAGGGTTTCTGAGTGCACTTCATTTTGCAAAGTAGCATGATGCAGATTCAGTTGAGATACGTCTCCTCTCATTTGATTTCTCCTAATATGTTCAAATGCACTTAAATACTGCTACAAACCAGGCCCACTAACTGGCCCATTTCCATGGGCCTCACAATGCTGGACTACGGCTATAAGGCCAATTGGAGAGGGGCCAGGCCTTTAGGGTTGTGTCTGGTTGGCATTTACCATCATCAATAGTACTTCCATGTCTAGAACAGAGCAAAGAACCTTAATAAAACGTCTAAGGATATAACAATATAGAACAAAATGTCCGTACCTCATCATCTAAGTAAAATCTCTCAAATTGGAAGTACACAAAATATAAAGGCAAGTGGTATGAGCAGAGGCCTTCTAATCTGAGGCTCCCCTGGAGGACCTTAATTGATCATAGGGTGGCATCATCCTCACCAATGGCTAAGATTAATTCAAGCATTCGATTCTTCACTTTTTTGTAGACTTTAGGGAGTAGCCCTAAGTGAGATGAGTAGGCCCAGATGTGGGTCCTGTGCACACAGTGTCACTGGAACCAAGCTATACCTGGTTGATGATCCCTAACTAGGGCAACATCTGTCCTGGGTCGCTTGTGTTCTGGTTCAGGGAGCACCTGGCCTGGTAGTTCGGTCTGAACTTTTTACATTGAAGCAAGGTCAAGACTGATTTACATATGGGTGGGTCCCAACTGAGGCATCATGGTGTGCAAAATACAGATGGAGTAGGATGCAGCCCGAGTATTTACCAGTTGCTAAGATTAATTCAAGCATTTCATCCATCACTTTTTATGTACTTTATTTTGTGGACAGAAAAATACAGCCATAATTTGGGTACAGTCCCACTACACGTGCTGATATATTAATAGCTACACCCTTCAGAGGGGCCTCTTGCCCTGGGCCTTGCAGCCATGAACCAGAGCTGCAAGGACCAGAACAGCAGGCTTCCTCCCTTGGGCCTCTCAGTGCTAGACTTAGCCATAATCTGGGTTTTTTGGGTCTAGAATATCCATGAGCCCTGGTGCTACTGCATCTGCTGCACTACTGACACCCCAGAGAGAGGCCCTCCATGAGTCTCACAGCCATACGCCTGCTCTGCTAAGCTCATGGACTGGTGCCTCCTCCCCTGAATGTCTAACCAAGGCCGGCTACAATGGCCAGGGGAGGGAGGGCCTCTCACAGGCCTCACGGGCTCTGGGACATGGCTGCAATGCCTGTGAAAAAGAGGCAAGTAGCACAGCAATGGTGCCATGGGTGCTGGTGCAAAGTAAAACACTCCTTTGCTCTTGACCACTGCCTGCACATTAAAATAAAGCCATAATTTAGGAACATTGGGCACTTAATACCCCTAGGCCTAGTGCCACTGCACCTGCTGCACTGCTGATGGCTATGCCCCTGACCAATGGCTATGCCCATGCAGCAAAGGAATGTGTTAGGCCCATCTAGTTTGCATACAGCGTAAAATCACTGGAAATTACATCACAGGACATGGACCATGATAGCACAGAAGCATAGCTTCAAGGCCCGGAGGAGAGGGGCCCAGAGGAGAGGGGCCCCCTCATGGCCTGGCAATGCTACACCATGGTTACAAGGCATAGGGTAGGGACATCCACTCCCCTAGACCTCACAACTGTGATCTAGAGCTGCAAGGCCCAGGGAAGGTACCCAGGATAGGGGAGCCCTCTACCTTTGGCCGCACAACAATGGTGTAGCACTGGAAAACCAGTCGAAAGGTGTCTCATTCCATGAACCACCCCACCATGATCTATAGTGGTGAGGCCCATGGGAGCTTTGCCCCACCCCCTGGCCTCAAAGCTATGATGTAGTGCTTCAAAGCCCATTGGATGAGGCCCCACTGCCCTGGGCTTCACATCCATGTTCAAATGCTGTATGTTGGAAATGGGGTCTCTAGTTGGCAGAGGTATACACCCTTGTCCAAATAGTGACCGCAATCCTAGTCAGGGTAAGTCACACACAATCCAAATTATCCTGTGCCCACCCTCTGGTAGCTTGGCACTGAGCAGTCAGGCTTAACTTAGAAGGCAATGTGTAAAGTATTTGTGCAATCAATGATGCAATAACACAGTGAGAACACCACAAAAACACATAACACAGTTTTAGAAAAATCTTGGATATTTATCTGGTTAAATTAAGGTCAAAACAATCAGGATTTGAGAATCACAAGATCAAATATCGCTTTGGTAATGATAAGAAAAGTCTTAACTTCTTGAAAGCAAAAATTGTCTCTTGCAAGCACAAAGTACCTGGTTTGCGTCAAAATTACACGCACGAGGACCGCAGAGGAGGAGATGCGTGGAAAAAGGTAGATGTGCGTCGGATTTTCCAGGTGCACGCAGACGATGCGTTAATTGTTTTCCATATGGCAAGGACTTTGCGTCAGATTCCGGTGCACAGGCTTGAATCCTCTTTGCAATGTGGGGTCTTTTGACACCAAGGTACGATGTGTGGAAATCCTTGGTGTGTGGGGTTAATTCACAGCTGTTGCATCGATCCAGTGGGTGATGCAGCGGAATTTCTGGTGCACGGCTGGCACTGCGTTAATTCCTCTCGCAGGAAGTAGGGCTGTGTCGTTCTGGCTCGGTGATGCGTAGATCCAGTGGGCTGTGAGTCGACATTCCAGTTGCAACGTTGGCGCTGCGTCGATCTCTCACTCAGGGAGCTGGGCCAAGTTGTTCCGGTTCAGCGATGCAGTGATTTTCCACTGGACAGGCTGTGCGTCACTTCCGACAGGCTGGGCATCGATTTTCACTGCACAAGGAGTTTCTTTGCAGAGATTAAGGCCCTCATTACGATCTTGGCGGTTTGGCCCGCCATGCCGGCAGTGGTGACTGAAGCTGCCAGCCGGCATGGCGGGCCACACCGCCGTATTATGAACATGGTGAGGGCTGCCGACCCCTGGCGGCGAGTTGAAACTCCATCCGCCAGGGTAGAGGCGCTACCCTGCGGATAATGTTTCATTTCCTGCCAGCCTTTTCCTGGTGGGATATCCCGCCAGGAAAAGGCTGGCGGAGGGGGTGCCCCTGGGCTCCCCTGGCGGCCCCTGCACTGCCCATGCGCTTTGCATGGGCAGTGCAGGGGCCCCAGTGCAGAGCCCCATCGCGCAGGTAACTGCCTGATTTTCGGGCAGTGATTTGCGCGACGGGTGCAACTTCACCTGCCGCACAGAGGCATTGATGGAGCCACCGTCAATGTCCCGGACGAGCCTTTCTGTGAGCCGGCGGCGGAAACAATGTTTCTGCACGCCGGTCCACAGAAATGTTCATTATCTGCCCGGCGGGGTTCCGGGGTCGCTGGCTGTCAGTGTTTTGACCGCCAGCATGAACATGGCGGTTGTTTCCGCCGTGTTCATAATGACCACCTAAGTCTTTTTGCCCTGAGACTTCAAGAAACAGGAGGCAAGCTCAGTCCAAGCCCTTGGAGAGCAGTTCTCAGCAGAGCCAGAGGCCAGCAAGACAGCAGGACAACAGCATGGCATCAGTCCTTTACAGCAAAGCAGTCCAGTCGAGTCCTTTGGGCAGCCAGGCGCTTTCTCTTGGCAGGTTGCAGAGTTTCTTTCCCAAGAAGTGTCTAGTTTGGTAGGGTCAGGGACCCAGTTTAAATACCTAAAAGTGCCTTTGAAGTGGGGTAGACTTCAAAGAGTGGTTTTGAAGTGCACAAGGTCCCCTTTGAGTACAACCCTGTCTGCCAGGGTCTCAGCAGGGGGTTTGACAGTACTTTGTGTGAGGGCAGGCCACTGTCCTTTGAAATGTAAGTGTCAGGCCCTCCACCCTTCCAGCCCAGGAAGACCTGAAGACCTATTCAGTATGCAGATGTGTTCTGGTGTGACTAAGAATCCCATGTTTGTCTGGGTGAAATGCATAAGGGAGCTGTCAACCAGCCCAGACATGGATTGGAGACAGGCTGTAAGGCACAGAAGGATTTAAGTGCAAAGAAATGCTCACTTTCTAAAAGTAGCATTTCTAAAAAAGTAATATGAAATCCAACCTCACCAGTCAGCATGATTTTGTTTTACCATTCTGGCCGAACTAAGTATGACCTGCTTACCCCTTTCTAATCAGAATCTACCACTCAAACAGTTTATGAGGGTAGCCTTAATGTTAGCCTATGAAAGGAGCAGTGGAAAACAAATTTAGGAGGTTTCCACTACCAGGACATATAAAACACACAGATTTATGTCCTGCCTTATACCCACACAGCACCCTGTCCTCTGGCTTACCTAGGGCCTACCTTAGGGGTGACATGTATTTAGAAAAAGGGGAGTTTAAGGCTTGGCAAGTACTTTTACATGCCAAGTTGAAGTGGCAGTGAGACCCCACTCACAGGCCTTGCACATGGTTAAGAGGCTACTTATGTGGGTGGCACAAACAGTGCTGCAGGCCCACTATAGCATTCAATCTAAAGGCCCTGGACACCTGTAGTGCAATTTACTAGGGACTTACAAGTAGATCAAATATGCCAGTTGGGTAAGAACCAATGTTACCATGTTTTTAAGAAGAAGCATATGAACTTTAGCACTGGTTAGCAGTGATGAGTCCAGCAAAACAGTGTCAAAAAGTGTAGGGAGTCAGGCAAAAAGTTGGGGGTGAGCACACTAAGGCTGTCAGGTCTAACACTGCAAGACCTGGAAAAGGAAAATTCCCTTTGCTGGTCCTAACAGCCATGGTCCCCATCCATTGCTGCAAGAGCCTGTAGGGTGGCCACTTTTTCATTATCATTTCACCGGACTGTATGTGCCTTTAGAGGATCACTGCATGTATGAAGACACAATTTGTGGACAGAAACTTTAGAGGATGTTTATTTGGATGCCGGGTAACTAAGAGTCATGTGGTGATAAACATTGAAATAAAAGGAATAACAAACTATACTAACATTTACAAAGATGTGTATCATTTCTCAAGTCATAAAGGAATGAATTTCAACATTTCCATGAGTACACATTAAATAATATAAATTCCTTTCCATGAAGATAAATTGGAATTCACTTTGTTACATAGGGGCTTATTTACAAGCCCCTGTGGCGCAGTGTGGCACAGCAAGTGTCTTGCTGGGCCACCATGCGCCACCGGGATAGGACAGAAATGCGCTGTATCTACAAGACGTCACCTCCCTTCTGTTAACAATCAAGTCCTTGACTTCTATCAACATATATTCACTGATGCCTTTGGCACTGCAACTATCAGGCATCACCTTTTTCTCTCCATTTTGCTGTAATGCTATCTTCCTCTTGTCCCATTTATCTCCTTTCTCAAGAATAACATGCCACTCATGTACACTCTTGACTTTAAACGGTCCCATAAATTTAGACAATCCTGCCTCCAACTGACATTTTTAAATCTTAACCCAATCACCTGTTTCCACATTACTCTTCTTGATACCTACTCCTTCCTTATTGATGATAACAATATCACTCTGCAAAGACAACCAAGCACGGAGTAACTTGGTACCTGGTTTCCTTCCCCTTATACATTCAAAGGGAGACATTTTAATTGTTCAATTAATGGTGGTTCGATGTGCCCATACTAGTTCCGCCACTATTTCTTTCACCTCCTGTCACTGCGAAGTGCCACCAAAATGGTGCCTTTGACTAATCGGGTATCCCTCTCCATGAGATCATTCCCTTGTTGGTTGTTAAGTGAAGTGCACCTCTGCTTAATATCACATATGACTTAAAATTCCTGAATTTCCAACAAAATAAGCTGAGTTCCATTGTCAGTAATGAGTATTTTGGGAAATCCTTCCTTGTGAAACACTTTTTAAAATACTACAATGGTATTTCTGATTGTCACCCCCTTATGAATTTGACTACAGGCCATTTAGAATGAACATCCATCATAACAAGGGCATATCTTAATTCAGATTTAAATTTAATTCATAGGCCCAATAAAATCCAAACACTGCACTGTGGTTACCCTACCTCCTCAATATGTCCTCTCTCTTCCTGTACTCCGTTTTGAGCCTTTTTTCACTGTCTTCACACTCCTGGCATCTCAACACCCAACTTTTAACATGATCATCCATACCAGGCCACGAAAACCTTCTCGCAATCGTTTCTTGGTAAAAGTTTGTCCTAGGTTACCCTCATGTGCCAAACATGCAATGCGATTCCTCAAACCTTGTGGTGTCATTCCTCATTATGACTTCTTGACCTTCAAAAGATAACTATTCCAAAATCTTTAAATGTGGTCTTATCCCATTAGCTACTGTGCTTTCTCTCCTACACTTCTTGACAATAAATGTTAAACTCTTTCAGCACTTCATCCAGTTGCATTTCTCTGTTCCAATCCTCCTTGGTAAGCACACCTTTCTTAAAGGTCTCATACCTATGCAGCCATGCTACAGCTCCTTCAAGTTTCTTATATGTCACTGCTTTTAGGTCCTCATCACTCCAATTTTGCAAGAGACGCAATAAGCAGTCCGCTTGAGTATTCTTCCACCTGGGAATATACTCTACTTTGTACCTGTATTCCCAAAGTCTCGCTGCCAACCTTGTTAGCCTCGCTGATCCTTTACCAACTCCACCTGGTGTCAACACCTTGACTAAAGGTTTGTGATCTGTGCGGAGCACAAATTCCAGGCCCCATACATATATGTGGTAATATTCCATAGTCCAAGCAGCAGCTAATCTTTCCCGTTCCAGTTTTTTTCCATTTTGTTATGTATTTGAGACATAATAGCACCAATTCCAGTGGCACTGGGATCCACAGTTAAAACTGTTGTTAATGTGGCATCAAATGGCACTAAAATACCTGTGTTACAAATTTGTTGTTTGATTTCATCAAATGCACACAGTTGTTCCTTTTCCCATTCAAAGTTACATCATTTCATCAAAAGACTTTGCAAACTCTCTGTCTTCTTCAGCAAATTTGTTGACAAATTTAGTGTAGTATTCCACGAGACCCATAAAGGAACGCCATAGATCTTTGTCTCATGGAATAGGTGCAAACTGTATAGCTTTAAGTAGTTTGGCTTTTGGCCAGACTCCTTCACCTGAAATAGTTTGTCCCAGATATTCAATTTCTTCAACTAGAGACTTGCCTTTATCTTTTTCAAAGTGAGCTCAGTTTCAGATAAGCTTCTTAAAGTTTGTTTGAGAACAAAGTTATGTTCCTCTTTTGTCTTTCCAAATACAAGAATATAATCTTGGATTCCATTGTTCACTTCTTTGAAAACTTCAGACATCATACATTGGAAAAAGCTGGCCACAGAAGAAAGGCCAAATGGCATTATGGTGAACTGAAATGTTCCTTCCATCATTATGAAGGCTGTAAGATTTTTTGATTTTCTTGTAAAGTAATCTGATGGTACACGTTTTTAAGATCTAATTTAGTTGTCTTTATATTAAAAGGAAGGGAGATGTGCTATATCTTTAAGTTATCCATTCACTGCAAGTTCCAATGTGATGGCATTAAGAAGGTTAGAATGCATGGATTCCTCCCTTGCCAGTTGGTCTCTTGCTGGTAGGAGGGGAGCCACGTATCTTGCAAGCTACTAATAAAACATCCATTAGTTCTACAGAGTGTCTACTTGTTAATTTCACCACCTCACATAGCACATTTTTGGGTTTAATTCTACATCCCCTCTCTAAAATAGGCCATGTTGGAAGATAACTCAGCTGGAGAGTGAGTTTAACAAGCGTGATTACTCTTCATACTATATTTGAGTTCTAATTCCTTAACTGCCTTCTGGAGTAGGCTTGACTGCTCACAATTGCAAATTTTGAGTGACAAGTTTAGAAAATTAACTCTGGTATTTAAATAGAATGAAATAGTCTTAAGCTTTGAAACACCAGAGGTAAATATCGATATTTACCATGCATACTGCCATGTAAGTACTCACTGCCACAGGACTTGGTCCAACCAGTACATTTTAACCATGGAACTACGATATTTGACATCTGATCTGAATAGCATGCACAGAGTCCAAGGGTTCCCCTTAGAGGTAAAATAGTGGTAAAAATAGATAATACTAATGCTCTATTTTGTGGTAGTGTGGTCGAGCAGTAGGCTTATCCAAGGAGTAGTGTTAAGCATTTGTTGTACATACACATAGACAATAAATGAGGTACACACACTCAGAGACAAATTCAGCCAATAGGTTTTGTTATAGAAAAATATCTTTTCTTAGTTTATTTTAAGAACCACAGGTTCAAATTCTACATGTAATATCTCATTTGAAAGGTATTGCAGGTAAGTACTTTAGGAACTTCAAATCATAAAAATTGCATGTATACTTTTCAAGTTATTGACAAATAGCTGTTTTAAAAGTGGACACTTAGTGCCATTTTCACAGTTCCTAGGGGAGGTAAGTTTTGGTTAGTTTTACCAGGTAAGTAAGACACTTACAGGGTTCAGTCCTTGGTCCAAGGTAGCCCACCGTTGGGGGTTCAGAGCAACCCCAAAGTCACCACACCAGCAGCTCAGGGCCGGTCAGGTGCAGAGTTCAAAGTGGTGCCCAAAACACATAGGCTAGAATGGAGAGAAGGGGGTGCCCCGGTTCCGGTCTGCTTGCAGGTAAGTACCCGCGTCTTCGGAGGGCAGACCAGGGGGGTTTTGTAGGGCACCGGGGGGGACACAAGCCCACACAGAAATTTCACCCTCAGCGGCGCGGGGGCGGCCGGGTGCAGTGTAGAAACAGGCGTCGGGTTCGCAATGTTAGTCTATGAGAGATCTCGGGATCTCTTCAGCGCTGCAGGCAGGCAAGGGGGGGGTTCCTCGGGGAAACCTCCACTTGGTCAAGGGAGAGGGACTCCTGGGGGTCACTCCTCCAGTGAAAGTCCGGTCCTTCCGGTCCTGGGGGCTGCGGGTGCAGGGTCTCTCCCAGGTGTCGGGACTTAGGATTCAAAGAGTCGCGGTCAGGGGAAGCCTCGGGATTCCCTCTGCAGGCGGCGCTGTGGGGGCTCAGGGGGGACAGGTTTTTGTACTCACAGTCTTAGAGTAGTCCTGGGGTCCCTCCTGAGGTGTTGGATCGCCACCAGCCGAGTCGGGGTCGCCGGGTGCAGTGTTGCAAGTCTCACGCTTCTTGCGGGGAGCTTGCAGGGTTCTTTAAAGCTGCTGGAAACAAAGTTGCAGCTTTTCTTGGAGCAGGTCCGCTGTCCTCGGGAGTTTCTTGTCTTTTCGAAGCAGGGGCAGTCCTCAGAGGATGTCGAGGTCGCTGGTCCCTTTGGAAGGCGTCGCTGGAGCAGGATCTTTGGAAGGCAGGAGACAGGCCGGTGAGTTTCTGGAGCCAAGGCAGTTGTCGTCTTCTGGTCTTCCTCTGCAGGGGTTTTCAGCTAGGCAGTCCTTCTCCTTGTAGTTGCAGGAATCTAATTTTCTAGGGTTCAGGGTAGCCCTTAAATACTAAATTTAAGGGCGTGTTTAGGTCTGGGGGGTTAGTAGCCAATGGCTACTAGCCCTGAGGGTGGGTACACCCTCTTTGTGCCTCCTCCCAAGGGGAGGGGGTCACAATCCTAACCCTATTGGGGGAATCCTCCATCTGCAAGATGGAGGATTTCTAAAAGTCAGAGTCACCTCAGCTCAGGACACCTTAGGGGCTGTCCTGACTGGCCAGTGACTCCTCCTTGTTGCTTTCTTTG
The DNA here is from genome assembly GCF_031143425.1 of Pleurodeles waltl. Lineage (NCBI taxonomy): Eukaryota > Metazoa > Chordata > Amphibia > Caudata > Salamandridae > Pleurodeles > Pleurodeles waltl. The sequence continues at coordinate 355,867,493 of NC_090446.1, read as the reverse complement.
TTCCCTCCAGCCTTGCCGCCAAAAGTGGGGGCCGTGGCCGGAGGGGGCGGGCAACTCCACTAAGCTGGAGTGCCCTGCTGGGCTGTGACAAAGGGGTGAGCCTTTGAGGCTCACCGCCAGGTGTCACAGCTCCTGCCTGGGGGAGGTGTTAGCATCTCCACCCAGTGCAGGCTTTGTTACTGGCCTCAGAGTGACAAAGGCACTCTCCCCATGGGGCCAGCAACATGTCTCTGGTGTGGCAGGCTGCTGGAACTAGTCAGCCTACACAGACAGTCGGTTAAGTTTCAGGGGGCACCTCTAAGGTGCCCTCTGTGGTGTATTTTACAATAAAATGTACACTGGCATCAGTGTGCATTTATTGTGCTGAGAAGTTTGATACCAAACTTCCCAGTTTTCAGTGTAGCCATTATGGTGCTGTGGAGTTCGTGTTTGACAGACTCCCAGACCATATACTCTTATGGCTACCCTGCACTTACAATGTCTAAGGTTTTGTTTAGACACTGTAGGGGTACCATGCTCATGCACTGGTACCCTCACCTATGGTATAGTGCACCCTGCCTTAGGGCTGTAAGGCCTGCTAGAGGGGTGGCTTACCTATACTGCATAGGCAGTGAGAGGCTGGCATGGCACCCTGAGGGGAGTGCCATGTCGACTTACTCGTTTTGTCCTCACTAGCACACACAAGCTGGCAAGCAGTGTGTCTGTGCTGAGTGAGAGGTCTCCAGGGTGGCATAAGACATGCTGCAGCCCTTAGAGACCTTCCTTGGCATCAGGGCCCTTGGTACTAGAAGTACCAGTTACAAGGGACTTATCTGGATGCCAGGGTCTGCCAATTGTGGATACAAAAGTACAGGTTAGGGAAAGAACACTGGTGCTGGGGCCTGGTTAGCAGGCCTCAGCACACTTTCAATTGTAAACATAGCATCAGCAAAGGCAAAAAGTCAGGGGGCAACCATGCCAAGGAGGCATTTCCTTACAAGCGGAGTAGCAGCAAAATCAGCTCGAACAACAGCACCCTCTGGCCTACCACATTGTGTCATTTGCACTGATTTTTCAGCATGGAACAAGCTCCTAGCACAAAAAATCAGCACGAACAGCTGGATGCACAGATTTTTCCCATTCATGGAACTCTGTAGAAATCTTGCAGAGTATTTATATGACTTCACGAAATTCCATGGAGTGAAGCTCCATAACTTCAACCCACCCCTAAGCATAACCAGTCACTGTCATGATTGTCAGTCCTTTAAAGTCTGGCAAGTTAACAATAGATACCAAGTGAATTCTCCCTCCCTGTCCTCTACTTCATGCAGGACATGCATTAAGTGCTGAATGTTCATTGTGGTGTTCCACCCGAGTATGAACCCACACGGATCCGGGTGTACCAGTCGGGCAACTTTCAGTCCCAATCATGTTGTGAGGATTTTGCACAGGATTTTCATGTCTATATTTATCATCGTGATTGAATGTTAGGAGGACCAGTCTGATGCCACTGCTCCGGGTTTCAGTAGCATTGCAATGGTACCCTTGCGCATTGATATTAGGAGGACTTTGTTCGTTTGGGCTTATCCATATATTTCTAGTAGATAGGGAGCCAGCTCTGCACTATAAGCCTGATAAAATATGGCAGTAAAGCCATCATTTACGGATGTCCTCCCCATGAGGAGTGACTCTGTAGCAGCACAGACTTTCTCTACTGTAAGGTTTGAGTCCAGTTCCTGCTCTGCTGCTGTGCCCAGCTCTTGGATCTGTTCTCCAGACATATAGTCCACGAGATGTTCATTTTCTGGGTCCCCTGGGTTGGTATTAACCGTTTCAGGTGTTCCCTAAACACCTCTAGCATGGCACTTTGTGTCTGCACCTCATCTCCCTGGGTATTTGAGAGGTATAGCACTGGGTTGCGGAGCAGCTCATGGCGCAGGAGCCAGGCTGAAAGTTCGCCCAATCTATCCCCCTCCCAATGAAGCAGCTTTCAATATGACTTCAAGGTGTATTACTCTAGCCTGTCTTGCCTGTCTCTAGTTTTTGTCAGCTGCCTCTGTAGTTCCGTCTCCATTTCCTGCCTCCTTTCCTGCCCACCTGTCCACCTTTAGAAGGATGCCAATGCTTCCTCCTGGTGAAGGAGTTCACCTTCTAGTGAGCGTCGCACCCCGCACGAAAGACCCACACAGTTACCCCGCATCACTGCTTCCAGTGCCTCCCATTCTGTCGTGCAGCTCTGGGTGGACAGCCAGTTTGTGTTGATATAACCTGTCAGGTACACTGCAAATGAATTTCTGCTCCCCTGGTCCTGCAGAATCTCTGAAGGGAATCTCCATGAGTAGGGAGATCGTGTGCTACCCCCCACTGAAACTGGCAAGGAACCGGTGCATGACCAGACAAATAACATGTCACGTGAACCACCTCCTGTAGTCTAGGAGCAGTGTGCTGTGTTACTAATATTCGGTATAGCCTGCTAAAGGTACCTGTGTGGCCAAGTAACATGTACTTCTGGCGTCCAGGATGAGTGTCCCTCCAGATATAACTGAACCCCAAGTGTGCCATGGCTTCAATCAGACTGTTTGTCATCTTAGGTTTAGTGCCCTGTCTGGGGGCGGGGGGAGGGCGGCCGAAGTCTCCATGCACCACACAGTTAAAATCACTGACCCAGAATATATCCTTTCCCACTGGTGGCAACAGGACATGTCAGTGAGGGTAAAAGAAATTGTCGTCCATTTTGGGACCATATAAATTAATGAGTGCCAGTTCCCTACCATCCAATGTACCCTGTCCCACTAAGTAACTGTTCTCCACAACAGCCTCCTATCATACTTTAAGGCGAACGAGAACCAGGGGCTATCCACACCAGCAGGCCCCTAGCAAACGAAGAAAAAATATTACTGTAAATCTGTCCCCTCCATTTTTTGGCAAGTTTAATTGCTTCGGACTCAGTTAAATGAGTCTCCTAGACATGCTAAAGTGACCTGGTGGTGTTTGAGAAGCAATAGCACTCTATGGCATTTATTGCAGGTGCCAAGCCCTCTTACATTCCAAAAAAGACGTTTATAGGCTTTCTTAGACGTCATTACGTCATATGATCTGGTGTCCCCATTGTTGAATCACCCACATGCTAAGATGGCTAATATCCCCCCAATAACAACACAAAAACCTTTCTCATGTAAAACTTAAAAAATAAACTTCCCTCCCCCTTCCCTCCAAAGGGCAACCATAGTATCAACATGTGACTCCTGGAGCCCACCCCCAGCCATGCAAGGAGAAACACAACACCCCAGTAGGTCCCTAATGGACCTACAAATTGAAACAGGGGACTAACCTCCTGCCCAGCCAGACACCCTTACTTTCATCCCCCTATTTGAAACTTCATGTTTTATGTACCAACGCAAGGCACTTTAGGCCTACCAGAAACAATTATGCCCTGTCTACGAAGACGTTTTTGTTGCCCCATTATGTACAGTAAGCAACAACAATGAAGATTTTGGCATATGGAAACATTTCATTGGAACTACATTTTGTTACCTGAATATATCACTGACTGTGCAAGTAATAAAGCACTACTAAACAGCACCAGTAGCAATTTCCCTTATCTCTCCCCTTTTATGCCCTCAATAATGGCTGTATCTGGCATCATCTTAGATGTGGGGCTCGAGGTATCCGATGCTGACTTCACTGACGATATCTCCTCAGGTGACCTTCCACCTCTCTAAATGGGATGCTGGTTGTGTCAGGTGCATTGTACCATCTTTCCTTATTAGTATTCTGTCTGAGCCTCTCAGAGACAAGTTTGAGGTGTCCCCGCTGATGTGTGTCTTTACAGGGGCAGCAAGTGGGCGCATTCCCCATTTCTGTTGGCGGTTAGTTCTGCTATCAGGGTAGTAGCAACTTGCCGAAGTTCAAGTCACTCCCAAAAGTCTTCAGGTCTATCAAAAAAGAGGGCTTTGTCATTGTGCAGGACTTCCAACTTGGTCGGATACAACATGTACTGCAAGGCCATAGCTCTCAGTTTCTGTTTAGCGGCCATGAAGGATTTGCACTGTTCCTGAAGAAGTTTTGTGTAACCCGGAAAAATGTCGATGTTGCAATTCTCAAGTCGTGGAACTTCTTTTTCCAGAGCTACTCTCAAGATGCAGTCCCTGTCCCAGTAATTGAGTACCTCAGCTATGATAGCCATAGGTGGGACTCCAGGAGGAGGGCCGGGACGAAGGCTCTGCAGGCCCAGTCCTTTACAAAAATGTCTGAAACGTCTCACGACGGTGGTAGTCATCTTGGCCATCTGACACTTCAATGTCACACCTCCCATTGCAGGGCTTCAACGCTGCTTTCGGCATTGGTTACTTTGAGGGAGACCTTTTGTACATCAGCGCTCGGCAGGCTAACATCAATCGACACAGCTTCTATTTGATGTTCCAGTGCTGTTTATGATCCTTAAATAGCCGGCAGGAGGACGCGGAGGATACTCCTCCGCGTTCTCTGTGTCCATGGTGCCTGACTGCCTCGTCAACCTCTGGGCGGGCTGTCAGGCAGTGGTATACTATGTACTTGTATTTGTCACCCCATGTTCATGCCGATCTGTCCTTACCCATTTTGACCGTCGTGTGGGAGCACTCACTTCACTGTGCAAGACTAAGCTCCTGTTTTAGGGGGATTCTTCCACTACTTTCTGTGCGCACAGTTGTTCTGGTAGTCGGCCCAATCGAGTCCAAAGCGAGAGATGTGGGCGTCCCCAAAGGCTGAGTAGCAAGTGGGGTTTAAAATGCTATACCCCGCCCAGGACTCAATCCCCGTTTTTCATCCCAAGTGGTCCCTGCCGTTCTAGTTGTTTTAAAAAAAATGTTTTCCTCTCTGAGAATCCAAACTTACCCCCAGTCACAAAGTGGCAGCAGACCCTGAGGATTCTGAGGGTCCCAAACTCCGCAGGTGTACCAGTTATGACGTGCAATTTATTACTCCTGTGCAGAGGTGGTGACAGGCTACCTGTATTCAAGCTTCATGTAGTGGGCGGAGTCTCCAGTTGCCAGGTGCATTGTCTCTGAGTGAGCCCTCCACTTTTAACAAGGCTCTATTTTTTCTTGGAATCTGTGCCCCAGGGGCTCATAATAACTTCAACATGTCATGTGGCATTCTTTTTTGATTTCCCTCCTCAATTTTTATGTTGTCTTTTTCCTTTTCTCCCTTTCTTTTCTTAAGTTTATTGTTTTTTTCAATTGTTTTGGTTTTCCCTTTACAGCAGCGGCCAACCGGGATGCGCTGCTCCTCACCGTCACCCTGCCATATTTTTCAGCTTGCTGGCCCATGCACCTCAAGCGCAGACTGGCGCATCCCTCCCCTGGAGAGAGAGTACACCGGCCCCCGAACTCCAGCCTCCAAGATCTTGCCCTGTCCCCGCCACTTTGTCATGAGGACTTTTGTATCTCTATGAGACTGCTGGATTAGGGCAGCAGCACCTCGGCTTGTAGGCGACTGAGTCACTCCTACACCAGTTGGCAGCGGTCTGACCAATCCTTCTAGCTTTCTAGCAGCACCTCACCAGAACACAGAGAGTAAAGGTGATTTCCAGTGCATTGACTCTGAGATTTTCCCAGGGAAAAATCATGGTGAAACAAGTCGTACCCTTTTCTCTTTTTAGCAATAAGTCTCTTACACACAGACAGGCAAGAAAGAAGATGCAGGATAGTTTTCAATACATTTATTGAAAAGACTGCAATCTACGGATAAGATACGTAAACTGGAATGCTGAGGCTATTGACAAGAGAAAATTAGGATTGTGAGACATAGTGATGTGAATATGAACAATTTCAACATTTTGCAATAAACATGAATATACAAATTCCTCCCTAAAGCGTACTTTCTAACCTAAAGAGAACAAGGTGTTTTAAACCTAATCTGTCCAAGCCATGTCTATGAGAAGCACCCCAACCCCCATTATCTTAGAACAATGTCACCCTCCTGTCTCCAAATTCACGGGATGGCAACTTATTATTAAAAAAAAAAACATTTCTTATAAGATACAAGAACTACAAGTACAGCTAAACATGAATAAGAATGAATAATAACACAGACAATGTATTTCTAAATAAAAGGGCACAGGCCTGCAAGCCAAAGCTAAGCTGTACTTCTATGCTCAGGCAACTAAAATGGATCCATGACAGCTTTTTCTTATCTGTGTTGGGACCGCAAAGGGCACTGGGAGCATAAATGGTCCAGGCACACTCACCCTGGTCTTACGCACCTCCGGTAATTCTTCGAGGGAGGTCTATGCCATTTCTCTGATACGGCTCTCCCTCCTCTGTGTCGCCAGTTTGCTTGCAGTAGCTCCCTCGGGGTCAGGCGGTTCCTCTTCTCCACGAGGCCAGACTGCTTTTGGGCTCCAAGGCTCTCGCTCTCAGGACTTGAGGCCCAGGTTCTCAGTTGTCTGCAACGTCCCAGTGCACCCAGAGGCCCTGCTGCTGTGGAGAATCGCTCCCAGGTGGCTGGAGCAGTGATACACTTCCTTCGACTCATCACACCGCATTCGAGACTCCTGGGGGTCGCCAGGCCTAATTAGGCAGCCAATGGACTCCCTGCAGCCGCATTGTATAGTGGAACGAGAATCAGAATCAGCACAGTTGGGGTCTGCTGTAATTATGGCTCTATAATTCGTGCAATTTGGGCAGCATTATGCAGGATGTAGCGGAGACTATCTCCCAGCTGGGTAAGAGCAGGTGAGCTCACGTCCTAGCAGCCATGATACCAGGCCACGCCCTCCTCTCAGACACTGACAAATAACTCTATCACAGGTCATCAAGGGCTCAAAGAGTGAGACTTGCTTGTCATTTGGAAGGGCTTTCCCCCCATTTCTGGCAGTGCTACACATGACTGCGAGGCTAAGGAGAGAAGTGCCCCTCCCCTGGGCTTTTCAGTGCTGGAGCATAGATGAGAGTCACAGGGTGACCCTGACACAGGGCCCTATGTTGGTGGGCTGAGCACGGGGCACTGAGCAGCTGCCCATGCCTAGCACTGCCTTGGCTTCTACATTAAGTACAGGATTTTGTTTTAGGATTAAGTTATGGAGTTTAAAAACACTGACCTCTTTTCCGGGTTGCCAATGGAACCCCTGACATGCCCCCTGCAACCAGTGACACTTCCTTTGTGACCTCTGGCCCAAGAGAATGCAAAGGAAGCATTTTCCATTTTCTCTCATTTTGAAACAGCAGGCTGCTGAAACTTTTAACTGTTTCAACTTGCGCAAAAAGCTAAATTGTTGCTTAGCACACCTGTACAGGATCCTAGTATTTAGTTTCCAACAAACAAGAGTATGCTTGGCTTGCAGGTTCAGGGATGAGCTTCCGCTGGTGCAGCAGGTGCAGTGGCACTGGCCCCAGAGGCCTGAGGTGCCACTGAACCCAGATTATTGCTGGACTTCACAGTTCAACCAGCAGACTGGGGCACATTTCGTTCCTTGTACTAGGATCCGCGACACACTGGTTGTGCCACTGTGCAGGTTCTAGATTTAGGTGTATTTCTATACAGACCTGTCCTGTTTCCCAGTGTTGCTGAACCTCAGCTTTCTTGTGGTTTGTGGCTTGCACTGTCCTAATATAAAGCATTTTTGCAACCTGCCAGCAATTCTAGTATTGCAGTCCCAACAAATGGTTTGATTGCACTTTTTACACTAATGTGTGCATATGTTTCTCCTGTAGCGTTACATAGCTGCCAGGTGTTCTGGCTGCATAACTGTATGCATGCCTTGTTTGTGACACTGTAGCACCAATTCTGACTTGCATGATAGTGGCAGGGTGCAAACTCGGCACTCGTAATTTCCACTACACTGCAACCTCACCAGTACTAGGTATGGCTCCCAGTTTGATTGTTTTAATATTTCAGTTTGTATTTATCCATATTTATATTTGCCCATTGTATTGGTATAGATCCATATATATTTTGTGTTTTGAAAACAAATGGAGTCGGAAAATGCTATATTTCCACATTTATTTATCTGATAAATATGGACACGTATTTTGATGTCTATCACATTTTAACAAATTAAGCAGGTAAAAATTACAAAACATTACTTTGCCTTAGGCAACGGTTGCTCTCCGGGGGAGATTTCTTTTTAAGGCCTTTTCTGCCCCCTTGGGGGCAGATCGGTCTATTTTAATTAGGTCGATCTGCCCCCACTAGGCACCAGGGATTTAAAAAAAAAAAATGTTTACAGATAGGGAGTGACCCCTTAGGCAAGGGTCGCTTCCCTGGGGGACAATTTTAATTTAGGCCATTTCAGCCCTCCCTATAGGGCAGATCAGCCTACTTTTATTAGGCCAATCTGCCTCCAAGGGGGGCAGAAACCCATAGACATCAGGGATTTTTTTTCTTTATTATTTTACGTAAGGGGAGCAGCCCCTTTAGCAAGGGCCGTTCCCCATGGGGGCAAATTACTTTAGGCCATTTCTGCCCCCCTTGGGGGCAGATCAGCCTATTTCTGTTAGGCCCATCTGCCCCCAAGGGGGCAGAATCCACTTAGGCACTAGGGATTGGTGCATGTGTGTGTTTTGTTCGGGTGGACAGCCCCTTGGACAAGGCTCGCTCCCCATGGGGGAACATTACTATTGGCCATTTCTGCCCCACTTGGGTGCAGATCAGCCTATTTTAGTAAAGCCCATGTGCCCCCAATGGGGCAGAAAGCCCACTAGACACCAGGGAAGATTTTGTTTTTAAAAAAGAGGGTGGGGGTAATGCCATACCCCCACCACAAATAAATAGGGACAAAGTTGTTCTGCCCACCGGTGGGCAGATGGGGCAATTACCCCTGATCCACTCCCCAGGGAGGCAGAAAGCCTACTAGTTGCCAGGAAAATTAAAAAATAATGGGGTGGTGGCTACCAACCAGTATGGGCATGGTTATGCCCCCACCGCAACTGAAGGGGGTAACAGTCTTTCAGGTCTCCCCCTGCACACTAAAATATCTTATCCCAAAGGCAACCAAGAGGACATTTGTTTATTTTGGGTTTTAATTTTACATTTTGGCCAAGAGCGCATGGATAACTCTCAAAATCATCCCACTTGGAATGGTGAGGGCTGCACTTTTTAGACTTTAGGACGCTGCCATCTAGAAAAATCTATAAGACCTAGACACAACTGAAAACTAAACATCTGGGTGCTTCACATGCACCCTGCACCATTTTCTTACCCACAAGGCAATGCCCTGCAAACCTCCAACTTTGCTTGAAATCACACATTTTCCCCACATTTTTGTGATGGAACCTTCCAGAATCTGCAGGAATCCACAAAATTCCTACCAACCAGCATTGTCGCATCTATGCCGATAAAAATTCTGCCCCACTTGTCAGCCTAAAAATGTTTTTTTTCAAACTGCCCTTTTGGACCTGCTTCAGTTGCCCCTCAATTTCGACATGTTTTAGGCTCTTCCCTGTCACAGGCACTTGGCCCACCTACACAAGTGAGGTATAATTTTTATCGAGAGACTGAGGGGAACATTGGGTGGTAGGAAATTTGTGCCAGTGCAGTGATCCCACACAGAAATGTGGGGAAAATGTGATTTTTTAGCTAAATTTGAGGTTTGCTGAATATTCTGGGTAAGAAAACACTGGGGGATCCAGGCAAGTCACAACTCCCTGGACTCCCTCGGGTGTCTAATCTTCAGAAATGTCAGAGTTTGGTAGGTTTCCCTAGATGGCTGCTGAGCCCAGGACCAAAAACACAGGTGTCCCCCCCTGCAAAAACAGGTAGTTTTGTTATTGATAATTTTGATGTGTCCACATAGTGTTTTGGGGCATTTCCTGTGTCGGGCACTAGGCCTACCCACACAAGTGGGGGATTGGGGGATGTGGGGGAATGCTGGGTAGAAGGGAGTTTGTGGCTCCCCTCAGATCCCAGAACCTTGCAGCACCAAAATTTGAGGAAACTGTGTTTTTTTGCCACATTCTGAGGTTTGCAAAGGATTCCGGGTAACATAAACTGGTGAGAGCTCCACAAGTTACCCCATCCTGGGTTTCCCTAGGTGTCTAGTTTTAAAAAATGCACAGTTTCGGTAGGTTTACCTAGGTGCCGGCTGAGATAGAGACTAAAAGCTACAGCTAGGCACTTTCCAAAAAACACATCAGTTTTCAATGTAAAAATTTGATGTATCCATGTTGCATTTTGCGGCATTTCCTGTCATGGGCACTAGGCCTACCAACACAAGTGAGGTAATATTTTCATTGGGAAGCTTTGGGAAATGCTGGGTGGGAGGAAGTTTGTGGCTCCTCTCAGATTCCTGAACTTTGCAACACTGAAATGAGAGGGAAAAATGTTTTTTAAGATAAATTTTAAGGTTTGTAAACGATTCTGGGTACCAGAACCTGGTGAGAGCCCCACAAGTTACCCCATTCTGAATTCCCCTAGATGTCTAGTTTTCAAAAATGTATAGGTTTGCTCGTTTTCCCTAGGTGCAGGCTGTTCTAGAGGCTAAAAATTCAAAGCTAGTCCAGCCCATGTTGCTTTTCCTGTTGCAGCACTACGCCTACCCACACAAGTGAGGTACCATTTTTATTGGGAGACTTAGGGGAACACTGAATAGAAGAACAAGTGCTATTACCCCTTGTCTTTCTCGAGATTTTTTCCTTCCAAATGTAAGACAGTGTCTAAAAAAGAAGTCTATTTGAGAAATGCCCTGTAATTAACATGCTAGTGTGGGGACCCCAGAATTCAGAGATGTGCAAACAACCACTGCTTCTCAACACTTTATTTTGTGCCCATTTTGGAAATGCAAAGGTTTCCTTGATACCTATTTTTCGCTCTTTATATTTCAACAAATGAATTGCTGTATACCTAGTATACAATGAAAACCCTTTGCAAGGTGCAGCTCATTTATTGGCTCTGGGTACCTAGGGTGCTTGATGAACCTACAAGCCCTATATATCCCCACAACCAGATATATCCAGAAGACATAACAGTATATTGCTTTCAAAAATCTGTCATAGCTGGAAAAAGTTATAGAAGAAAACGTGGATAGAAATGGCTCTTTTTTTACCTCAATATCAATATTTTTTAATTGTACCTTTTACTTTCTATAGGAAAACTTTGAAGGATCTACACAAATGACCCCTTGCTGAATTCAGAAGTTTGGCTACTTTTCATACATTTTTAATTGTCCAGGATTCAGCATTGGTTTCACACCCATTTCTGTCACTAATTGGAAGGAGGCTGAAAGCACAAAAAATAGTAGAAATGGGGTATGTCCCAGTAAAATGTCAAGATTGTGTTGAAAAATGTGTTTTTCTGACTCAAGACTGCCTGTTCCTGAAAGTTGGGATGATGGTGATTTTAGCACCACAAACCCTTTGTTGATGCCATTTTCAGTGAACAAACCACATGCTTTCTTCTGCAGCACTTTTCCCCCCATTTTTATGAAAAATCTAAATGTTAGCTGTATTTTGGCTAATTTATTGGTCTCCTCCAGGGGAACCCACAAACCCTGGGTACCTTTAGAATCCCTAGGACGTTGGCAAAGTTGGCATTGGTAGCTTATGGGGACAAAGAGTTATGAGGGCCTAAGCACAAAGTACCCCAAATAGCCAAAAAAAGGCTTTGCACAAAAGGTGGGGTGGGGTCTGGCAGCGGAGGGCTTAACACTGGCTCTGAGCAGCTGGTTGATCTGTGCTGGGCCTTCTGCAAAGGGCAGGTAGTGGGAAAGATGGCAAATGAAAGAGAAGATGCTGGCTGATGTGGAGACCATTTCAAGCCTCCCAACGCCTTGCTTGAGAGTCAGGTGGGGTCAGGGAATCTGTATAGCAGACCTTTCCTAATGTGAGGTTACTGGCTAGATTTCCCATCTGGTAAAATACGTTCTGTTGTTCCAGCATGTAGTAACTCCTTGTGCGGTACAATATCCTACTCAAGATTGAGTGGAACAAATTCCATGGAGGAATTCCGCTCCTTTTTGTTCATAATGTAGATTTTCCTAGTATTTTATGACGGAAAGTCTTAATTTTATTAAAGACATGGAGGCGAGTATTATGCTTCTCTTACTTGCTTTATTTAAACAGCAGCAGTCAAGAAACTACAATTCCCATGAAGCTTAGGGTACAGAAAGCCAATGGGAATGAAAAATCTATTGGCACATGCACCAATAGGAATACCAGGAATAGTATAAGCACTGCGCTTGACTGCGACCAGCCCTCTTTCTTGCTGCTCGCAGTCAAGATAAGTGACTATTTGTTCCTTTATTCTTTGTTACGCGATGACCGTTTAAATGCTCTGTTAATATTTCGCTTCGGCGCTCGCTTTGTATGTTCTTGATTAATTTTTCCATTGCACTGCAGTCCTCGTGCCTTTCCTGAGCGCTTGTGTGCTTCCCTTGTTCTTGAAACGGCCATTTCTGTCAGTGTAATGCCCGTCGGCTTGCTTTTTACCTCGCGCTTTGTTTGCCTGATTCGGTCTTTGCCGCAAGTGATCTGCTGCTGTGCTTCGGAACTCCTCCTCATTATTTTCCTTACGAAGTTCTTCAGTTTCCGCCTCTGCAACGTCAGTCACGCCCCGCTGGGCATGGACTTTCCTCCTCTCGAGTAGGAAGAACAACAAACTTAGATCCCACAGCAGGGTGTCCTCAACATACATCCTGGCCGACTTCTTTCCCTGAATGACAGTGCCTTCTATAGATTTTAAGCTTTCTGTTTCTTAGAGTTCAAATAACCTGTGTGAACAAGAGCCAATGGAAGGTGTATGAAAAGAGGGGCAGAGCAAATAGACTAACAACTGTGTGGCATCATGGGAGAAACACCTTAGATAGAGATCATGAGTGTGAGGACAAGAAAGAATTCAGGCTAGAGAAGGCAGCAAAAAGGAGCGGTATGGAGCCATCTGATACAAGATGGATGATGTAGTAAGAAGTTGAACCAAGATGTAGTGGTGAAGTGATGTAGTTCCAGGTGTGAAGTAACTTAATAAAAAGGGAGCATAGTTAGAGATAAAGCAGGAGCAAGAGTGAGCTGTGATAAAAACTAGGAAAGAACAAGATAACAGCAGAGGTATTGAACAAGCAACATAGCAGACGAAGATGGAATATGGAAGGTTGATGTCAGAGAATGTTTAAGGTAGATATGAGGTAGATGGGACTGTGGGGGAGATACAGAAGTGAGAAGAATAGACAGAGTGGTGAACAAAAGAGAAAGTGATCATTAGTTGTGAAATAGAGGGTTGAACACTGTAGGAGATTGAACTGAGAGAACTCAAGATATGCTTCTCTAAGGGAAACGGACGGAGGTGATAATCAGAGAGGTAAGGGAGGGAAACTGGGAAAGATGTAGATGAACCGGAGATGGAGAGAGAAATGTGAGTGAATCATAGTGATGAAGTTTGAGGTAAAAGGCAAATTCTGGCTACAAATAAGAGTGAAGAACATGCAGAGGAAACCAGGAGAAATAGAGGGGAGACTCATCAAATACAGTAGTGAGAGAACAAGAGGTAGATGTGACGGGATATATGTGAGAATTGGTAAGAAGAGGAGGCAGCAGGAGTGAACAGGTGATATAGCTGTGAGAATAAGAGAAAGAGTTGAATGTAACAGGATTACAGAAGTGTGGTTAAGGCAGAAACTGGGAAAGAGGAGACTGCGTCACACAGTGATGTAGATAAACAGTTTAATTGATGAGCATGACATTGAGACGTGGAGGTTATAGGAAAATGGGAAAGAAGCCAATAAAAAAATAGCAGTTATGGAGGTAACAGGGCTCCTGAGGCAGAGCAATGAGAGGTAGAGGTGGTGAATTAAAGAAAAATAGGATGATAATGTTAGGAACGATAGCTCTTTTTTATTAATTGTGTAGTAATTGTAGGATTCATTCCTTTTAGTGGTGTACTTCCTGTAACATCACCAGGGTCAAAAGTCATGTGGCAACACTTTTAGGAAGACAGCAAAGATCATATAATGTCACTTCCTGTTATGTTGTTGGCGCGCCAAACGGCATTTTATTGACTCAATGTCTATGTTTAAAGACATGTGTTATAACATGTATATCAAAACTAAGGCAGCCATGTTTTCATCAGAGAGGCCTAATTGTTGCCCTTACACTTGCCAATATTCTATCACCCAAAAGAGGTAAGGTTTTTCAGGTTTTGAGCATGTAAATCTGCATCATAATGACGTCACAGGTGACCTCACATATGCAGTAGATAATATCACAGGAATAGACTTTTTTTTCTTTGTTACATGGATTATTGCGACGGGTGGCGTGCCTAGGACATCCTGACCGAAATCTCTTATTGTGCCCCACAAAGCATGAAAGCCGATAAGTACTGCTGGTCCCATCGAGTCTACCAACTTGGTATTTGCCGAACCATATTTTGTGTCCCCTTTTTGTTTTAGTTCTGCTCAGTGTCTCTGTCTGAGGACCAAGTTTTTTGACCAACTTTGTTTTTTGTTCTCAGATCCTTTCTGGTCTCCAGCCTTACCCATCGGTGCTCAAGTACTGTTATTTCCTTATTAGATTTTTCCTTTAGGAATAAAGAGGAGACAGAGAAAGAAGAACAGTTGAAAGTAGAAGGATAGATAAAATGGGTAGGGCGAGAATCAGAGAATACTAAAGAGATGAGAGGAAGAAAATAAAGAAGGAAAAGTAACTAGAAGAAGGGAGAGTAAGGAAGACTGAGGAACCACAATAAGTGAGATAGAAGGGAAGATGGAGAGATGATGACACAGGTAAGGAAATGAGTGAAAGTCTCAAGGAAAGGAAAATGAGGTAGAAGAATGGAAAGGGGAAAGGAAGAAGATGGCACTAAGTATAAGGAAGGAGATAGCTGATGGGAAGAAGGAGAAGAGAAAGGATGGGCAAGGGGAAATCAGATAATATTGTTATTGAAAGGAGGAGACGGATTGAAACAAAGAGTGAGAAAACAAAGAAGGGAGTGTAGAATGGAAAAGGAGCTGGGGAATGAAAACCTTCGCCATGAAGAGTCTTGCAAGAAAGCAAAATGGTGGCAATAAAAAAAAGAAAAGAAGGAAGGAGAGAAAAGAGGAAAAGGCTAGTATAGTGAAAGAAAAATGGACCAGCAAGGGGTAAGTCTAGGGGTGAATGAAAAGAGACTAGAGGCAAAGGGTGGAGAAGGAGAGTGGAAGAAAGGGGCACACAATGATATAAAGAAACTGAAAAGAGAGAGATGGTGGGGAGAGGGAGATATAGTGAGAAGGAAGGAACATGAGGATGGGGTCGCTGACAGTCAGTGATTTTGCATAGAGGCTGCCCATATGCCTCCCCACAGGGTGCCCTCGTAGAGGGGCCAGATGTATATTTAAGAGCTCACCTGCTGATGAGGCAGCCCTGTTGCTTCACCGTGATATAAAGGTGCTTGCTGTTAGAAGTGCAGATTGAGCTAAATTAAGGTCAACAGTAACATCTTGCTGTCAGCTTTGCTTTTCTCCTTCGACTTCCCCTAAGAAAGTTAACTTCTCACACTTTTATGAGACAAACCTAAGATCACTTGATATTTACCTGAAGCTAGTTTTGGCGTCTTGCTTTTTAGGTCTCACGTGAGACAGTGCATGTGCTGGCGCTTGCGAATAACTTTTGTTACTTTAGAAAAAAAATGAAAACTAAAAAGGACTTTTGGCCACTGATTACTTACCAATAGCTGGCTTCATTGTCGATCTTAGGGCCTCATTTGCATGAAACTGGCACATCGACATTGATGTGCTAATTTTCTAGCACCAGCCCCAGGCCCCTTAACAACAGCATGGTAGTGCTGTATTTCTGATACAGCGCTCCATGGCGTACTTTGGCACAGATGTGTCAAAAATTCTGTGGCATTTCTGTTGGCCCAAAAGTGGTGCAGTGCTGGGGTACCATCTGTAATCTGACGCTGCTCCAGTAACGCAAGGGGGACCATTGTTAAAAAGCCCAGTGTCACTTTAAAGTCTGCTCTGAGCAGGTGTTAAAGAAGTGAAGCTGTGAAGGCGCAGAATGGTGCAGTGAAAAGTAGTAAATTTTACTGCGCCAGTTCTGCGTTGCTTTTAATGTGGGAGCACCCACCCTGCATACATTATACCTGGTGCTTGTAAAATATGGCGCAGGGACTTAAAAACGGGCACAATGGTCCCACTGCACCAGTTTGTAAATGTGGCACAGAGTAGAGGACTGCTTGCGCCACCGCAGCGTCACAAAAAAGTTAAGCTACAGCAGCTCAGGGGGTTTGTAAATAAGCCCCTTATTTTCTTGCATCTCATTGGCGAGCATGCCAGTTTGTTGTTTTTCTTGTGTTTGCCTCTTTCCTGAAGAATTTTTTGTTTCTTGTTAGACAACTTGATTACAGGTTGTTGAGAGCTTTGCTGCTTGCAAAGTTGTTGTATCTTGTAGCTATTTTTCCAAAACGTGCAAATAAATAAAAATCACTTTACCATATCAAGGAATTTTCATGCTTCAATGTTGTCTGAGCTGCAAGCATTAAAACATAAGCCTTTTGACAACACTGATGATGAATAAAACATCCTCTAAACTATAAAACAGGTAACGCACAGCTTTTACTGTTTATGAAGCTATAAACATACTCCATTCCTTTAAGATTTGCTAGACAGTATCTGTTTTTAAGAATTAATGTTTGCTGCTGTGTCACATTTACTTGTTTATTACCTGTTATATAATTTAGAGGATGTTTTAGTCATCATCAACCACTGTTTTAAAAAGGTGTTTGTTTCACCCATACATTCCTTTACCTCTACCCACCACAAACCCTAAAAGCGTCCTGACCTCCCTTTACATCTACCCAGTCCCGAACTACACACCCCGGAACACTGAAATCACCCTTATCTCCCTTTACCTCTACCCCCTTAAACCTGTAAAATCATCCTTACCTCCGTTTACCTCTACCCATCCCTGAACCCTAAAATCATCCTTCGGTCCCTTTACCTCTACCCACCTCAACAAAGTACTGTTTTCAAACAGTTTAAGTTTCATCCTTACTTCCTGTTACCCATTCGTAAACCCTAAAATCAGTTACCTCTCTTTGTCTCTGCCCACCTGTAAACCCATAAAATAATCCTTTCTTTGTCACGTACTGCGCTGGACTTCTCACCTCTGGATTTCGGATTGGTGAATACACCAAGTCTTCTACAGGTCCTGGATACTCCCAGATAAGGGCGACCCCTTCTAGTAGCCACGGTGCCGCTTGACAGGCTACGCCAAAGCAGACCGTACCCTCCAGAAGGAGTCCCAGAGAGAAAAAAAACCAACACTGGGGAAAAAACCTCTAACAGGAACTCCTGAAGGAAAACAAGAATAAAAAGGACTTGACAACAGGAAACAAAAATAGGCAATATCCAGGGAACAAGGCAGGAAAAAAGGAACAGGCAAAAATATCCCAAGGCAAAAGCAGGAACAAAGAACAGGCAAAAATCTCCCAAGGCAAAAGCAGGAACAAAGAACAGGCAAAAATCTCCCAAGGCAAAAAACCAGGAACAAAGAACAGGAGCGAACAGCACAACCAGAAGGAAGTGTTTGCAACGCAAGGAGGAACAAGACTGACTGACTTATATACTGAGAAAAGGGAAGTGAAATCACAGGAAAGGGAAGTAACACCATCTTGGATTGGGAAAAGCCCATAGACCAGTATAGGAAAAAGGAAGTAGTATAAAAGGAAAACAGAGCATGCTGGGACAAAAACACGAAGAAGACAAGATGGACACAACATGGATAGAGACAGGCAAAAGGACCAACAAAAACCCACCACCAACAATAAAAGAAGAAAAAAGGCTACAAGTAAGTGTAGCGCGACCGGGAGCGAAATATATGCTTCCCAGAAAGCATAGTCAAAAAACGCAGGGAACGGCGCTCTGAATATCGGTAGCGCGTTCCACCCGCGAAGACAGAAAGAGACACCGCGTCAGAGCGTGGCGTTACAGTAGGTCCCCTCCCCGAGGCATCAGGTTTGTCAGGATGATTGTCAAAAAACAGGCGAACCAAACGGGGAGCATGGACGGAGGAAGCATCCTCCCAAGAACAGTCACTGAGGGGGTATCCTTTCCAGTGGACCAAAAACTGTAGTTTGCGTCGAAAAATTCTGGAATCACAGATCTCCTGGATTTCATACTCAGGCTGTCCGTTGATAGAAAGAGGAGGTGGACGTTGGAACTGGCGATGGTAAGGATCAGGAACAAAGGGTTTTAACTGGGACACATGGAAAACAGGATGAACCCTCCAGGTATGAGGTAAGCGGAGACGCACAACTACAGGATTCAGGTTGTGCGAAATTCGAAAGGGTCCATAAAAATGTGGTTTGAACTTATTGGTGGAAAACCGGGATGGCAGAAATCTGGAAGAAAGCCATACCTTGAGGCCCACTTGATACAAAGGTGCGGCTTGCCGATAACGATCCGCCTTTCACTTCATAGCTTGTTTCGAAGCTAGGAGAGTTGTGTGAAGTAGGCCCTGGATTCGACGGATCTGTCATGAAAAAGAAGTGACTGCAGGCACAGAAGAGGATGTTCAAGAAACAGTAGTGAAAGTCCTCGGATTAAATCCATACGTACAATAAAAGGGTGTGGTCTTGGTCGCACTATGTATTGTGTTGTTATAGGAGAACTCGGCAAGAGCAAGATATTCCGACCAATTGCTTTGTGTGGCATTACAGTAACATCTCAGATACTGCTGAAGTTCTTGATTCACTCGTTCAGTTTGCCCATTCGTTTGTGGATGGAAACCCGAGGATAAAGAAATCTCAATGTTAAAGAAGGCACAAAAGGCTCTCCAGAAACGTGATACATATTGAGGTCCTCTGTCCGAAATGACCTCTTGAGGAAGACCATGGAGGTGAAAAATATCTCGTAGAAAAATGCGACTCATTTCTGGGGCCGTTGGTAGTTTCTTCAAGGCTGAAAAATGGGCCATCTTGGTGAATGAATCTACGGTTACCATGATTACTTGGTTACCAGAGGAAGTAGGTAAAGAGCATATGAAATCCGTGGATAAAGTACACCAAGGAGCGGAAGGAACCGGTAAAGGTCTTAATAAACCTGCCACCTTAGTTCGGGGTGTCTTATTCTGGGTACAGACTGGGCATGCTGACACATAGGTTTCAGTGTCTGTCTTTAGCGAAGGCCACCAAAAAGATCGCTGAAGCAGCTCCTGGGTCTTCCTGATACCTCGATGACCGGCTATAGGAGAATCATGGCACATTTGCAGGGCTTCTGTCTGCACTTTCTTGGTAGGTAGGAAAAGAGCATGTTGATGATAGAAGTAGTTGTCCTTCTTCAGCAAAAAAGGAGTCACTCTATCCCATTCTGAAGCAGACAGAAACTGGTACTCAGATTGAATTTGTTCTTGAAAAGATTGAGTAGCTCCGATGATCCTACTAGACTCAATAAGATGTGGAGAGGAGTTCTGGGCTATGTCAGGATATCTGCGGGATAAGGCATATGCCACTAAATTCTGGAAACCAGGTATGTACGTGATCACGAATTCGTACTGGCTAAAGAAGAAAGCCCATCGAGCCTGACGACTGATGCGACACTGAAAGCTCCGAAGACACTGGAGATTACGGTGATCAGTCCTAGCTTCAAAAGGCTCTCTGGAACCCATCAGGAAATGCCTCCATTCCTTACAAGCTACTTTGAGAGCGAGTAGTTCTCGTTCCAGTACAGAATAATTTTGTTTGGCCTCTGATAGAATATGCGACAGATAAAAGATAGGATGTTCCAATCCATCATTGTCTTGCTTCTGCAGCAGAACTGCTCCAATAGCTCTGTCTGAGGCATCAGTCACAATGATAAATTTCTTGGTATTGTCAGGATGACGCAACACAGGTGCTTGGGTAAAGGCTGTCTTTAATTCTTGAAACGCGTGTTCAGCCTCCTTGGTCCAAATGAAGCCCTTCTTCAGGTTCTCTTTCTTAATTGTTTGTGTTATGAAACTTTGTAGGTGGGCAAAGTTCTGAATAAACTGACGATAAAAGTTTGATAACCCAAGAAAACATTGGTTTTCTTTAATGGACGTTGGAGAAGGCCAATCTAATATGGCACTGACCTTGTCAGGATCCATGGATATTCCGTGTTGATTAATACAAAACCCGAGATACCTTACTTCAGATTTATGGAACTCACACTTCTCAGGTTTACAAAACAATTGGTTTTTCTTGAGTCTTTCCAGGACTTGCAGGACATGACCTACATGGTGCTCAGGATCACGGGAATATATCAAGATATCATCCAAATAAATGACTACATATTGATTGAGTATATCAGAGAACACTGAATCCATAAATTGTTGAAAAACAGAAGGGACGTTGGTCAGTCCAAAGGGCATAACACGATACTCATAGTGCCCAAAAGGGGTACGGAAAGCAGTCTTCCATTCATCTCCTTCCTTGATCCGAAGGAGATGATAGGCACCCCGTAAGTCTAATTTAGTAAATATCTTGGCTCCTTGAATGGCATTCAATATATCCCTGATTAAAGGCAGTGGATATCGATCCTTAATCGTTATTCTGTTGAGTTCACGAAAGTCCACACAAGGACGCAGATCCTTAGTCTTCTTTGGGACGAAGAAGAGAGGAGCCCCAGCGGGGACGTGGAAGGAGCAATCAAACCGTTGTGTAAGTTGTCGTCTAAATATTCCCTTAACACCTTCTTTTCTTGGTCTGTCAGAGAATACATTCGACCGAAGGGGACGACTTCATCAGGAATTAAAGGAATAGCACAGTCATAACTGCGATGAGGTGGCAAAATAGGATTACTAGGTTTCTGAAAAATCCTGATATATTCCTGATAACAATCTGGAACCCCCTGGATAATATTGATAGAGTTAGTGTTATCCTTAGTTGACTGACAGGACCTTTTTGGAGTCCAATAAGAAGTAGTGGAATAACAATTCTGTTGACAAAATGAAGACGTTAGGGATATAGTTCGTGTTTCCCAATTGATATAGGGGTTGTGTCGGGCTAACCAGGGAATTCCCAAAATCATGATGTGATTTGGTGAGGCTATGAGATCAAAGCCAACGTGTTCTTGATGCCCCCCAAATGTCAAACAAAGAGTAGGAGTTGAGGCCACCACAGGTCCTGAGGTTAACGGAGAGCCATCCACCGTGTGAACCTGCTCCGGGGTTTCTTTAGGAATGCAGGGAATTCCTTTACTCGTAGCTCAGGTCTCATCCAGATAGAGTCCACTGGCTCCACAATCAAGGAGAGCCAGAAGATGTTCTTCTTGATCTTGTGAACTTTGTAACTTGACCGAGAGGATAAACAGGGTGGACATGCTTTCTTTGGAGGAACATATTGATGGTACTTCAGCTCCTCCCGTCTCCTTCCTCCTTACAGGGGATGGGAGCTGGCGTTTCCCGCAGGCCTTGAGGGATGTACCGGACAACTACGGATCAGGTGGCCAGCCTTACCACAGTATAGGCAAAGTCCCCTTCGTCGTCGTTCCTCCCTTTCTGACTCCGTCAATGGCCCACGAACCAGATCTATCTGCATGGGCTCTTTATGGGGAGGTGGAGAGGCTTCAGATGGACTATCTTCCGTTCGCCGACTGCTAGCACGAAAGGTACCGGGCTGGTATGGAGCTCTAGTTCTACGTCTTTCCATCTTGCGCTCTCAAAGTCTATACTCGATGTTCATAGATTGATCCATTAATTCTTTCAAAGAACAAGCTGGAGAAGAGTGTACAAGCTCATCTTTAATTTCTTCACGCAGGCCTCTGCGCAAAAGGGTTACGAAGGTGCGTTCTACCCAGGAGGTTTCAGCTGCCAGCTGTTTGAAGCGGGTTATATACTGCAGTACATCCTGATTACCTTGCTGAACGTCACATAGGGCTTCTTCAGCTGCTGCTTCTACCCCAGGTCTCTCAAACATTTGTTTGAAAACAGTCAGGAAAACAGAATAGTTAGCCAGGACTGGGTCATCCGCAGAAACCAGAGGAATCGTCCAAGCAAGCGCTGGACCAGACAAGGCGCTGATAAGATAGCCCACCTTAGTCTTATCGGAAGAAAACTGGAGTGGACGAAAGGCAAAGAAAACCGTCAGGGCGTCCAAAAATTCCTTCATCTTTAAAGGATCTCCGGAATATTGAGGAATAGTAGCAGATATGGGTGGTATGTCCATTGATCGGGAAGACAAGACCTGTTGTGGCGCAGTGTTCTCTGCCCGTAACTGTTGTAACTCTTGGGCTTGTTGTTGGACAGTCTGTAACATAGCTTGAGCATTTTCTGACACCTCTCCCTGTGGATCTTCCATGGCGCTCTCGCAACGCAGAATCTTTTGGCGTTGCAATCTGTCACGTACTGCGCTGGACTTCTCACCTCTGGATTTCGGATTGGCGAATACACCAAGTCTTCTACAGGTCCTGCATACTCCCAGATAAGGGCGACCCCTTCTAGTAGCCACGGTGCCGCTTAACAGGCTACGCCAAAGCAGACCGTACCCTCCAGAAGGAGTCCCAGAGGGAAAAAACCCCAACACTGGGGAAAAAACCTCTAACAGGAACTCCTGAAGAAAAACAAGAAAAAAAAGGACTTGACAACAGGAAACAAAAATAGGCAATATCCAGGGAACAAGGCAGGAATAAAGGAACAGGCAAAAATATCCCAAGGCAAAAGCAGGAACAAAGAACAGGCAAAAATCTCCCAAGGCAAAAGCAGAAACAAAGAACAGGCAAAAATCTCCCAAGGCAAAAAACCAGGAACAAAGAACAGGAGCGAACAGCACAACCAGAAGGAAGTGTTTGCAACGCAAGGAGGAACAAGACTGACTGACTTATATACTGAGAAAAGGGAAGTGACATCACAGAAAAGGGAAGTAACACCATCTTGGATTGGGAAAAGCCCATAGACCAGTGTAGGAAAAAGGAAGTAGTATAAAAGAAAAACAGAGCATGCTGGGCCAAAAACACAAAGAAGACAAGATGGACACAACATGGATAGAGACAGGCAAAAGGACCAACAAAAACCCACCACCAACAATAAAAGAAGAAAAAAGGCTAAAGTAAGTGTAGCGCGACCAGGAGCGAAATCTATGCTTCCCAGAAAGCATAGTCAAAAAACGCGGGGAACGGCGCTCTGAATATCAGTAGCGCGTTCCACCCACGAGGACAGAAAGAGACGCCGCGTCAGAGCGCGGTGTTACATTCTTCCCTTTACCTCTGCCCAGCCCTAAACTCTAAAATCATCCTTTCGTTTCTTTACCTCTCCTCACCCCAACACATACTGTTTTCAAAAGGTTTATGTTTCACCCTTACTTCCATTTAACTCTACCCACCATTAAACCCTAAATTCTCCCTTACCCCCCATTACCCTTACCCGCCGCTGGACCCTAAAATCACCATTACCCCCTTTATCTCTAACTAGCCCTAAATCTTAAAATCTCCCTTACCTCCCTTTACCTTTACACACCCCTGAACCCTAAGTTTTACTCACCCCTAAACCCTAAATCACCTGGACCTCTCTTTACCTCTACCCGCCTCTAAACCCTAAAATCACCATTACCTCTCTTTAACTCTACCATTCTTAGACCTGTAAAGTCACCCTGTTTTTCCTTTACCTCACTCAACCCTGATGCCTCCCTTTACCTCTACTGATTTGTAAACCCTAAAATCACTGTTACCTTCCTTTGCTTCTACTCACCCATGACCCCTAAATTCACCCATACCACTCTTTACCACTACCCATCTGTAAGCTCTAAAATCACTCTTACTTCCCTTTACCTCTAACCCCCTTAAATCTGTAAAATCCCCCTTACCTCTCTTTACCTCTACCCAGCCCTTAAACTTAAGATCACCCTTACCTCTCTTTAACTCTATACATCCCTTAAACCTAAAATCATCCTTACCTCCCTTTAACTCTACCCACCCCTAAACCCCAAAATCACTTTTACCTCAATTTACCTCTACCCCTCCCTAAACTCTAAAGCCACATTATAAAAATAATTTAATAGTTATGTTATTTAAAAAGGTAAAGGTAAAAATACCTATCTGTGTCATACTTACCTGCGTTGTAAAGACTGAATTGTAAAGGTTCCTCTTGGTTAAGGCTGTGTGGTAAAGGTAGTTTCCCTTCAGGCAGGACATCACTGTCCCCCCTAAACACTCTCCTGCCTTCATCCTAGTACCCCTGGGTGCACTGCCAGTTGCTTTATGCCCTTTGGTATGTTTGGTGGGCACCTTCACCTTTGTGACAGTTAGACTGTCACCCGAAACACCTTAATCTTTAGGTCTTGCCTAGACAGTGCATGAATCTTCTATAGCATGCACTCTTTTGCAAAGACATTCAACAGGTGGATGCAACTGGACAGCTGCAAATACTGTCACTCAATCCTCGATTGGTCCAGGTATACCTGATGACTTTATTGTTCTTCCCTGCTATGCCAAGGTACAATGTCCTTGTTTTTTAATGGGTTCACGGACAGTGGCAGTCCAGAAGCCTCTTACAAACTTGACTATACATGCTCTCCAACACTATAAGGAAATACTCCCCTATACTTTGTATATTTTATTTGTGACTGTTTCCCTCTAAGAATGTTTTAACTTAACTTGCCCAAATGGCATCTTCTTTGCCTGATGATTCTCAACAACCACTTGTGATTTCATGTTTGTGATTCTTTTTCACTTTGTAGGCATCCCATATCCTAAGCATTATCCAGTAAAGTTTGTGTGAAGTAGATGGATATTTCCTCTAGTGAATTCCCTTTGAGGGCCTTATAAGGACTTGGAGAACAATACCTTGCCTACAAACCTACTCCTAAATCCAAGCACTTATAACCTTCTCTAATAGTAGCACAAAAAATCATATCTCATGCTTGGACAGAGTCCCTTGTGTTTTTGAGACTTGGGCTTTTCTTAACCCTCATATTCCACACTAGGACTAAATTTAACACACTTCTCTCAGGGATGACATAACCCATTCGTTTTGACCTTTGACTGCCTGTACAACTTGTATCTTGTACCTGGGCTGACCCATATGCTGTGTATCTCAAACATGTACTGATTCTAAAACTCATATCACATTGAACTAAACCCCTGATTGCATGTATATCATACTTTGGCTAACCACCCCACCCCACTGTTGTGTATCCCACACTTGGGCTGTCCTATCACATATCATTCTTTCGATAAGCCTTAAATTTCAGTTTTACAGCCAAACCAACCATCCTCTTGAACCTTTCACACTAAGACTGGATAACTTCTATGTATGGCTCTCATAGTGAGTCTCTATCATTTATTCCAGTTTCTAAATCAGCTACCTTACTGCTATGACTAACAACAGTTGATAACAAAACCCGTTACCACTGTTACTACATCATAAAAGGCCTTGCAGGCCATGCTCCGAGGGCTCTCTGAGTGCCTATTAACAGAGCTCTGCTTGTCTGCTTTCAAAGAAAGCAGAAAGCACAGCTGCAGGAGATGGGAGGAAGGCTGAGAAGTGGTGGGGGATGGTCTAGGATAGCAGGTATGACTTTTTTTTTACCTTTGGGACAGGGATAGATAACAGAGGCTATATTTTCTATTGCTCCCCTATTACTCCTCCACCACTACATAGCAGTTGAAAGCAGGGACAGATGATTTTGGGGGCCGTACATAGCATAAAATGATAAATAGGGTAAAAAGTGAATCATAGGATGTTTTTCACCTCTGGGTTCTTAGTGACATCATAGACAACTCGGTCTTCACTCTTGTTGTCTATATGAACTCAGAACCAATGGTGTTAAAACATCCCCACAATTCACTGTTTCCCTTCTATAAATCTCTATATATCATACACTAGGGCTGATTATTTATTTCAGACTTGGGTTGACCAAATCCACACTATTTCACCCTTTGGTTCACCCAATTGTATACCTCCCACTTGGCCTGACCCTTTGATCTCACACACACAACCTACCCCTTTCTGTGTATTTTCACTTGAACTGACTTTGAGACTCATTCTCATATTTGGCAGACCAACTTGTTGTGCATCTCATACTCTGGCTGACCCAAGCTGTATAGCTTGTACTGATCCACATGTAGTATATCACACAGTTGGCTAAACTGAGCAGCAGTCTTACACTTTTATCTCACACTTTTGCCAGTGCTAACAATCTTATATCGAGATGGCTCATCCTGTTGTGTGTCTTTCTGTAGCTGTCTCTCCTGGGCTAGCAATCTGTTCTGTTCTTTGACCTTGCTTGACCTAGAAAGGCGCAACACCCTCCCTGAATCCACTTATCTCCACATTTGAAAAGTATGAGTTAGGAGCTGGTGTATACAACAAGGAATCCAAAAAGGAGGAAAACAATTCAAATGTATAAAAAACAATCAGAGAGACAAGGCAAAGAGCTATAGTTCTATGGCTAGATTTTAGGAAGTGTGGCTGAAGTCCAAGAAAAGGCTGAAGTCAATTTCTTGGAGGAATGGCAGACGAGCAAAGGGCAATTATAGCAGACAAAGGTGAAGAGACCACTAACTCAAACTTCGAAGAAAAAATTAAAAAAGGAGAAAAAAAATAGTACACAAGGGCAGACAAAACTTACCATCTTGCTTCGCATCCTTAATCTCCCTATGTTTATCCTTAACTTGCTTTTTCACCAATCTACATCTACTCCAGCCTCAGTACTCAGTTTACCTTATTTTCTCAGTTTATGCCCTCAGCTCTCCAGCTCAATCCTTCATCAAAGATTACCCCCATGACCCATTCTTCTACCAGAAACTCTCCATCTGCCCTCTAACAACTACTCTCTCAAAACACTCTAAGGGAATATTGACTCTTCTTCCTCAACTCTTCTTTACCTACCACATAGCCCTCCATCCACACATCATCAACACTCCTCGTCTCCTCTCTTTTCTAATGACTAATTGCATCTTTATCAATATCCTAGCCACAATCTCATGACTTATAAAATACCAACCAGGATCTTCATCGCAGAAAACTCGATGATGAACTAAGAGGTTTCCACCTTTGATGAGGCAATACTCACCTGAAGCTCATAATTAACTGCCTCACCCAATTTGCGAATAAATAGGTGTAATCTATCAAACATTATGACCTATGCCTCAAATCCATGCCTTCGCTGCACACAGACCACCCCCAAATGGTCGTGTCTTTCCTATGTATAGGGATCCACTATACAATTTGGCATTTGCTGCAATCTTTGGTAGTTCTGTCTCGTATACTATACTAGCAACCCTAACCTGATTATGCTTGGCATCTTTACTACCTAATTCATTAAACCTTACTTACTTCTACTGCAGCTCTTGCCAGAAACCTGGAAGAATTACTCCTGCTTTAGCATGTCTCCAGACTGCCATATCTAACATAATACCTTTACCCTGTACTCTAGGGAAATGATCTGGGAACAATACCACTCGCCTGGAGTTAGTGTCAAGCTATCTCTTTCACACTGGCAATGCCCAGGCACTTCAATGAATTTGTTTACTCCTATCTCAAATATGGATTGAGATCAGTTCCTAACAGAAAAGAAACCTTTCCAGCCTACAAGTGACATTTCAAGCAATAACTACTCCACATACAATCTTAACCATCCTACCTTCTGCCATAAACAGCTTTAATCTGTGGCTCTTGAAGGTATTGGATTATGTGCATCAAATATGAAAGGTTACTCTGTAAGTTTCAAACTCAACCATTTGTCCTGAAACGTGCCACCCTCAAAGTTTCTAACAAAACCCTAGAATGACCTTACATCCACAAGAAAATGTGCTGCAAAGTTCAATTCGAATACTGTTCCACAGACAATACTCATTCTGAATAATCCTTTTTTCCCACATCTGAAGAAAACAGTCTATGATCATCACAGAATTTAACAACACAGTCACCACTGCCCCTGGTCTGATACCCCTTCAATTACTATTTGACACACAAGCCACCCACTTCTGAGAAAAGGCATTGGATTTTGACAAATACTTTGTAACAAACTCTTTCCATTAACCCAAAGACCAACCACCAGTCAATAGTCCCTCACCTTACCAAGAATGTCATCTATCAGATACATACTTTTTTATCTTTGACAACATGTTAGACTCAAGGTGGTACTGTAGGTTCACAATAATTTGACAAAGATAATTAATTTGAATTTAACAGGATAGCTAGAACTACAGCTAAACCCTAACTTAATTAGAAGAATGTCTTCTGTTCAGAGATTAATTCTAGGATTTTAGTAGAGGCCTGCTCATGGTATATTATAAAATTGCTGTTAAAACACGGATAGGAACAAACATTAAATGAAACAAAATAAAAACAGAGCAGTGTTACACAATGACAATGGATCAAATATTCTAGCAGACTTGTTTCATGGTTCTCAAAACATCAACAATCTCTGTGCGAAGTAATAATATAGACACTTGCTTTAGAAATTACACCAATTAAATGACTTTTTGACTTTTGAAACACCTTAGAGGCATTTTTGATACAGGTCAATATCCCATCTAAGACTCAGGTTTAAGCAGCAGTGTTCTCATGCTTTTGCTTGCCCTGATATCTGGCCTGTGCACAATTCCTCCTTTCTTCACATCTTAATACAAGTATTACGCTTTCAACTATTCTGTTTTTTGCTCTATGTCTTCCAGCACAGTCTTCTACCCAAGCCTCATCCACTGTTTTAGTTGGCTAAGTACTGTGTGCTTCTACTAGATATCTGAGGTATTGGTGGGCTCTGTTGTATCACCACCAGTGACTCTGTTCTACGGGTCTGAGGGGAAGAGTTTCCAGTTGTCTGACACCTGCCTCTGCACTGAAAAAATATTTCCTACTGGAAACTGAAAGGGGAGTTCCATGGGTGTTGCTTGGGGTGTTCCCATGCAACACCCATGGAACCTAAAGGAATCTGACGTATTCTCAGATTTACAAGTCTGGGAATGCGCCAGGTTCCTACGCCACCTCAGGGGAGACGTAAGAGTGATGCAACCGGAAGAAATATCTTTATTTCTCCCCATTTTTCCTCTTTCTATGTGTGCTGCATTCTGCGATTGTGATTGTTTTTGAGAAAACACCTCTTGTGATTGTTTTTGTACAGGAAGGTGTCCCTTCCTGCACAAAAACAATTATCCCCACCACACAGGCACCCATGCAACATGGTGCAAGGGTGCCTGCGTTGGCGCTAGGCAGCAGTTTGTGCACCAGGGCAGGGAATTTCTGTGCTTTTACAGTGGCGTAAGGCAGTACAGCAAGGCACTTGCTGCGTCGCCCTGCGCCACAGGCTTGGTAAATGAGGCCCTGAGAGTCTTAGCACAGATGAAGATATGACGTTATTCCTGGGTATTCAAAAAGTGGGCTAACCGAAGATATTCATGATCTCTTTTTTCAACAAACGAGTAATAGCAGGATAAGTCAGGATAAACTAACAATAAAAATTGGTGACACTAATAATACATTGTGCTTCTTTGGCTGGTGGGAAGGATGTTCAAGAACACCAGTGAATCCTTTTGAAAACCAGACCACATTGAGGACATGTCTAGATATTTGATATTAGCCTCTTTAAGCTCACACTTTTCTAGGTTTGATGAGACAACGTTATGATTGCTTAAGTGCAGAAGTACTATCTGGGTCTCTATGAAAACAAAATAAGTTTGAGCTGATGGAAGGCTAGTCCTAGTACAATTAGTTACAGGGGGCTGTCTCATGGCAGCGTTCTCCATAAACAGAAGTTGCAACTCTGCATTTTTTTAAATATAGGCCCTCATTAAGACATTGGCGATAACTGCCGCCTACCGCCACGTTGACGGCCACCAACATACTGCTGCCTTGGCTACCAGCCATCCACACGTATTATGACTGTCAACAGCATTCCGCCAGAAGACTTGTGGAATACCGCCAACGGTCATGGCGGCGGATGAGCAATGATACGGCCTGTTGGTGTTTTGCTGGCAGACGCTGCTGCTGACTGCAGCGCTGCGTCCCGTCTCCAGCCGGAGGACCCCCAGCAAGCAGGTAAGTCGGGTTGTCTGACAGGAGAGGGGGTGAGGGGTGTTGTGTGCGTGTGTGGGGGTGTTGTGGGGTGTGTGTGTGTGTGTGTGTATGTTTTGGTATGCATGCATGCGGGTGTGAGTTTCGTTGAATGAGTGTGTGAATGACTGAATGTGAGTGTCTGTGTATGTTGTGTGTTGTGAATGCGTGCGTGCGACAAAGTATGTTGGTGTGTGTTGCAGTGTGTGGGTATATGTGTGCATGCGTGGGTGGATGTGGGTATGCGTGTGTGCATGTGTGTATATGGATGCGCATGTGGGTGTGTAAATGTGCGGGGTAGGAGAGGAAGGGTGGGGAAGGAGTTTGGGAATTGGGAGGGGGACGGGAGACCCCTATCAGTGTTAGGGAAGGGATTCCCTGGCACTGATAGTGCCTACTGCCATGGTTTTAGTGGTGGTAAGATTGCCACGAAATCCATGGTGGTAGGTGGGGTCATAATCCCGAGGGTGGGAATGTAACGGCCGCCTGGCTGGAGACTGAAGTCTCCAGCCCGGCGGACGTTACCACCCTGGAGGTCGGTGTGTTAAAGTGGCTGTCTGTGTTGGCAGTTACCGCCGTGGTCATAATCCCTTTTTTACTACCGCCGGCCTGTTGGCGGTATTAACGCCGCTTTAACACCGCCCGCCAGGGTCATAATGAGGGCCATAGTCTTTAGTAGAATATAATAAGGATTCATATCTACACTGAAACTGAGCTAGAAAGTCATTGACATAGCACTGCCAACCTGTCATGGGCTCGTTGCAATGAACATTAAGCCAACTCAGACTTGGAGAGCTCACTGCACAAAACAATATATAAAGATAAATCTTTCGTTCATTGTTTCATTTTGCCTAGTCGATGCACATCTGGCATTTCACTTGTCCCACAGTTGGCTCTACAAACCTGGCATTTGGCAGTATTACAGAACTTGAGTTTTGAATGGGGAATCCTTATTTTCAGTAGCCATCTGTCATCATCATCATCATCATCATCACACACATTCAGTCAAATTTAACCATCAAAGCAATACAATCACAGCTAAAATAACAATAAATGCATAATAAATACAAGATTAAGGTAAGGTTAAACAATCAATTAGTCATAAAAAAGAAAAAGAAAACATGTATGCTAAAAATCCTTAGCGTACTTCCCCAATAAGTTATCTAATCGCCTATATAATGATAAGAAACTATCTCTCATTGTCATCCGACATGCATCAAACAATGGATCACAATCATCATAAAATTATTATATAAAATCAGTATATAAATAAATTTAAGAACTATAAGACAGATCATTTTGGCTTTATGTGCCATGTGGCCGCAAGGAACTTGCTGATCGCACAGATTAAACAAATGGGGGTATCTCTCATTATCAGTCTAAATGCATCTTTACAATGTCTCATACCCATATTCCTACAGGCTGGGCGGATCCACTTCTGCCGAGTTATCCCATAAGCAGGACAAATAAACATGAAATGTACTAGAGTTTCCGAAGTACAATTACAACTGGGACATAGATCAGTTGTCAATGCAGGTCGCCACATACTAGTAAAAGACCTCAAAAGTAAGCACCCATACCTGAAGCGGACATACAAGCTTTTGCTTAATAAATCAGGGATTAAATCAAGGAATGGTTCAAAGTGAGGGTGCCACTTGAAGTCAAGAAATTGGGATGCCAGTCGACCGTGTGACGTACGTATCAAGTACCTGTTGTTTATGAGCCCTCCTTAGATTATAGGGTTGACTCCAAAAGTCCCTAGGTCCCAGAATGTGAAGCCATCTCACAATATAATTCAGCCAAGGAATAGAGAGTGCATTAGGCCTCTCTAAGATATCTTGTACGGACTCCTTGTACACAGCTAATTCCGGGTAGTCCAGATTCGTACCCAGTAAAGTAGGGGTCTTAGGCTATTACGTCAAAAATGCGGGAGAAACCAAGGTCCAAGAACATTGGGATCAATGAGGTATTACAAGGGCATGCCAAAAGGGATCTTATAAAACTGTTTTCCCCCACAGATAATTTGCTAACATTTGAAAATCCCCAAATCTCTGCACCCTAAGACGCTGCACCCTAGGCCTTCTCTGGAAAGATTTTGATAGCTGGAGAGACACCTTTCGCAATGGTAGATTTATAAAACAGCAAAATAGCCCCAGATCTGTGTGCTAAAAGTGCTGTACTCTTGTCAACCTGGGCCTCCCATTGCATATTGTTACTTATTCTTACCCCCAGGTAATCGATAGAGCTTACCTTACTTAAGGGAGCCCCACTGAGTAAAATTGTACATCTTTTGGTGGGGCCATAGCCAAAGGTCATAAATTTGTTTTTACTAGAGTTAAGTTCCAATCCATAATCTGCTCAGAAAGCGCTGAATCTATCCACTAGGACCTGCAGGCCCATAGGAGTTTTGGAAATTACAATTCCAACCACCTCATTCATAAATAAAGAAAAAAAGAGTGGGAGCAAGGACACAGCCCTGACATACCCCCCTCCTAATATCCATTCGATCCGTAAGTTCCCCCTGGCTACCCCATCTCACTCCCCGGGGCACCAATTCTGTTCAGGACTTCACATAGCTTCCCTCTAGGGACAAGGTCAAAAGCTGATCTTAAGTCCATGAAGACAACGTACAATTTTTGTTTTGCTAAAATGACATATTTCCAATATAGCAAAGAAAGCCTAAAGACCTGGTCCATCGTGCTAATTTTTAGACGAAGCCCAGCCTGAAGAGGGGATAAGGCCTGAGTGTCTTGGACCCATTCCATGAGCCGGTCTAAAACTTGCTTAGCAAAGATCTTTTGCAAATTATCGATAAGACTAATTGGTCTATAGTTGCCTGGTGAGCCTACATCACCTTTTTTATATGTGGGGATTATTTCCACCCCAAGGCACGTGTCCGGGATAGGGCCGTCTGCTGCTATGGCGTTCGATAGTGTATTTATATACCACGTCCAGATAACAGGTTCAGATTTGAACAAGTCCCCCGATATCTTATCAGGACCGGGAGCTTTAGCTAGTCTCAAGGATTTAATGGCTGCTGTGGTTTCAACCAGCGTGAAAACAATATCCTTCGCAGAGCCTTCAACAGAGAGTCTACGTTCGTCACCCCCATTACAAATAAGGCCATGTTGTGCAGGGGCAGCGTAAATCTCTGGCTGAATGTGCATGGTGATTGTGTCGTTGCCCCCTCTATACCTACTGGCCAGCAACCTCCAGAAGGAACCATCATCTCGATTCCTGACTGAATCCAGCATCCTTTGCCAAATCTCATGTTCTCAAGATTTGTTTGCTAGTTCTAGGGCCTTGGTGTACCTGAATCTAGCCTTTCTAATCTCCCCCTGTGAATGCGTTTGGAGGGCTAATTTTAGATTGGACCTTGTATGGGTACAATCTCTATTAAACCATTCCCTGGATTGAGTTTGATCAGAGGTATGCCTAGGGGAGGTATTCTTAGAAAAAATGCCCTGTAAGGTACTTGCCATTTTTGCATGGATACTCAGAATTGGGATGTTATTGATCTCTTGCTCACAATAACTAGAGAAGAGTTTAGGAAAGGATGCATAGATTGCCTTGATCGTGAAGGGATCTGATATTATTTTTGGCCAGCTAACACAAGTTTGTCTATGATTCAGAAGAGGAATGGAGATGTCAGTAGTCTCTAAATTCTTAACTCTTCTAAATACACAGTTGGATAAGATAAGGCACAAAGGATTATGGTCACTATCATGACGAATTTCAACCTTCATGTCTAAGGTGCTAGTCCAGAGCCTCACGTCCACCAGAAAATATTCAATGGTGCTTGAGGAAAGCCCACGCTTAAAGGTTGGGCACAATTTGGATCTGATCTAGGGCGACCATTGCATTCTCTTAAACCATATCTAAGGCAAAGAGAAGCCATCTGTGAGGCGACACAAGAGCCGATGCAAGAAACGTCCTCCTTCGATTGAGGAATACCCCAGTATTCATCTTCTTCAGCTGTCAAATTACTAATGAGGTTCTCAGATTCAAAAGTACTGTTCATATCACCCGCAACCACCAGAAACCCTGATGGGTGCAGGTGCTCCATATGTTCAACCAAGTGGGCTAGCACCTTGGACTCTATGCCTTGTGGAACGGACCTTGCATACACATTAACCATATTCACTATTAAACCAGGTTGGAATGTAAGTTGGACTCCCATTAAGTCATGTGAATTGAGGCTTAATGCTAAGTGGTCACATTTTAATTTTTTATTCAACAAAATCGCAAGACCACCTTTTGGTATGCCAAAAACCCCAGAAGGGGGTTGGGCCAGGGGAAAGTAAGTTATAAACCCATCTAAATAGAACGCCTCTTCGGCCCAGGTTTCCTGAAGTAGGCATATCTCTTAACTATCAATAAAATTAACCCACTCAGGATCTCCCAACTTTTTCCCTATTCCAGCCACATTCCAAGACATAATGGTAAGTTCTGGGTATACGGTTTTAATCCTAGTTCCAGAGTATGAAAAATTCTCTGAATTTCCAGGCCGTTCTTCTCTACCAACCCCAGTAGCTGCATTAGTACACAAGGGGCAATATTTAGTCAATCCAAATCGGATAACGAAGGAGAAGGATTCTCTGTTATGTTTATTGGACGGCTATTTGATAAAGCTTGGGCCCCACTCGCATGACCATCAGATAGGGTGCAACACCTACGAGCCTTGCCTCTGGGTGGGTGCTTGCAGAGACCAATACTGGTTCCGCTGCCGGCTCTCAAGGAGCCATTCCTTATATCAAAAGCAATGAAGTTGTCCACCATAGTTATATCAGTGAGAAGAATTGAAATAAAATAAAATCCCGATAGACTATGTCTGCACACCTCCAAAATATCAGATCGGATAACCGAGAGGCATTTCCGTTGTGTACGTATCCAGTAAATGACTTTATTAATGAGAGAATCATGTGTTTCTTTATAGCCATCTGGTAACCTAGGGACCCCTACCATGTAAATATAGGCATCCTTCCTTCTCCAATCTTGTCTCCCCTTCATATCGCACACCTTTGTATGTCTAAGGGGGCCATGGGAGGAAAGTCTGGAGGAACTGGCAGGCACCTGTACACCTGTATCTCCCCTAAAATCTCCAGGGGTAACCGTTTGGCGGGAGGTGGGTGGTTCCCCTGAATCGAGTATATATTTATTTTTGGTTAAGACTGAATAGGGCGTTCGCTCCATATTGGCTGGCGCAGATAAACAGGACACTTTCCCCTTCACTATCGTCTCTCTTGGCCTTGCCCTAGGCTCGTGGCATACGGGGCAATTTCACACTTGGCCACTAACATCTGGTACATCTTGCATACTTAGCCCCCCAGTCAACACAGGATTAGAGTCATCCTCCTTGGACAGTTTACAATTGCATGTTGCTCTCTGTTCGGCTAATCCAGAAATTGTATTCAAAATTGTTAATACCATAGACTTTAAAACGTCTAGCTTCTGGAGAACAATTGCCAACTCAGATGCTCCATCTGATTGTGTCTTCCAAATCTATTTCCCTGTATGTAGTTCGTCAGAGGCTAAATGCAAAGGACATTCTAGACTCCCATTGAAAGTAGACAAGACTGTAAATCTATTTGTACAGGAAATCTCAATAGGAGTTGTAGCCCTCTGACTAGAAGGTAAAACGTCCCTGGCTTGGAGACATTCAGTAGATGTCATGCTCAGAGCAGGTCTCTTCAATGGTGAGGGAGTTGGTGCCTGAATTTTAGGGGGAGGGTGAAAATCCGCTTCTACGGATAATTGGGAAGTCTGGGATATTTTCTTGAAAAGGTCAGGGATCCTCCTGTGTGAAGATTTTTCAGGGTTTGGGGGGCAGAGTTGGAAGAGCTCCTCAAGATTGCCTCCACCTCCTCAAATAGTGAGTCAATAGCTTTGAACTGGTTCCTGCTGGTATTGGAGCATCCATCCACTTTCCCACTTGGCCGTTTCTTGTGTTTTTTGGCTCCAGAAGGGGGCACTGGAATGTCAACTGCTTTCCGCTTCCCCATAGCTTGACTCAATAACAGGAAATCTTATGGGGGGGAGAAACTGATACCAAAAGGCAGTGCCGTAGGTCTCCTTGCCTGGAACACTTAAGCTCTGAGGCCAAGGGGGATGGTCCAGCCCAGACTCGAGCAACCGACGACGGACTTCCCCCACCACGGGAATCGCGGCCCCTAGACTGGGGTGGGGAATACTAGGAGGTGAAGTCCTAACTCTCCTAATAGTTAAATCAGCCTCCAGGCAAAAATCTTGGGTCTCAGAGGGGTTGCCCAGCGCGGCCTCCAACGGTCTTTGACAGGCGTGGACACGCAGCGGGCTATGCGGCGTGCTTTAATGCGCCCGCGGGTCATGTCCAGCCCCCAATCAGCAGCAGAAGACTCCTGGGACCGTGAGTCCTACCAGGAGAAGTGAGGCGGCAGGCAACGGGGCTATGCGGCGCGCATTAATGCGCCCGCAGATCAAGTCCAGCCCCCAAGCAGCAGCAGACTCCTGGGACCGCGAGCCCCACCAGGAGAAGTGAGGCGGCAGGCAACGGGGCTATGCAGCGCGCTTTAAAGCACCCACGGGTCAAGGCAAGCCCCCAAGCAGCAGCAAACTCCTGGGACCACGAGTCCCACCAAGAGAAGTGAGGCGGCCTTGCTCCTCACAAACAAATCTGAACATCTATATGATATCAATTAAATTTGCCCACAGCCCTTGTTTTCCTTCCTAAAATTAATGGTTCACACTTTTCCTCTCCCTCTAAGTCGATCTTCAGTCCTGCCGTTCTTCCTTTCAGTCTAATCTCCACTCTATAGCCCATCTCTTTCAAATTCCATATGCTCTTTCTAGGGTTGGCTCCATATCTATTATTGTTTTACTTTTTATCATCAATACATTTCCCATTAATGCTTTTACTCACATGCTCTGCCTTATTTGTTTAAACTTATGCAATGCACAGCCATCTCCATGTTTCATATGCTGCATGAGCCCCTTTCAAGATTCCACTGTTCCCTGTTTGGCCCTCATGCTATGTGATGATCTTTCTGACTCCCATTTGACTTTCAAATACCTTTACTCTGTTTATGATATACAATACATGATGGTCGTTCACCGCTTTTCCCCTATCTTTAAACTACTGTTCAGAGTTCGCTTCATAGGACCTCCGTTAATTATGTGCCCCTGTTATTACCTCTGTGAATCATTTTGAAAAATACCTCTATATTATAAATACATCAAAAGACCCTTTTGTCTTCTTCAGTCTCATTCCAGTTTCCCTTTTTATAAGCTTTGCCTATGATTTGAATAATTTATTTTCTTTGCAATTTTGCTAAGAATTATTTGAAAATGTATCTCTTCGCAATTTCATAAATTGCATATTAACAGCTTTTCTCCAAACATACGATTTTTATGCACTATTGGGTCCATTTTGAAAGAGCAATACTTACTGAACAGTTCTTAGTTCTAGTACGTTCTGTTTAATTCCACAGTTTCTATACTCAGTGTCATCATCATACTTAACAGCTAGTTTAACCAAGGCTTTGATTCCTTCCCACAGGACTGTGAGAGAACACATAGGAAGAAAGGGAAGTCTCGAATGAAGATAGATGCTGGGCAGATTCTGGTCGTTAGTTCCAGTGTTGTTACACCGCCCCGGCATAACAGCTTTGAAGGCAGCATGAAAATGAAAGGTAAGACTAGAGTAGATAATACTAGTTCTCGAATAAATAGTTAGGCAAAGACAAAGTATATGCATTAATAAATTTTGATGCACAAACTGTGACAGCTGCAAGGGATTAAAGTGTATTCCTGAAGTCATGAAGTAATGTAAAATTGACTAATGAATGGTTACATTTGTGTAAAGTCCAAGAACACTGGAAATGTGATTTATGAGATACAATCTCAGTTGAGAGGTTTCCATAGATTCCATATTGAAGCTAAAGGCTGTTCTGCAAAAACAATTAGACACATCAAGTGCACCCTGGAAGAAAAACCCTTGTAAAAGTAGGGGTAGTTATAAAATGCAAAAGTAGGGCAGTGATCAGAACGTGATATGCACAAAAAGTCTTGGATGGTAGGAAGATTGTGAAAATGTGGGTTTGTGACTTTTTCTAAATTGCCCCAAAAAAGAAGCAATTTAATGGTGGTCCTTCCAGAGCCTCATTCCAAATGGAGACAAAAGCTATTGCTGAGTCCTGCCTGTGTGAGTATTTTTTCATTTCCGACCTGGATGTGGATGTGTGCCTAGCAGTGCCTGAGCTTTCAGGCACATGTGGGGCATATTTACAAAATAATGATGCAGTTTGGCAGTGACAGACTGCATCATTAGAAAAGTGCAGGGATGGATCGTATTTCCAAGATGAATGCAGTACAAATCACACAGTAGATTTTGAACTGGATCCTACCCAAAAGAGCAAGCCACTTTAGTTCTTTCAAGGTTTAGGTATGAGCTTAATCTTTCTTTGACTGATGATTAGTGATTTGTACTGCATTCATCTTGGATAAACCTGATAACCATGCACTAAACTCTACAGGGGATATTTACCAGCCCTTAGCGCCACCAGAGCGTCAGGTTTTTTTATGCAAAAGAGCAAGCCACTTTAGTTCTTTCAAGGTTTAGTTATGAGCTTAATCTTTCTTTGACCGATGATTAGTGAAGTTTCATGAAGAATGGCTTTGATTAGTGTTAATGAGGACTCTATGAGGCATGTGAATAGTTCATTACCTTTGTCAAAGTGTGGTATGCAGAGGGCCTTGTCTGGGCCCGGCCGTTCCTAAGAGGGAAGAATGGCTTGTTTTGCACAGCAATGTAATGACTATTGTCATTGTGTTTTTGTCTTGAAATAGCCCTTCAAGATCAGAGAAGGGTCCTTGAAAAAGCCTAAGTGTTTAGCAGAAAATGAAAGGTTGAGAAAAAACTCATATTGTTCAGCCACTCCTGGACAGGCAATCCTTCATTTATGGTGGCAAACGCAGTCTTTGTTGTGTAGAGTTATAGATAAACTACAATTATCCAGGTTTGAATATGATATCCAAGCAGAGTCTGAGATTAAGGATCTCATTAAAGAGTAGCACTTTAAAGTATGTTGCATGTTTTTAGTATGTTGTTGGACAGCAGTGTCTTGTGGTGCACGTTTAGAATGCAGATAATGGAGCAATAACGCCAAAGGATGCAAGGATTAGTGGGATTTTGAAGGATTCATCTGTACAAATTACGTTCTGAAAGAAACAGGGCTGGCCTTATCCATGTGTGAATGGAGGGCTTCATGTAGGACCTTGTTGTTGACAGAATTGAAGGCTTATGACAGGTCAAGTGCAAGAAACAGACAGGGTATGCAATGAGCTTTACAATTTATTAAAATTAGAAATTTGTAGATTCCTAAGTAAATAGGTATTGTTTTTCAATTAGAATCATTACTATACAATCAGATAATCAACAACACACAATCCAGCAAATATTAATCATGAAAAAGAAAGGGAATACTGGCACCAGCAGCTTCTATGCATATTTAGTTAGGGGCTTATTTAGTATAAAAGGTAGAATTCAGGTTAAGAAATCACACCCTCCAACTGGACAACAATAGACTAAGTGAATATAAGTTCATTAGATTCATTGTCTATATAACACTTGTATTCTACACCTTTCATTTTGGTTGCACTTTATGATAGTATACAATTTCAATATCTTTCAATGATTTCAGAAGACTTGGCATGAGCATCTGATTACCATCTGTAAAACGTTCTAGAATTGCTTTAGAAACATCTCAAATCCACAGTCTTCTAAATAATGGCCTAAACCAGTGGTTCTTAACCTGTGGTCCTGGGACCCCTGGGGGTCTGCAAACCCTAGTTAGGGAACCATGACTGCTGAGAAAATTAAATATTATATTCATCATCATCAAAGCTTTATTCTGTTGAAAAATACAACCATCAAAGCACATAGTAAAATCAACACATCATGAATGTCATAAAAAGCAGTAAATATACAAAACAATCTGATATTCAGATATCCATAAAAACAGATGCATAGTTTTATAAATCTATAAACAAGTTAGTGCAAATGAAAAAAAAATAGATTACCATTTATCAGTTAGGAGGCAGAGACATTCAAATTCCCCGTTTACGCCATATGATGGTTAGATAGCGGCTTACTGCAAAAAGAATATAACTGAAGTATCACTTTTGAGGATCTTGAAAGCAGTTACGTAAGACCGCACCCCAGTTTAATACACACAGGTTGTATATAATTTTGATGGGAATTAGGTAACCGCGGCAGAAGAAAACAATATTTTTCTCAGTCTCAGAGGTTAACCCACAAAGTGGACATAAATCAGATGAAGGATCTTTCTCCACCAGCAGGTGAAAGATGTTAATGGTAGAATACCATAACAAAAGCATACATGCAAACTTTTGGAATGGAATGGCATGATAGGATCGAAAAAAGGCTTGAAATAAGGATGATCTTTATTTCAAGGAACTGTTTCATGAGCCGCCCACTAGCCTCACAAAGTACATACTTTTCATGTATGTAGTCCCAGTAGCAGGTCTTGAGCCTAGCCAAATCAGATTTGCAAATTGTACGTTGGTTATCCCCAAAACTTAGCAAGCCAAGTTTTGAGAGCCAGTCATACACAAATTTAAACCAGCGTATTTGAAAGGCATTATTATAGGACATTAGGTCCTCTACAGACTCATTGTACTCTTTTTGTTGCAGAGTAGCCCAAACCCGCACCCACTGTGCCAATGGTTTCAGGGAGAGCACATCCAAAATTAGTTTGCCTCCAAGGTAAAAAAAAAAAGAGCGGGAGTAAAGAATTGCTAGCCAGGCAAGCAAGAAGTGATTGTTCAATGTCTTTTCAGTCATGACACAGTATGTTAGGGGTCAGAGTATCCCCATATCTCTGCTCAGAAAACAGTGGTACTTTAACTTTAGCCCGATAAATTTCCAGGGTTGGGAGATCGAATGAGGTTTGGTGCCCTTATATAACCGCAGAATAGCCCTCGATCTGTGCTGGATGAGAAGGACACTTTTATTTTGCTGTAATTTCCATCTAAAATGATCAGAGAACCTTACTCAAAGATAATCTATAGTATGAACTCTTTCTAAATTTTGTCCCTGATTTTAATTGTGCAGTTCTTAATTGCCCCAGGCTAATCACCATAAATGTAGTCTTAGCCGTGTTCAATTCCAGACCTCTGCAGATGCAGAAGTCTAGGAAATTATCAATAAGGACCTGCAGGCCCATGGGCGTTTTAGAAATGAAAAGGGAATCATCAGCAAAAAGTAATATGGAAATCTTACTCTTGTGCAAGGTGGGAAAGTCATTCTGGCAGTCGAGGAGAAGCTGGACCACTCCATTGATATATAAAGTAAAGAGAGTGGGGGCCAAGATGCAACCTTGCTGAACACCACGCTGAATTGGAATACGATCCATTAATTCCCCCTTGATGCCCCATTGGACCCAGGCATAGTTGTCTTTAGGTAGCTTCGCTGTGAGCTTGACCAGGTTCCCTGGAACTCCCATCTGAGTCAGAACTGCCCAGAGCTTCCCCTTGGGAAGGAGGTCAAAAGCGGCTCTGGTGTCAATGAATGCCACATACAGATATCAATTACTAAGCAGGGGGTACTTACAGTACAGAAAGGCAAGAGGGAATACTTGATTGGAGGGATGGTCTTAGGTCTAAACCCAGCTTGAAGTGGAGACAGAACATGGGTATCCCCGACCCATGATAGAAGCTTGTCCAATAACTACCTAGCAAAGACTTTTTGTAGATTGTCAATAAGGCTGATGAGCCTATATTTGGAAGGAAGGCAGAGGTCTCCTTTTTTTATAAGCTGGTGTTACCTCAGCTCCTTTCCAAGTGTCAGGACTAACCACCCCACTAACCCTCACCCCCTGTAGCTATAACATTCGATAGAGGATTAATATAGCTATTTCAAATCTTATGCTCAGATTTAAACAGGTCGCCTGGAATCATATTGGGGGCAGGAGATTTTGCAGGTTTAAGAAGCTGTGTGGCTTTGCCTGTATCCTCAACTGCAAAATGCACCAACTCAAGATTCTCTTCTGTAGCCACCCTATTAGCTGCCAGCAGCTCTGGAGCTGTACAATCATGACAATCTGATTCAGAGTCTCCTCGGGCATAGAGTTTAGTAAAGTGAACCACCCAGAATGCAGGTTAGATGTGATACTGAAAGGTCTTCCTGGAATCACTGGGGCCATGAGAAAAGAGACGCCAAAAAAATCTATTGTCACTCCAGTTACGGCTGAGAGTAAATCCTGCCATATATTCTCACTCCAGGTTCTTTTAGCTAAAGCGAGTGCAGCTTATACTTTCCCCTAGCAACTCTCACCTCCCATGGTACACCCTTTTGAAAGAGCTGCCTACAGGGATAATTATGCGTTTTTTCAATCATCATTAAACCTTTTTACTGCCCGCCTTAGAACTTGTTATCTCTGGTTCATTTTCTAATAAAAATTATTTTGCAGCTCATAGAAATACAGTTTGTGAACATCTAAAATCAGTATTTCATAACAAGGAAGGTGCTCATAATCAGAAAATGGTGAGACAAAAAGACCATAAATTTGGGCATACAGACTATGGTTAGAAATTACCTTCAGACACGCTACGCTTCTATGGTTCTCCGTCAGCCTAGGTTTAGGAACGATTGTGCATTGGACTCCTGTGATCCTGTTCAGTTCTTGCCCACTAAGAGATAGTAGAAGGGGATTATGAGCGCTATCAGAGCAAAATTATTTTTTCATGTCACTCAACAGAGGCCACAACCTGACATCCAAAAAGATGTAGTCGATTACACTAGTGTATTTAAAAGTAGGCTTTAGTGAAAAGTCAGAGTTTGTCTGACTGTTGCAACCCCTCATCCCCAGCTAACTAGGATAGAAATTAGTTGAAGTGGAGTGGGGAGAAGAGAGAGCGCAGTTCTTTCCCTTCCAGCTATGGTATGCACCACTGTTCGTCTTCCAACTCAGTGAGCTCGTTAACATAAAAAGAGGCCTCAAAAGTAGTATTAAAATCGCTGGTTACAATCAATTTGGCTTGGTGTCGATGGATCTCAAGAAGCTCGCCTCAAAAACGCTTACAAAAAGGACTCATGCCTAACAGGTAATGGCCTAGCATATACATAGATGAGCCAAATTCAAGCCTGAGGGAAAACCCAGTAACTCCCCCATTGTATCAGGGCATCAGTTGTCAGAACCTCATGAGTACAGCTTAAGTCGTTCTTGAGAAAAACAAGTACATTAACATAAATCTTATCAATCACCCAAGTCTCTTGAAACAGGTAGATATCATAGTTGTTAATGAAAGACATCCACTCGGTGTCTGTGAGCTTATTCTTAAATCTAGCCAAGTTTCAGGAGATCAAGGATAACCTAGAACCGGGGGGTGGGGGGTGTCTCTCTTAAGGATTGATGGTTCTGAATAGGCGCAAGTCCTGATCGTATTGCAATTACCGCAATGCTCATATGGATCACCAATAAATTGAACAAATGTTACATTAAGACAATCCACGCTTGGAATACTATCACAGTCAGCAAAAACAGAAGGATGATGATAGGGACCATTGGCTGCATAAGGGTTAGTCATGCTGGGGAGTCAGTTATTGACATTGAGATTTGATGGTTCTGGGCAAGCCGTTTTGTCAGAGGACTCTGGTACAGAAATGCAAGTAGGGGCCATTTTGTTGTTAAAAGAACTGTTATGAGGAGGTGCCAGTTTCAGACGTATAGCCAGCTTTGCAGCAGCTCCAAGATGGCAGGGGTGCAACTCAAAATTTATGAGGTGGTCGGCCAATGTGGTTTCCCTCAAAGTCACAGAGATATAGTCAAAGGCTGCAGTTGCTGAGCAATGGCGCTTAACGTGTTCGATATCCGAACGGATGATTGAGCAAGCAGCTATATGGGCCCAACTGATGGTGAAAATAGCTCACTGGAAGTTCCCTTGTTGTAGTGTGGTGATACGGGGAATTAGTGTCCGAGTCACAAAGAAAAGTAGAGCGTGAGGTACAGGGTGGTGGTCTGTTCAAGATGTTTTGCTGGATTGAGTAAGCAGCATCTGGATTTGAAACATGCTGGGTCAGTGGTGGCATACAAGTAGACCCAGTGTAGACCCAGTGTTGCACGTATGTATTGGAGGTGTTTGATTTAGAACTAAGGGTTATAAACATCGCTCATTAAGATACTGTGAGACTAGATAAGGAATTCACTTCAGGATTGACTCTGGCTGTGCTCCGCAATTAGGAGTATGCTTGCTAATATCCTTTTCACATGTGCAATTGCAGCAGCACGGCCTGTAATCAATGATGAGAGTGAGATTACCAGCTTTTGCACTTCATCGATCTTCTGAGATAGTAAAGAAATACAGCCTGGGTTCAGAGTAGGCACATGTGCAACACTCGTAGATTCCATTCCAGCCCAAACATTGAGCTGAATACGAGGTGAAGCAGATAAATCACCATGATTTGAGAGAGGCAAGTCAGTAAACTCTGACTGGGCCAATGGAGCAAATCTGTTAGTGCACAGGATACTCTGTAGAATATTAATTTTAGGATTTAAAGGGTGTCTGGCAGTGGCG
This sequence comes from Pleurodeles waltl, assembly GCF_031143425.1. Taxonomy (NCBI): domain Eukaryota; kingdom Metazoa; phylum Chordata; class Amphibia; order Caudata; family Salamandridae; genus Pleurodeles; species Pleurodeles waltl. The sequence continues at coordinate 355,823,046 of NC_090446.1, read as the reverse complement.
GTTGCTGAGAACGGAGAGATCACAGTGGTATTGCTGTCCAGATGCCCCAAGGCCACGAGGCACCAGTGGCTTCTGGGGTTTCAGGAACAGCAATGTAGCGACTATCAATGGAAGAGGTGATGTTATCCGTTAGAGACTTAGTTTTTTTTAAAACATGCAGGAATTTTAGTCATCTTCAAACTATTAACGGTAGACATTGCATTGGTTTTGAGAATAGTCTCCACTTTATTAATTAAATTGCTGATATCATCCAAAGTACATCCCCTTGTTGCTGAGGTAGGGGAGCCCACATTACCTTTGCCAGGCTTTTCTACACAAGCAGTGGTGTTTGACGTGTCAGCAGCTTTCCGTTTCCCCATGTTAGTAAATTCACAGTGAACGCAAGGAGAAAAGAGAATATTGACCAGCCAAAAGAATGCTGATTTACTCAAGCTTAAGGTCCACAATTCCACAACTCCACAACTCCAAAACATAGATAAACATAATGGTGGCCTAGTCCAGCCTCTTCCTGGTGCTGACAGATAGAGACGGGCCCGCAAAAGCGGGAGTACCTGCGGCCGTCCTTCTGCAGTGCTTGCTCGACTCATGCAGTCCCCTGTTGTCATCTGCAGTATAAAGTCAAGCTATTGGGTGAGATCTCTAGCTCACACAGCCCCCACTGTGTCTGTGTGTGTCACTCACAGCGGGAGTATGAAGGGTTTTAAGTATGCCAGGTGTCAGCAAAAACAGGAACACATGGTGCCGACCTGCTGCGGTTCATGCTGGTCAATTAGAGTTTCCCTAGTCGTGCAGTCCCCCGCAGTCCTTCACAGGATAAAGGCAGGCTATGGGCTGAGTTCTCCAGCTCAGGCAGCCCCCACCATGTTTGTTAAATAATATTAACGGAATAATAATATTAACAGAATAATCAATTGTCCATAAATAAAGAAGCAAAATGTAAAATTTAAACCTTTAAAATGTTGTGTAAATGTAAAGGAATTTGAAACTGGAGGCTAAAAATGTAATTGTTATCCTCAAATTGATCCGTGGGGTTGTGCAAGCGGATCAATCAGAATATAGTATGCCTTAAATGAACTTAGCAAAGCCCCTAGCTTACCATTAAAGTTAAAATTGTGTTTTTTATTCTTTGTGAAATAAATAAAAAAGTTCATTTGTTTATTGTTTTGTGGTTCAAATCATGAAAATTACTTAGACATGGGGTTCTTGGCTTCCAGTAATTACTCAGTGGAATCCTTAATTATTCTGTGGGGTTCCCATGATTTAAATAATTATTAAGTGGGGGACCACAGAAGTCAAAAGGTTAACAACCACTGGCCTAAACAATCAAACTTGGTCTGATATTAGTTCTGGGCACATTCACATAATTTCAGAATTCATTCCAATCAAAACCTACACAAAAAACAACATTGACATGTGCATGAAGTGTCAGGTTTCCAACCGACACTCATTTCAGCAAAACACAATAGTAGTAAGTGGAACCTCAAAAACATTGTTATACATTTTTGTGAACTTGGTTCCCTCAAATATTTTTCTTAATCATATTCACCTTAAATGAACCCTCCCAGCATTTTTCTCTTGACTCCTGCATAAAACCTGTAAGGGAAGGAAATTAAGCCCTGATTGGACTTACCCCTAGTCACTTTAAAGCTGGTTTCAAATGTGTATAACATAGATTATTCTGATCTTGTCATATTTCAGACCAGATGAAAAACGTTAAGAAGGTAAATTCTGCTAACCACAATCAGGGAAGTATTTGATACATGAGGTATTAGCTCCAATTTACCAGCTGAAAGTCCAAGAGTATTCAGCCCACTGAACAAAAATTGGTAAGATTGGACACAACTGTATCACATCTTTCCAATATCTTGTCTAAACATAAGGGTGGTTTATCTCTAAATATTGTAGCCCTTTATATTTTACTTGTGAAGAACTTGGCTTTCAGCACCTGTAAAATTGGGATTGATGTTGCACTGTAAAGCTTAAAATAAAGGGCCTCTTTACGAGGCCCTAGCAGCACACTGGGCCACTGGATCATATTGGTTTTTTTTACACTCCAGTGGCACGGTGTGCCAGCCCATATTTACAAGGCCGTGCAAAGCCACCCTGCGTTCCTTTTCATGGGCTTGTAAATATAGACCCCTTTCACGCATAACCCTGCGTGAAAAGGGCGTTCCCTGGGTTTTGCTGTGGGGGTTCCCATGCAAAACCCATGGAATCCGAAACAATCTTATGCATTCCTAGATTTCCAAGTCTGGGAATGCATCAGATTCCTACCCCACCTCAGGGGAGGTGTTAAAGTGGCGCAATGGGGAGAAATAACATTAGTTCTCCCTCTTTTTCCTCTTTCTGTGTGCTGCATTCTGCATATTAATGAAGTGTGAATATATGCAGTTTCACCATAGTACCATAATCAGAATACATGAATATAAATTTGCATGAATACTACAATTCAGCATGTTACAGTCAAACATTAGAACACACATAGATATGATATACTAATGTGTCTATGTGCATATGCAGTGTCTAATGTTGTGATAGGTACAAAATATGTACCTGTTATTTCTGCCTCTTTAAAATAATGACTTTTATTCAAATGTTTAAATAAAGGAGCTTCTGGAAGAACTAAATCATAATATGGCGAGTAATATTGACAGCTATTCTGTCCATAAAATATACTAAAAAAAAAACTATAGGAAACTCCAAAGGTCAAAGAAATTTAGTGATATGTGATGCCCTCTGAAACCAAAGCAGGTAACCGCACACAAACATAGCAATCCCTTGCATTCACAGTATCTATACACTCATAAAGCAATTTAAAATATATATTTGCAGAATAATCTCCTCTAGAATCATCTATGTGCAAAGCCTCACCATCATGTCTTTAAGCCACTACCTATAGGACTCAGTTTTTGCGGGGAGCACTAGACTGAAACTCATTTACTAAAGAAGTTATAGAAGAACACAATCCTGTCAATAAACAAATTAAAACTACAAGAAAAACAATCAACACTGCACCTAATACATATTTGCATCTATAGGTTTTGTTAGTTTCCATATCTTCTCTAAAATCAGATTGTAGGGTGGAATACAGCAGCAGAAGCAGAGTGTTCTCTAGCAGTGTCCACCCGTGTATAGTGGACAATCAAAGGCCAAGTACTGTACCATGAGATTATTTACAAGGTCTTTGTCTTCCTTAGCCCTACTCTGTGTTCTTCTAAATGGCACCCTTACGCTCCTTCTGCTTTGCCTCGGGCATGGGTACTGTTCTTTATTAAGCAAATACTTTTTTTTCTCAAACAAAGTCCAGTTGAGTTCAGATGGTCAGGAATTTCTAAACTAAATTGTTCAAGGGAAGTGCACTATGGGACTGTATTCAAATTCAGAATCACAGGGACTCCATTCAATCTGCAGCATTATCCTAAATCTACCAGAATTTCCTCTCTCTGTCATTTTAGGCACAGTATTTCCATTCAGGTGAACAGTACCTTTGAAAGTGCACTCAAGTTCTTTTAGATCTCCTCTGTGCCAATCCTTCATTTTAACTTTCTCTAAGATCATAGTTCTCAGTGTCCTCTGGAACTAATTGAGGTACACGCTCTTTCAGTACATTCAGTTTCTCCCTATCTTGTCTTTTGCACCAAAAGTCTCAAGCTTCCACTCACTTTCTCAAAGCACTAGGTCCTTTGCCAGGGTCTAAATTTGAACTCAACTCATTTGCCACAACAGGACAAGACTCTTCCGTCTTAACCTCAGTAGTGGATCTTTCAAGACCCCCCTCAGACCGATCATGTGCTCTGTCAGGCTCTCCTTGATCCCCGACAGCTTGACTAACCTGCTGCCATTGTCTATATGTTACCACCGTTACTTCTGGGACAGGTGATGTCACATCAAGGGGACACTCTACTCTGTGAGTATGAGAAGCATGCATCCAGTCAGGGAGACCTCCACATTTAACAGCAGTCATTGTCACCAAGGCAACTTGATATGGCCCACACCAACGAGGCTCCAAACATGTTTCCTTAAAACCCAGTCGTCGGGACTGAGGTCATGGCACTGTTCCTAATGTGGCAGGGCTGTGCTTGCTCTGACCTGATTAAGAGACACAGAACGCACCACGTAAGCTAGCTCTTTGTAGTAATCAAGGATCCTATCATCTGTGATGTTCACAAGTGCATTCGCAGGTATAGCTGGAGATCTTGTTGCTTTGCCCATGGTTATCTCATGAGGAGACAGCCCTGTCCTCCAATCAGGTATGCTGCGAAGACTCATCAACACAAGGGGCAAAGCATCAGGCCATTTTAAAGATGTTGAAGCCCATACTTTCACCGATCTGGGTTTTAGTGTCCCATTAACTTGTTCGACAAAACATGAAGTCTTAGGTCTATAGCTGCAATGTAATCTCTGTTCCACTTGCAATCCTATGCACAACTGTCTCAGGACCTCATTATTAAAATGAGTCCCTCTGTCTGACTCTAGAGAGGTCAGGAAGCCAAACCTAGGAATTAGTTCTCACTGCAACAATTTAGCTACAGTGCGACTGTTATTTCTTCTGAACGGGTAAGCTTCAACCCAATGCGAGAAGATGCACACAACCACCAAGACATACCTCAGCCCGTTACACACAGGCATCACAATAAAGTCCAGCTGCATCCTAATAAAGGGACCTCCCTATCTCCCTATGTGATTTAGTGTTACTGCTGTTCTCTTTCCCACATTGTTCTGCTGGCACACAACACTTCTGAGCCCCAACACTTCGGCCATCAATCTGAATTTTGGATTAAACCACAAATGTCTAAACAATTGTACCATGCCATCTCTTTCGACATCAGCTGGACCATGGAAATGCCATACCATCGGACTCAACAGACTATTTGGCAACACAGGTCTTTCATTCATTGAAACCCTAATATTGTACTCTCTCTTAGCACAACATGTTCTGACCCAACCCTCCTGTTCTTCCTCTGACACCTGTTCCTGACACCTCTTTATCTCTTCCTATGTCTCTGCAGTTGTTAACAAATGGTTCTAATTGGTCTCATCCATTCCCCCATTTGTGTATTCTCCAATACTGTGGGCGCAGTACTTCGAGACCTTGTCAGAGTATATGTTGCCCAAAGTTACATGATTATTTCCACTAAGGTGTGCAGTGCACTTGAACACTGCAACTTGAGCAGGCATCTGCAATGCCTCAAGAAAGTTCCTCACTTGCTCACCATTCTGGATAGGTGATCCCGAAAAAGTCATAAACCCCCTTCTGGGACCATAACTGACCGAAGTCATGAACAACACCAAAGCCATGCTGACTATCAGTGAAAATTGTCACTTTCAGCTAGTCTAACAAATAGCAGGCTGTAGTAGTAGCAATCAATTCAGCCACTTGTGCAGCCAGGAAGCTTCAACAACTCCTGAAACTATGCAGTCTCCATAAGCAGCTCTCAAACTTCCTCTAGTGTCTTGCAAACATGAGCCATCCACAGATAGCACAACTTCAGTCTCAGGAAGTGGCTCATCTCATATATCTGGTCTTGATTTAGTGCATAGTTCATCAGCATCGTGACAGTCATGCTCCACTTCACAAACACTATTTTCATTGTCTGGTACAGGCAACAAAGTAGCTGGATTTAGAACAGCACAGCATTTGACAATCACATTTTCAGCCGCAAGTACGGTACTTGCCAAATGTTGGGTTCTAGTCCTTGTCAACAACAATTCAACAGAATTAGGAACATAAACAGTTAGTGGGTGACCCATGCCTATGTTTTACACCTCTCTATGCTGACACTGACAGCTGCCACCGCTTCAGGGCAACCTGCCAGAATGGATGCTACCGGATCAAGAGTAGCAGAGAAGTAGGCCACAGGCCTCATGGTGTTTCCGTATAACTGTGTGAGCACTGAGAGAGCGCAGCCCTCCTTCTCACTCAGAAAAGTGCAAAATTACTTATTGTAATCAGGCATTCCCGGTGCTTGGAAACAACAGAGACTTTGTCTCAGCTCTTGAAGGCATTCAAGCAATTGTTATCCCAAGGTATCGGGTCAGACACATCCTTGTGTGACAACCTCTGTAAAGGCTTGGCCACTAAGGAAAAGATGGGTATCCACTGGCAACAGTAGCCCACCATTCCCGAAAGCATCCTCCTAACTTCTCTCTGGGTATTTGACGGATTCATTTTCAGAATTGCCGCAATCCTCTCTTGTGACACTTTCCTTGCTCCTTTCTCAATGTGATGTCTAACATATTGGACCTATATCTCACAGTATTGCAACTTGCTGGGGGACACTTTATGTACATTCCAGCTATATGGTTCAACAATGTGATAGTATCTTGTTCACAAGCCTCATCGGTTTCAGGGCCACAAGTAGGTCATTCATATATTGAACTAGAACTGAATTGCAAGGCATGATCTGGGACTCCAGATTCTTCCTCAGAATTGGGCTGAAGATTGAGGAACTCTCAGTGTACCCTCGTAGGACTTGGCACCATTCCAAAACACAATTGCCGAACCGAAACATGAAGAGGAACTGACTGTCCTCATGCAGCAGTACGGAAAAGAAAGCCTGGCAAAAATCAATGACAGTGATTCACTCGGCCTCACATAGAATCTGAAACAAAATCACAGCTGGATTCGGTACCACAGGGAACAACAATGTTGTTCACTTTCCTCAAATCTTGAACAATGCAAAATCTACCAATGGGCTTCTGTGAACCCATAATGGGCTCCCCATAATCTCTTTCGACATACCTTGTTGGATCATAAATTCAATTACTGGGGTAATTTCAGCAATCCTCTCAAGTGTCAAATTATATTGGGGGGGTGCTTTGATATTCAGCATTTGGATTCAGTGTGATTCAAACAGGTTCAACACCTTTGATCTAACCAATGTCCTTTCCTGAAAAATCCCAAACCTAAGACCTGATTGCTTCTTTAAGTTATGGCAGCAAGTCATCAATGGTAATCATGGTAAACTATGCAACGTAAGAACCATCATTTGCCAATTTGCAGACGACATACTCATAACGAGTCTGCATTTTTACACTTTTTGCGTACAATAAATGACACAGTTGAGTTTACAAAGCAGGTCACTCCACAACAGACTCACTGGACTAGAATAACAAACCACAAATCAGATATTATCCTCAAAAGGCCCGATTTTCACAGGCACTTCTGTCATTTCTGAGGTTGTCATTTGTTTATTCGCAACTCCAATAACTTGGATAATTTTTCCAGAGAGGAGTAGGTTTGGGACTTCTGTTGTTCTCAGAGCAGAACGGGGTGCACCAGTGTCAACCAAGAATGACAGAGGGTGGCCATTCACGTCACAATCTACAAATGAACCACTCTGGTCTTCCTGCAAGACTGCATCAAGTATGCAATCTTCCTCCCCCCCTCAGGCACCATCATTCTGACCGATCTAAGCTATAGTTCTCAGAGGTCTTAGACACAGATACTATTACATTCAAATTCATGTTTGGAGCTTGATTAGAGTTCAGTCTAGGGCCATTCACATTTAGCTGTGGCACCAGGGGTTGTGGAACCTGTCTCATTGGAGCTTTGGGTACATCAATATTTTGCCCTTTCAGTCTCTGCAGATTTTGCATTCCGTGTAAGGTTGCGACTCTGAGGATGTACAAACCCTGAATTCTGGAATTGATTAGCTGGATTAAGACAGCATTCCTTCTTCCAATGCACCAACTTGTTCCAATAATGACAAGGGTTTGTCTTCTTCAAACTTTCCCCACAAACCTCCCTATAATGGATCAATTGGGGCACCTCAGCCTCTACCCTGCATCGCAGTAGTTCCCTGCTGATACACTCCTTGCAAGTTACCAATATTCCAATATATCTCTACAAAAGACTGGGTCTGGCTATTTCTCAGAGCAGCCTTCATCTGAGCAACTGTTAATGTCTCCTTTAGCTTCTTCTGTTTCATCTCTATTTCATTGTTGCAGTACTCCACATATCTAAAAATTTCATCAACTGATTTATTCTGCCAACAAATCAAATGTTATTGGATCATCATGCTAATTTCAGGTCTCAATCATGTTACAAAACCTCAACACAAAATGTCCCATATCCTTTTGTTCATGTGTCTCCATTCCACTATAATGCTTGAACGCCTGCAACAATCTCTCATAGTAAGCATCAATTGACTCTTTGGGTTCCTGTGTCGCTCTGTCAATTTTAACCCAATATATGTCTTTTGGCGGCATCTTCGATTTAAAAAATGTCATCACATGCTGATACTTTCTCATCACCAATGGCGAAGGGCCTTTTGTCACTGGGTTCCTCATTGGTTGTTTTTCAAGTCATTTAGTGGCTATCTTATACTCTGCTCACAAGTTGCTCGGAACCACAGTGTCAAACAGAGTATTCAAATCGAGCCACAACACTTGTAAAAATCTTCACAAATCGCTTAATCTTCTTGTACCATTCTACTGGGGGCTTTTCTCTCAGCTTCAGGAAGTCATTAGTGAATGAGGCAAGATTACTTCTGCTCCAAGGCCCATGACCATAACCTCCAGCTAGCACTTCCCTCAACAAGAAACTGATCTGCTTGTCTCTCCTTCTACAGGAGGAGGTGGTACCCCTGTCTGTCTCTTTGGTTCTTTCTTTCTCACCCATTGACTTTCCTATTTGTCTAACTCATTCCATTTCCGAATGTTTTGAATTAGCTTTTTAATTTGTATTTTCATCCCTGAGGTTCTCATACAGGCTATGTCTTTCTCATTAAAACATGCACGGTAACTCTTCTGCATCACTTTGGTCTTATTCAAGTCTATCTCATATTTTTGAGCCAACTCAGAGAGCTTATTATAAACTTGTCCTGTACACCTGGTAACATTTTTACAGATAAATACAAGTTAATTTTCTTGATGAGAATCTAAACAAGCCATTTTAAGATTCCCGCTAACCATCTCGTCCAATTCTATCTTCAACTAGGCCACATCCACCAAATTCCCTCTCACAGGTGACAGAATCATTCCTTGACTCAGCTCAGAACTCCTGCTTCTACTCAAAGGAGTATTAAAGGTTTTCACCCACTCATCTATTTCCTTAGCACTGAGATTCTGTGACACTACAGGGACATTAGACATATTTCCATCTCTATGGGTATCGCCACTGAAGTTTAAAGGCTGTACCCACACGGGTGTACCAGAAGTTGGCATTCTCTGCAGGGGACTTGTGGGACCACACCCTGTGTCATTCAACGTCGAATCAGCAATCACCCTGCATGGAGAGTTTGTGTTTGTTGGGACTAGAGGAACAAATCCTCTCATATTAGGACTTACGGCAACATTACCTTAACCCCCTGCTGCGCCAGGGACAGCTAAATTATAAGTTGTCTTTCCTTGGAAATCAGGCTTACACATGGGAACCACAGGACCAATAGTAACTGGGACAATAGGAACATCAGAAGTGTTTGGGGTAGTAGAGTTAGCAGGAACACGAATTCCAGAACCTTCTCCCATCGGTTCACAGTGCACATTCACCAGGGTAACCCCTACTGAACCAGGATTCTTGTTTATTGGGGCAGTACCTAATCCAAGATTCATAACACCATTAATCATATCTCCTTCCTCCTTTCAGGTCTCATTACATGGAGGTGGACATTCTGACAATAATGCATCCAAAAGGCAAAAGGCTATCACCAGAATCACTGTCACTGGTCTCATTTGTATTATCTGCTTCCTTCCACTTTCCATCTTTTGCTTTCTAGTCCTTTTGCTTTTCCTTCTCTCTCTTGAATGATTCACTCATTAAGGCTGGGTACAATCTAACTCCCTCTATCATGTCAGTTCTTCACTTCTTTTGTCCAGCATTCCATCTAGCATTGACTTATGTACACACTGCTTTTCGGGTTCTTCCCTGATACTTTTCCATTTCTCTGGCATAAGCAGAACGTTCACCCAAGTATTGAGCACCTCAAACTGTGCAGGTCTAGGAGGTGGTTTCATTTTGTATAACACCCTCCTTAATTTTCAATAATACTCAAATTAAATGTGCCATAGCATGGAAACCTCAATGCACCTTGCTTTTCCATGATCTTTTGCCATTGACCTAGCCAAATACATGTATGAGTCCTACATTTATCTACAAATAATGACCCGGGGTATCTTCCGGTGGTGCCTCTTCTACCTCTCTAATAGGTACAAGCACATCTTCTCTAAATAAATCTCATGTGACTTTAAAACAATCCATTTTTCAATCAAATATTAATAATCACAAATAAAATTTCGTTCCAGACTAGGAAATAACTCTTTGCCCACAATTCTTGTTCAGCAGCAACAAGCAATTGCAGCGCGACTCCTTGTGGCGTAAACCACCATAAACAACGCAGCACTACACCTACTGACCAATACCAGTGCAGAACTGTGAGGTCAATCTCTCTCCTTGTAGTGGTTCACCCTCCTTTACAGTTTTCACCTCACACTCTTCTCAACATCAAACACACATAACAAAATATAATACAAGTAACTTTTGTCTGCTCCTCTAAAGAATTGACAGTATTCAGTTGCACAGATTCAAATTAACCAAACACTCAAATGAAAACTCGACCTGTGGGCTATCTTTCAGATTGATACAGATTCACCCAGTGCATTAGGATCCACTATAACAACCATACCTCACATTCACGCAAAATCTCAATTGTGCGGTCGATGACATCTCACGACAAGCACCACGAAACATTTTAATACAATCCTGGGATCTTAAGTCACATTGGACCCGATAACAAATTTAACTTCCTTGTACTAAACACCACACTCACATGACATTCAAAGCATCTCAGCAAAATACCTTCCAAACTCCACAAAACACACCAAGCTAAACATAAGCCAGTGTAGCTCACAACCATATTATTACTCACTCCTCTGCAGGTACAGCTCACTCTCGAAATTTCTACAGCTCTGCTGACTTTTTATGTTCTGGGCATGGGTACTAGGGGCTGGGGTCTAAGGACTAACTAAGCTAGATTCTACCTCCCCTTAATTCAAGACCTAACCGCCCTCACTCTACTACCATCTGATGACGCTCAAGGCCCTTATTCTTACTTCTCTTCTTCCGATGAACCTTTCTAGGATGCTTAAGAGGTAAAGGAGAGTTATAATCAACCCTTCAAACCCATTTAGTCACACAATACATTCCAGGAGACTGAAAATATAGCTCAAAGGTTTAGTAAAAATTTAGAGCCAAACAGATATCTATGAATCTCCAAAATATGCTATATAAGTTCAAAGTCACAAAAGGTGAGGTAAAGTGTTGAATGAGATTAAATCGTATAAGCATAAGACATATGAGACAAGGCCGGACTGGCCGGACTGGAAATCGGGCGTTTCCCTCATTGGCTGGAACGGTGAAGGGCCGCTTTTGTTACTGGGGGGTCGATTTTGTAGCAGTGCAGCAGTTTTCAAAGCACTGCAGAGTTACTTGAATATCGAGCAGTTTTCAGGCAACAATTAAAGTGCCAAGATAACTCCGGTGATCAATGTACCTGCTGACGAGAGATTGGAGTTTTGTCTTATGGCAGTTTTGACTCATCCAAGGTAGCGCAGAGAGTTAATATGCCTGCTGCAAAGGACGTGTACTATGCAGTTCACAGACAAGTATTTTATGTGCAATGCTCAGTGCGTTACTGCTTTTGTGACAGAGATTATTTTGTTACTGTGCAGTCTGTGAACTACCATCAAAGACCTGCATGCAAACTTTATGTTTTTTCAGTTTTTTAATTATCTTACTTTGTTATAAAAAAGGGTTTGTTTGGTTTGAAATAAATTGTAATAAAGTCAACCCTAGTCACTGTTTTACATTCTAAATCCTGAGTTTATGCTTCCCCAGACCAAGCACTCTTGAAAAATGAATGCCAGTATAGATGGCTTGTGAATCATACACCTTGTAGTCCCCTTTGTCTTATGTAACTTTTTCAATGAATTGATTTACACAGGTATGTTTCATTGTCTCTGTGTGTGTGATGTAAAGTGCTCCAACACGCTCCGCTGGTAAGAGAAGGGCTGTGAAACAAATAAAATACGTGAGAGAGAGAAGCTATTGAGAAATGAGGGGCACTGTTAGAGGGTGATGGTGAGGGAATCATTGAATAGCCCTAAAAAAGATAAATGTATCCCAGTGCACTGTAAGGTCATCATTTACTGTGCTTTAAAAACTAATGCAATTGAATATGTAATGAGAAATGTGTTGTAGAGTTCACTACTTGGGGGGAGAACCCCTCAAACCCAATTGTAGGAGTCAGGCTCACTCGCTATGCACCCTATAGGAGCTGGTCTGACAATATTTGCCAGGGCTGCCTTGCGTTCACAGTCCAGCCCTGATATGAGAATTTCAGTTGAAGCGATACAAAAGATGAGAAAGAGAATCTGATTATCTAAATTGTGGTCTTCTTGCCTAATCATTGGAAAAAACGAATTCATCGAAATATCTGATACTAAACTGAAGGGAAATCCTAATTAAGGGGGTCATTCTGACCCTGGCGGCCGGTGGCCGCCAGGGCCACCGACCACGGGAGCACCGCCAACAGGCTGGCGGTGCTCCCACGAGCATTCTGACCGCGGCAGTTCAGCCGCGGTCAGAAGCGTAAAGTCGGCGGTCCCCCGCCGACTTTCCGCTGCTCGGGGGAATCCTCTATGGCGGCGGAGCGCGCTCCGCCGCCATGGGGATTCTGACACCCCCTACCGCCATCCTGTTCATGGTGGGAAACCCGCCATGAACAGGATGGCGGTAGGGGGTGCTGTTTGGCCCCTGGGGGCCCCTGCAGTGCCCATGCCAATGGCATGGGCACTGCAGGGGCCCCCGTAAGAGGGCCCCGCAAAGTATTTCAGTGTCTGCTTTGCAGACACTGAAATACGCGACGGGTGCAACTGCACCCGTCGCACCCCTGCAACTACGCCGGCTCAATTCTGAGCCGGCGTCCTCGTTGCAGGGGCATTTCCTCTGGGCCGGCGGGCGCTCTTTTGGAGAGCGCCCACCGGCCCAGAGGAAATGTTTGAATGGCCGCCGCGGTCTTCTGACCGCGGTGCGGTCATTTGGCGGCGGTACCTTGGCGGACGGCATCCGCCGTCCGCCAAGGTCAGAATCAGGGCCTAAGTCTGAGAGAATACAGGAAAGCATCAGCATAACAGAAACCTCGGTAGAAATTCTAATACAGAGGTGCTGCATAGCTTAAAGATACATAAGGCAATAAAGGTAGAGAGGTCTGTACCCCTCCAAGTCTCAAGGGAACCTGCTCTCGTCTAACTAGGTGAATACCAATTAAAGTCTACAGAACCTTCGAGAAAGCCACGCCATCCATGGCACCAGCTTTCCATCTCCCTTGCACACTTGAAATTGATGACTACCCTCAAGTTCTCATCCTACAAATTGAACATCAGGATGATCTTGGATGTTTCCTGGTGTCCGGGACACAAACAGGAGTCTTTTCTTCTTGGTTTGTTAGTGCTCCTTGTCCTTGCCAAAGTATTCTCCCATACCCCACTATCTTCAACATACATTATGCCTTTCATTAACTGTAGACTTGTACCAACGTGCCTGCAAAGAAAGAATATTGCAACACGAGCAACATGCCATGTTGGAGATTAAATACAAGGGATCAAATGTTTCACGCCTTTGGTTATGCTAACTTAATAAAACATCCAGTGCACATTCAAAATACATGATAATAAGTGCATCTTTTAATTATAAATGGAGACAAGAATTATAAATGAAGTGTGAATATATGCAGTTTCACCATGGTGCCATAATCCGAATTCATGAATAAAAATGTGAATAAATACTACAATTCAGCATGTTGAAGTCAAACATTAGAACACACATATTTATGAACTACTAGTTTTCTTCTGGGAATGCACCTTTAATAATACCATCTAGATGCTCCACTTTACAATAGTAACGTTAAGGCACACAATAAAGGTATTGTCAATTACATAATTATGTCACTCCTGTAACGCAGGATGGTGCAACCAAAATTATGCATCAACAAAGGCTATTGTCACTCATTTTGCTGTCCCAAATCCGCCACACAAGGCATGCAGACTGCAGCAGTGAAAACTCACAATGACCCCTAGTCGCAGGGAGAAAACTACCTGTGCATCAGAATCATTGTATTTTAGATTTAGAGAAATAACCTTCCACTTTGGGAGTTTGTTTCACTAAAACAAAAAAGTATGCCAAGTGGAGCCAAGAAAAATAGCATGGCCTTCGCTCACCATGCTTCTCTGCTTTCACCACATCCAACACACCAGGAGAGGCTCTTAAGGAAATTATATCTCTGCCAGCACATTGGGGATCATAACATGGTGCAATGTCTTTCACCACGGTCTACATGACCCTGTATGTATCGTATGAATATTCAGTGAAATATGGATTGTAAACCTACATCGTGGGAAGTGTATTTCAGTGGAAAGTACAGCATTGTTAGGCTGCAGGAACCCACAGTTACTGCATAGTGCAAGTCATTAATGCAATGTACACATTGATTGCACACTTGGTAATCATGTACATATTGCCACTCATGTAAATAACATACATGATATATGCAATATGTTGATAGTATTCAAATTAGCAATATTAATTTCATAAATATGTTGCAGAATCACATATGTGTGGTGTATTATTTGTGCTGAGTTATGTGAGCATGCTTGCTTATGCATATATTGCACACCGATTGAACTCAGTGAGTGTACAATTGAATTAATTCGGGAGATGCAAAATATCATGTGCATTGTGCAAGAGTGTACGTAGATACACACATTGTGTTTCCTTCTCCCTCCTTCCCCTCTCCAGCGCAAGGGACAGACTGCACTTGCGCCCTCCTTCATGTGTGTTCTCCGGCTGTGTGCGTAAATAAGTTCCACACTGCAATTCCTTCAATTAATTTTCTTTATTCCATAAGCCCGACAAATATTCAGAGGAGACATGAAGTGTTTCATCCATGTCTGACGGTTTTTCCTTTCGCCATTCGAAAACAGAACATTCTCACCCGTGATCTTTGGTTCACCATACGGTGCCTCAAGAGGTTCACCATACGGTACTCTGAAAGGTCAATACTTTACATAATGTTAATACATTACATCACAACACTGGGTTTCCCACTGGAGACAATGACCAGAGATTTGACTACTGCTGCTTGTACATCTGCCTTTGATTCCTCTCGAAAGATGGGGCAGATGCACATAGCTGCCAAGTTTTCAGATCGCTTATGTGTGATATTTCTATGGTTTCAGTCTGTCTATGAGTGACATTCTAGTGTCAAATGAGCGACCCTTCGAGTCTGTGGCGTAGCAAAACTTTAGGAGCCCCCCCTGCAAAGCAGATGGAGGGGCTCCCCTCTGGACTCGCTTAGGAGCTCTCAGAAAAGGGTACTGTGTTGAGGGGGCACCATGGAGCTCGGGCTCCCCTTGCTCTGCGGGGGCTGTGGTGGGGCCTTTGTTACACCACTGCTTCGAGTGACACTTTCTTGCGAGCAAATCAAAACAATGACCAGTGTTTGAGTGTCTCTCTGTGAGTTTTCAGTTGCAGAGATGTGACATATGCCTACTGTATATAGACATTTCACATAAGCATAAGACAAGAGAGACCAATTGGAGTTGCACTGTGATAACGCGTCCAGCCCTTATAAATTACCTGTACCTGGACACGTTGGAGGTCGGTGAATCTTTTAGCTGAGTTGGGCTCTCCTCATCCTAGAATAGTCAGGTCACCCAGATCACACAAAATCAAAATCAATAACAGTTGATATTTCGGCGCACCATGACCTTTCAGTCATGAATAACCACACCAGTTTATTCAAAGTTAGTGAATTTATTTCCCTATATTAACAAAGCTAGCACGATGTATATAAGTCTCAAAACCAAATGGTATATGTATATGAACATTACTGGCTGTCCATAGCGGCGGAAGAAACGCAATCTACGCAAAATCTGGATAATGATACACTCAGTTATGACAATACAAATCACTAATATGACTAACTGTATTTGAGTAATTTCATACATTGGTCAGCATAACAAGATTTTAAATTATCATGGTGCATCGAATGAATACCTCAACTAACCTCTAATTAGCATTGGCATGTGGGACTTCATGCAAAACGAATTTAGTGAACACAAATTTGGAAAACTTCTAGCTTAGGCCCTATCAAAATAGCAGTTGGTACCTAAAAGGAAAACACAATGCATAATACATTTATCCTTTCATATTTACCAAATACAAACAGCATTCAAGAAAAGTCTTCGTCCCTCAGGTACCGATCCGATCAGCATGGGGCAAGTTTCAAAGGGGCAAAGTTAAGGGCAAGCTTCCTTGCAGCGGCAAGGAGAATGGGGCAAAGTTACTGCATGGGCAAGATGGGGCAAATCAAAGTTAAAGTCTCTAGGGTGAGAATTCTTAAAGTCTCCTTCTCTAGAATAGAGAAAAGGGCATCAGGGTGTCGTCCAAAATGGAGTCGGGCATCTGGCTTCAAATTGGCATCAAGGAAAATGTCTGACTTCTCTTTGTCCAGTGGGTTTAAATAAGAAACATCCCAAGTTCTGCAGGGTCTTCCATTGGAGGGTTCGTAGGTTGGCTTCAAATTGTCCAATGAAATTGTCTTTTTACTAGCGCTCATTTATGCATACATTGTCCTTGGAGCCTTGGAACACAAGTTGTAACATGGTTTGCCAATTATTTTACTATCTGTACCTTCATTGTCCGCACCTGCAGAGACTGACCTTGTATCAAAGGGGATGAAACCGGCCTAGTATGAAACCTTGGAGATAAGTGTATTAGTCATCTCTGCTGGAAAAATACAACTTCAAGCAAGAATATATGTTTCATTAGTTCAAGGAAAAGCCACGCAGTTAGAATCTGAGACCAGGCAACTAGGCCAAAGCCTCTACTAAATTTAAGCTAAGCAAAACAGTTTCAACAAGAAAGCATGGCATACATTTGCAATTGTGACAGATTACTAAAATTTTTAATTCTTCATGATTAATAAAGCTCGTTTACAATTATGGCGAACTACCCCGAGGGCACAATTTCCCTCGTACATTATTTTCTTTACTAAAATCACACTACATTATCTGCTTTTGGTTACATGATATGTATGAATATATGTTGGACCCTCTTTTTCTGCGTCATCAACTGCTAATGCCTATTAGATGAATCAGATCAAATAATTTGTATAAAAATGTTTACATTTTTAAAATTTTAGACTAGAACCAAACATTTACAGGTCTATGGAAGTTGTAGTAGTATTTGGAGTGTCTCACTCACTCGTAGTCTCCCCTTCACAACATTTTCCTCTGCAGTTTCTCACTGTTAGCCACTTACATTATTCTCCTCACATTTTTCTGAAATCTTCTATCTTTATTATCTCACAGATCACCTTCTTCAGCACTCTTTTCACTGTCTTTCGGTCTGTACAGCCTTGTTTCACATCTTGACTATGCTCTCTCTCTCTCTTTCACACACAGGCACACACACCCTCTCTTCACCTGTACCTACACTATTTTCTTATTATCAGTTCTGTGTGGTCAGTATTTTCACAGTTGAATCCCTCACATAAAATTGGAATTACACTTTGCGCATGTTTGACAGTTGGTGTGTGCAGTCTGTAGAGAGGCCAAGGATTGGATAACAATGCAGTGGAAACTACTTTATGATTCACTGACAGGCACAGTCTGAAACTCACACTGCATTTAGTTGTAGCACTGGAGCACAGCTCTCAATATTTTGTGTTTAAGTGGACCCAATCACCCCCCACTACACTCATCTTCAGTGAGTGCTCTGCTGCTGGACTCACCTGTGCCACTGTCAGAAGTGAGTCCTCCTCCCTACAGTGCCAGGCTGAACCAGAGCGAGTGCCCTTGGCCCATGTTCTGCAAGGAGACCTGTGATCTCACAGTGTCACAGCTGCTGTATTGAACGTAGGTGTCCAGCATTCCACAGACAGTTTTGGTGACTGCTGACTGAGACTTGGATCTAGTTGACTGGTTGCTGCACACCCACGGCAGCTGAGATCTCGCACCACATTAGGGCTCTCTAGTTATATTTGTGCCAGTGGAAGGTTTCACGTCCTCCTCTTGCAGCTGCTCTTCATCCTCTTCCATTCTGCTCTGCAGTCGCTGGCAAGCAGACTGGTGCAGGCCCCTTTAGGTGTGTGCTAGTGCTGAGAGTATTACCTGAGCCCCCTTGACCTGTGCCTCCTAACGAGGGCAGGCTAATTTGAAAGTTGCTCATGTTGACACACTCAAATGTCAAAAATATAATTCATAGGTAGCAGTTGACAAATATAAATACCTGGGCATACATATGACTGCTAAGAGGGAACTTTGTGTGGCCCAGAACCTCGGATGAGTGATGGGAAATTTTAAGGCTGACTGACAGATGTAGAGGGCTACGCCTCACACTGATGGGTCATGCTGCCCTTTTTAAAGTGATCACACTACCTAAGTTACTGTATGCCCTTCAAAACACATATTATCCCCATCATCATGCTCTAAGATCAACGAGGCTCTCCGGTCTCTACTTTGGAATGAAGGCCATCTGATGATATCACTCCAAAGACTACAGCGTTCTCAATATATTGGTGGCCTGGCGCTCCCTGACATCGAAGGATACTACTGGGTGGCACATCTGATCATTATCAATGATTGGATCCACGCCCGCAGGACCATCCCACATTTTTGTTAGAACATGCAAGACTGGGAAAGCGCTCATGTCTTCACTACCTAAATGGAGGAAAAGGATCCTGCAGCCTGGTACCGGCCACAAAAGTGGCTCTGGTGGCCTGGGGTCGAGCAACCCAATCATGAGGATGGGCTCACAAAATTACAAGGGAAACCCTCCTATGGGCGGGACTCAGTTGGAGGAAATAGCAAAATCATAACAGACTATTTAAAATGGGCAAACCATTATCCTCGACCTGTCTTTGCTGCACCCATGCAATTGGCTCCTTCTTGCACACAATATGGGATTGTCCCCATATTGAACACTACTTGACCAGATTCACCCAGGAGCTCTCCTGGATCCTTGAGGCCCCAATCCTACTTGATCCAAAATTTGTCCTGCTGGGTATACCAAATGTTGTTGACCTTCCCCGACACAAAATCTTGTTTCGTGCACTGGGACTGGTAATGGCATAAAAGGGACATAGTGAGACACTGGGGTGCACACATAGTTTCTATAAATGAATGAAGAAATGGGATGAGCCTATACCTGACAGCTGAAAAAGTGACTTATCGGAGCAGTGGATGTCCCCCTAAGTTCTATAGGAACTGGGGCTGGTGCAGGGCTTTTTATGGGCTGGAGTCCATGGTGGCTGACTCCAGAAAAACATTCAGCAACACCTCTGCGGATACCAAAAGGAGAGGGGAATCATGATACATTGCTGTGGTTGTGTTGTCCCAAATACATCCGTTATTTCAGTATTTTAGCCTTTAGAGCCTGGGAGAAAGTTACATTATCTACGCTGTGGTCTCTGTGCAGCTGTATCATAAACATGATGACCTTGGCGCTTGTAGCGCCGGCTTGTCCTTCTGCATCAGTTTTGTTGAAAGTAAAAATAAAAATATTTTTTTTAAAACAACATAATTTAAAGATTCAGCTATCAAATGTGCAAAGTCTGTGGTGGTGGCAACTCAGGAGAAAGGAAAGTATATGCAACTTGACTTTCTGCCCTGACACGGCTGGAGGTTGTGTAACAGAGAAAACATCCTGCTTTGCGCCTGCACTGCAAGACCTTGGACACACGCAGTTCATCACATTGCACCGCTTAATGAGACAGAGTTTGTCCCATCCACTTGTGACCTGATAAACCTGAGTGGTGCCAGTGGCTCCATTCAGGCACCGGGTGCTGAAGATAGAAAAGCACTACACATACAGTATTACAGTGGTGATCATCATGCTGAAACTCATGATTCTTTGACTCCGGCAGCATTCAGAATCATGCCCGAAACAGCCAAAAGGAAAGGTCACTGTTAGTGACACTGAGGTGGTGCCAGTTGCTGAGAAAACATCAACAGGGAAGATGCCACCCCTGGATAAATCACTTAGGGACTGATATAGAGTGTGGGGGATGAGGTTACTCCATTACAAATGTGATAGATGTCCAGTCCGTCATATTAAAATCCCATTATATCCTGTGGGGATCGTTATATGGTGGACGGAATATCTGAAACGCATCTGTCAAGCTCTAAATCAGGTCGTTAGCTTACTGAGTAGCACAGAATGAATGACAGGCCACATGATAGACTGAAGCCGCCGTGGTGGGGTCTCAGATCCTAATGAATACAGTCAGCGGAGCCTAGCCCGCCCGGCCTAAGCCCAATTGTGTGAGCAATTCTGAGATGCAGGCTGCTAAAACCAAAATATCAATGTTCTTAATCAACATGTGCTACTCAATATTTATTAACCTGAGGAGCCAGTATGAGTCTTGGGGAAGAGGAGGACCAGCACAGACCACTGACACCAGACTTGTGTGAAAAGGGCTGCTTTATTGACACAGGTGCACATCACATACTCAGTTGTGGGCCTTTTGCCTTACAAACCTACAAACCTCACTATGCAAAATAGTTCACCTATGCTAAGTACCTCCCACCCCTAAATATCCATCTCCTCTGCTACAACTAAATTCTGTATGTCTCACCTTCCTCCAGTGCTGATCTTCTGCAGCTGAGATCTTTAAACTCCCCTCCACCTTCACTGCAACTATTAACCTCTAACTTACTTAACTTCCAATTTAAAATGTTAGCTTCCTGGCTTGTCCAGCTGTGAACTTGTCTACCCATTACCTTTCAGCCTGGATTGCCGCTGTCAACAACAAACTTAGGCAAACCACGCAAACCTCTCGGCCAACCCCCACCCTGAAAAAGGCCCCAGCATGACTTTTTCTGCCCCTCTCAATGCTTGCTAACAAATGTTCAACACCTTAGCCAACCTCTCTCTCATCTGCAGCAAATACAACTCCATGACCAAATAGGAGAAGTTGACCCCGTCCTTGTGGAAAACCTGGACATTATTGTACAGTAAATCAGAATGCTCAGTTCTTCCACTTCCCCAGTCCCTGCATAATGATCGTATCTTCTTGTTGAGCTTCTTCCTGACCCTGTCTATAGCTGCCAGCATGAGGGTTCCATACCAAGTCCTCCTGGGAACAAACTCTGTCCACATGACATGCAACCCTGATCACTGAGGCTAGATCTCCTTCAAATCTTCCTTCATAGATTTCATTAAAGCCAAACTGTTCTGTAACAACAGATCATTCTAGATGCAACAACAACACATCAGTGCATTTTACTCCTACGAACAGCCTGTTCAATCAGTATAAAAGCCCCCTCTAGCGCAAGCCCCCTTTGCCATGCCAGTGCATTCTATACATGTTGGAATTTAGGTCCAGATTTGCACAATGGCTGCTCTGTCTCATCTGTCTTTTAGCCGACTTAACAAATGAATGCCCAATGATTCATAATGACAATCCGTCAGCATCCGGACAGGGAACAGAATCTGAAAAACACAAACAGGCAGTTGAAAACTAACAGTAACTCAAGAATCTGTTTCCCATCTCTAACGTAGCATTCAAAACAGTCCAAAGGCCAACTATCTAGACCCGTAATCCTTTCCCTACTCCAGCTTCTCCTTCCCGCTTCTCTTGCTATATGCAATACGGAGGAATGCATCCCGCACCCTTTGTCATCAAGTCCTTTTTGCGCAAACACTTTGCACAGCACTGCCAATAACTGGAATGCTGTCACCAGCCTGCCATCCCTGACATATTACGAGCCTGCAGGGCCAAACCTTAGTGCACTGGGTAAAATCCGTCCACTGGTTAAACCCAGAGTAAGATGATCCTGCCCTGACCCCTCTGATCTGTCTTTGACCTGTGTTGCCAAACCTGGAGACCTGCTGCAAACTGGTGTACTTTTTCCCAGAGGAATTCCCCTTTCCGTACCACCAGTAGCTCTGATACTCAAAACGCACCAAAGAACATCCAAATCATCAACAAGGTGAATAGCACCATTTCATCCCCCCCCCGGCAAATCCTGGGCAAAACCAAAAGCATTTCAAACAACAGACCCAAATTCAATGGCTTTCATTTCTCTCCTACTCGACCTGCCTCTCTGGCATAACATTCCAGCATCCGTCTCCCCACTTTACCAGCTAAAGGTGCATAGCCCCACAACTTCCCCATAAAAGCTATACCTGCTAGTTTCCCTGAAATTATTACCTTTAATTGTCTCTTGTCAGTCAACAGCAGTATGACTTGAACCACACATTCTGTTCTAGCAATTCCTCCTGCCTCCTTTGTGTCCCCCTAGTTAAAAATTCTCTCCAGGCTTGAGCATAGGCTGCCCTCTGAGAAACCACCAACGAAAATACCACCAACTGGAGTATTCTCTGTTGCCTAATACCAAAGCTCCTGAGGCTTCCTGTTCCTGACTCTGTCCTCTTCCGTGGCCAGCCCATGGAATCTCTGCCACTGCAAATGAGACAAAGCATCCTCAATGTTATTGTCCACACCAGGCACATGTCGAGCTCTGAAAACAGTCATACTTCAAATACCCCAGTACGTAAACCTGCAGCAGTTTCAGCACCTGTGTATCTCTGGCTGACTGTTGGTTTATCACCTGCACCACTGCCATATTGTCAATCTGAAACAAGACTCACCTGTGTGACAATTCCTTCTCCTCTAATGTCACTGCCACCTCCAAGAGAAAGAATTTCAAAAAGGCAATACTGTGCCCACCCTGTTTCCACTCCAGTGGCCATTCTTCTGCACACCATTTTTCCTGCCATTACATCCCAAAGTCAATTCATCTTGCAGGATCTGAAAATACCTGTGCATCTCAGTCCCCCTCCCTCAATGCTGTCAATGGCACTCCGTTAAATGACTCTAGAAAAAAATCACCACACCCTTAAATCTTCCTTAGAGGGCACAAGATATTGAATATCCCACAGGGAGCACCTTGTCAACATATCATTGAGCTTCGAACTTGATACCCAGAAGCTGGAAATTGTCAGGGTATATCATCAAGAAACAGAAAGCAGACTTAATGTTGCTTTTGACCATGAGTACCCCCTGTCCCACTCTTTCCACCAAGGATAGAGCCACATCTACTGATGAATAAGGCACAGATACCTGCTCCTCCTGGTGTAAGTCATTAACAGACTTACCTTCAGGCCAATGTAAGTGTTGAATCAACCTGAACTGACCTTTCTCTTTTTATGGAACCACCCCAAAAGGGGACACAATTAGGTGCTCAATAGGCCAATCACCAAAAGGGCCTGCCAGCCTGCCCACGTGTATCTCTTTCTTCCCGGCCTGTGCGTGTTAACTGATTTCAAATTGTTCAACCACCAACGCACCCTCGGCCCTTCATATCCCAATCTGAATACCCATGTTAATCCTTCCATCAATGGCCAGCATCTTCCTTTTGATCATGATAATGTGATAAGCAAATGTCCAACCTGCCCAAATTAATTGGTGTATGAGCCTTTGCCCCTAGGTCCTTGTGCGCTCCTTCCTGCCCTGAAACCTGTCGTCTGACCATGCTGCTATGTCCCTGTGGTCCATTGCTGTTGCTGCCACTCTCCTGCTGAGTAACTTGTGTGACCACTCGCCCCGTAACTATTGACAAGGCCATGTCTGTCAGTACATTTTGAGTATTGGTGCCAGAAGTTGCAACACTCTCTGGTGCAGAGACCCTCATTAAAGTCCCAGCATGCTCCCACCTCACTACTCTGTTCTCTTGCCAGATTACTCTGTCCTTTACCTGGCACTGACCCCTTCTGGGTGGGGCACCCCTGAAAGGGCTGATATACTACTGGTAATCCTCTGACCATAAAAATTGTTTTGACAAACTTGGCAGGCCCCATCATGTGCTGCTGCCACAGGGCATAGTCAATTTCACCCCATTGCACCTCAGGTGTTAGGGCCATGTTGCTCAAAACTCATCATATTGTGCCCAAGCATAACCCCCTTAACTTATTTGTGCTTTCCTGATAACGTCCATATATTTAAAGAAAGCAACTGACCTCTCTGGGTATTTTTTGCAGTAGATGTCATAAATGAGATAGGCCGCCGTTCAGTTCTCTATAGTCACCACCACTTTTGGCCGCTTGGACAGCTCATATTCTTCCTCTTTTGAACACTCTTTCCCCCCCCCCAATTCCCTATTCAGCAGCTTTAGCATCCCAACATAGTCTCCTTTCAATATTTTCTCCTTAATTGCCTGCATGGGATGCGCCCCCAAAGGCTTGAAGATCCCCATGTAATGCAATTTTTTAATCTTCAGTTCTTTGCTTTCCAGTCCACCTGCCTTCCCCTATCTATCTTTCCCTCCTGCCCCCTCAGCTTTCTCTCCCCCAGCATCCGCACCTACGCTCATGTCTGCCATACCATAGGGTGCTCTCCCTCTTTCCCTGGCTTCTCACATACAGGGGCCAGAAGCCTTTGTTTCCCCTCCCCCAAGCCTGACAAGGTTCAGCTCCCCCTGCATTTCGCTCTTCAGTACCAACACCAGTGTCTTTCACATTAAACCTTTCCACCATTTTGGAGGCATTTGCCCTGCCACGCACGCCAAGGTCGGTGCTCACTCCGAAGGCTGCCACTTCACCATCCCTTCCTGTTGTAGTGCCAAACTATGTCCGCCATGCCCATTCCGGATGCCTGCACCCTGAAAGACACTAGGTGCAGACTTATTAGCATCTCCCCCTACCCCCTTTTGCCACACCTTGACTCCTCAATTTGAGGATCATCCTCTTCCCTTAATTCACTTTCTTCCACACCTCCCTCCTCGTAGCCCAGCATCGTTAGGTCACACACCTCAGTACCCCCAGCCCTTTGGGCATCCTCATCGGCCCACTACTGTGTAAATACATCAGGCTGCACCATCTCACTCTGTTCCAGCTTGCGCTAGCGTACCTTGTCCTTCCAACCTCTCCGATGATGCGGGACAAACTATCCCATGTGTCTCACTGTCAGGGGTTGCACTGAACCCTCCATCTTGTTGCACTGCAAAGGCCACTCTAGACCTTCTTGAGGCAGTGATCGAGACATCCAATGCCGCGGTCCAGCTGGCCTCACCGGACCTTGCCTTCTTTTTACCTTGAGCCCATGGAGCTGCACTGAGATTTCCCCAGTCCACCATGCCCGTGGAATCCTCGCCCTGGAAAAAGTAAAACTGGCCCGGTGTCCTGGAAATCCCCCTTTATTTTTCTGAACTGTCCCCAAATCTGGCCACGCCCACAAACTAACTTGTCCTGCGTACAGCCTGGAACTCGCTCCACCTGTCAGAACCTGAGATGCCAACCCTCTATGCTGCCGAGGCCCATTGAGATATCCACCTGGTCCCTTCCCCACTGGATGACCGATGCAAATCCCCATCCCGACCTGCCATCCCATATACCCTTATAGGAGGTCTCCCATCTGGACTGACGACTCTGCATCCACCCCAGTCCAACTGAACGTCATCCACCTCACAATCCTGACCCTCTTCCCCTCATCAGTCCACTCCAGCATTGCTGCCACAGTCGCAGAGGATGGGGGCTTAGTAATACCTAGTCACCGGCCATCAATTTTACCCAGGCAGCATTATCACCCTCTTTAAGCTCCCCCTGACCCATTGTACCCTCACACCTGCTGGCACCCCCTCCAGTCAACCTGTATTTTCTAATGAAATTGAGGTCAGGCACCTCCTTTTTGCCCCTACCTGCCCTCCAACCTGTGCACTGTGTTGCCCCCTTGCACTGGGGCCTGAGCCCTTATAACTTCTCTCAAAGCCTTCATCACCAGAGAAATGCCCTACTCTTCCTCCCTCCCAGTTCGTTCCTGCTGTCTCCTGCAACCACTACTCCCTACTCTCCTCCCCATTGCCTCTGCCATAATTGCCTTGGCTCCCCCAGCCTCCTCTCACTGTTCCTCTCCACTTGCTCTACTTACTGGCACCACACATGCATCCTCATGGCCCTGCCCACCGTCCGCATACACAAAACCTCTCTGTGCATCAGAGACAGCTTACACTGCCACCCGGCTGCCCTCATAGCTTCCCCTCCCCAAGGACCTCAAATGGCACATTTTGTTAGCACTTTCACCTGCAGAGAGTTGCCTGCGCTCCAACAAAGTCCCACAGTCGAACTTACGCTCTCCTGGGGCCACTCTCCTCATGCGGGAGCATCCCAGCAGGCTCATCTTCTTTACCACCACAGCGGGGGTCTGGCGTGGGAGTGAATAGGAAATTGTGACGCCCTACTTACAGTGCAGCCTCCATGCAGCTGGACTCCCGCCATCAGGAGGTCTAGGTGCCCCACCTTCTTCAGCAGCCATATCGCCTGAGCCATTTTGTCGGCAGAAGACATGACGGTAAGTAAAGACTACAACTACCACTAAACTTAACAAAAGTACTACAGAAATGCCAAAACGCTACTGCTTAAAACACTACTGCCCTTAATACCAGTCACCATGTCACTGAGACAAAATGGTGGCCGGTGAGCTGAAATGTCTGTTTCTATAGTGTGGGAAGTTGGCTCTGTATATACAATCTCAAAGTGAGAGATAGTGTGCACAGAGTCCAAGGGTTCCCCTTAGAGGTAAGATAGTGGCAAAATTAGATAATTCTAATGTTCTATTTTGTGGTAGTGTGGTCGAGCAGTAGGCTTATCAGAGGGTAGTGTTAAGCACTTGTTGTACACACACAGGCAATAAATGAGGAACACACACTCAAAGACTTAACTCCAGGCCAATATATTTTATATAGAAAAATATATTTTCTTAATTTATTTTTAGAACCACAATTTCAAGATTTGAAGTAAATACATAAAATGCAAGGTACTCCACACAGGTAAGTTAGGAACTTTGAATTAGAACAATAACATATACAGTTTTTGTTAAAATGACAATAAGCTATTTGCAAAAATCAACAGTTCCTGGGGGAGGTAAGTATTGGTTAAGTTGTGAGGTAAGTAAGACACTAACAAGTCTCAGTTCCTGGGCATAGGCAGCCCACCGTTGGGGGTTCAAGTCAACCTCAGAGTTACCACACCAGCAGCTCAGGGCCGGTCAGGTGCAGAGGTCAAAGAGGTGCCCAAAACACATAGGCGCCTATGGAGAACAAGGGTGCTGGGTTCCAGTCTGTCTACAGGTAAGTACCTGCGTCTTCGGAGGGCAGACCAGTTTTTTTTTTTTAGAGCACTGAGGGGGACACAAGTAGGCACACAAAATACACCCTCAGCGGCACAGGGGCAGCCAGGTGCAGTGTGCAAAGCAGGCGTCGGGTTTTTTATAGGAAACAATGGAGGGACCTGGGGGTCACTCTAGCGGTGCAGGCATGGCACTAGGGGGGGCTACTCGGGCCAGCCACCACCTGAGCTAGGCAGAGGTTCGCCTACGGGTCACTCCTGCACTGAGGTTCGGCTCCTTCTGGTCCTAGGTACTGCGGGTGCATTGCTTCGTCCAGGCGTCGGGTCCCTTGTTACAGGCAGTCGCGATCAGGGGGAGCCTCTGGATTCTCTCTGCATGCGTCGGTGTGAGGGTCCAGGGGGGGTCGTCTTGGGTTACTCACGAGGTCGCAGTCGCCTGGTAGTCATCCCTGTAGTGTTGGTTCTCTGGAGCTCGAGCCGGGGGCATCGGGTGCAGAGGGTGAAGTCTCACGCTTCCGGCGGGAAGAGTGAAGTCTCTAAAAAAGTTGAAAGAAAGTTGCAAAGTTGTTGCTGTTTTTGAACAGTGCCGATGTTCACTGGAGTTTCTTGGTCGTTTGGGTTCAGGGCAGTCCTCTGAGGCTTCAGAGGTCACTGGTCCCTTTCGGATGCGTCGCTGTGCAGGTTCTTTGAGTCTGGAAACAGGCCGGTAAGGCTGGGGCCAAGTCAGTTGTCGCCTCCGTCGTCTCTGCGGGGCTTTCAGGTCAGCAGTCCTTCTTCTTGTTGTTGGTTGCAGGAATCTGATTTCCTGGGTTCTTGGGTGCCCCCAAATACTAAATTTAGGGGTGTGTTTAGGTCTGGGAGGCAGTAGCCAGTGGCTACTGTCCTGGTGGGTGGCTACACCCTCTTTGTGCCTCCTCCCTGAGGGGAGGGGGCACATCCCTAATCCTACTGGGAGAATCCTCCAAACTTAAGATGGAGGATTTCTAAAGGCAGGGGTCACCTCAGCTTACGACACCTTAGGGGCTGTCCTGACTGGCGGGTGACTCCTCCTTGTTTTTCTCATGATCTCCTCCATCCTTGCTGCCAAAAGTGGGGGCAGTGGCCGGAGGGGCGGGCATCTCCACTAGCTGGGATGCCCAGGGGTGCTGTAACAAAAGGCATGAGCCTTTGAGGCTCACCGCCAGGTGTTACAGTTCCTGCCGGGGGAGGCGAGAAGCACCTCCACCCAGTACAGGCTTTGTTTCTGTCCTCAGAGAGCACAAAGGCTCTCCACCCAGGAGGGCAGAAACTCATCTCAGTGGCAGGCTGGCACTGACCTGTCAGTCCTGCACTGAAGGATTGGGTAAATTACAGGGGGGCATCTTCTAAGATGCTCTCTGTGTTCATTTTGTAATAAATCCAACACTGGATTCAGTGTGGGTTTATTATTCTGAGAAGTTTGATACCAAACTTCCCAGTATTCAGTGTAGCCATCATGGAGCTGTGGAGTTCGCTTTGACAAACTCCCAGACCATATACTTAATATGGCCACACTGTACTTACAGTGCCTAAGAATAGACTTAGACACTGTAGGGGCATATTGCTTATGCAGCTATGCCCTCACCTGTGGTATAGTGCACCCTGCCTTAGGGCTGTAAGGCCTGCTAGAGGGGTGACTTTCCTATGCCACAGGCAGCATTTTGTGGGCATGGCATCCTGAGGGGGATGCCATGTCGACTTTCCCTTTTTCTCCCCACCAACACACACAATCTGCAATGGCAGTGTGCATGTGTTAGGTGAGGGGTCCTTTAGGGTGGCACAATACATGCTGCAGCCCTTAGGGACCTTCCCTGGTCACAGGGCCCTTAGTACCACTGGTACCTTTTACAAGGGACTTATCTGTGTGCCAGGGGTGTGCCAATTGTGGAAACAATGGTACATTTTTAGTGAAAGAACACTGGTTCAGGGGCCTGGTTAGCAGGGTCCCAGCACACTTCTCAGTCAAGTCAGCATCAATATCAGGCAAAAAGTGGGGGTTAACTGCAACAGGGAGCCATTTTCCTACATATTCCCTGGGCCATTAATATAGCCCAATCCAGACCAAACTGCCAGTAATCATCAAATTGGCTTCCTTTCCCCAATAATCCCCGGTAGAAGGCCTCCCTGTGGTCGGCTGACACCTAAGGCCCCATTGCAGAACTGGCTGCACAGCACTCAGATGCTGCAGTGCTGTAAATGCAGCTCAGTTGGTCTCTCCCTGCTTCTCCCTCACAGTGTGCAAGGGGTCAAGGCCCTAAAAATGCGTGATGAATGCATTTTAGTGCAGTAATGAGGACCAGCACATTAAAATACATTAGTCTAATGCCTGATGTGTGGTACTTGGCAAGGCTGGATGCAAATGTAAAATCGAGCAGGAATGCAAGGTGAGGTAACGACCGCCGAAGAGAAAGCATCAGTCAGCACAGCTTGTTGATCAATTTTACCTTGTGGCCTTGATTAGTTAAGTGTTCTTTGAAAAATTCATAACCTGGGCACTGGGAAAACTCCTACCAAACTGAACAGTCCCACAATTGTTATGTGGGAGTAAAGGCCGCAGTCTAATCACATTTAAAAGGATTCCTTTCTCATGTAACTGGTCATAAATTGATATAATTACACAAACATTGTCAGTTTTATTCAATGCTATGGCGATAATCACGATAATCAGTCTTAGACAGAGTCCAAGTGGTGGAGGTCTCAACCCTCCCATGGTGCAAGCTTATTCCCTACCTGGACAACCGTCTATGTGTGGGCCTCACCTACAAGTGCTGTGTTCCTTGTCTGGGGCCCCATTTCATGCTTGCAGGCGCTGCCATGAGCCATCCCAAGCTGAGCGGCATAGGTCTGCCACCCCATCCGTGACCAGGTGTGTCACCTTCTTCCCACTCTTGTCGTGGAGCTTACCACTAAGGTGCCTGTGAAGATAACGTTCAATGGCATTTGTTTTTGTTCATGTGCAGGGCTCCACCAAATTTGCCCAGAAAACCCTCTGGCCCTCTTTTGACAGGTGAACACCATCCCCAGCAAAATATTATAATAACCTTAGGTTAATCAAACCATGCCTGATGAATTCAAGCCCGTTGGCTCTACAAAATCCACTATGTTTAGTTTCTTGACCTGTCCATTGTCTTGCCCACTGCAGTGTTTGATTGCACCCAGCAGAATACCTGCTTCGTAAACACCGCTTGACCACATGTTAACTGTGCTGCCCAAGAGCTTTGCTACCTCTGTTAGTGCCGTCCTGATATTTTTCAGCAGTTCCTTCCTCTCAACTGCCGCCAAGTTATTGCCATATAAATGTGTAATCAGTACATCTGGAGCCTTTGCCATATTCTTTACCGCTTTGACTTGTTACACCCACTTCATGTCTGGTTGGCCCATCCACTCTAAAATGGTGTTGTATGGCTTGACATCCCAGTTGTATGCTGACCAGTTCAGACAGGTCTGGGTAGCATTCCGGATCTGCCCAAGAATTCACCCTCACCTCTGCCCTTTTCCCATCATGGTCTGTCTTGGACTTCTCGGGTAGTTCACCATGGCTGTTCCACCAAGCTGTATGTCATGTGCATTTAATCATTTGTCTAGTACCACACCTTTGCAGGAGCTACCTCCTCTTACTGACTTACTTATGCCTACTACCCCTCCTAGGGTACAGACTATCAACCATGACTTTCCAGCCATTTCTATCCAGGGCTTTTCTTTCAATCTTACTCTAAGTGTAATCCATCACCTTGCAGTCAGTCTAAAGGCCTCTGCGCCAGGTGTTACTTGGCCTCCTTCTTTTCCTTTTCCCTTAGGGTTCCAGGCTAGGGCATTTGTGATGACGTTTGATGCAGACTTGCAGAGATTGTGATCTATCCAACCCCAGTGTCTTTTCATGAGCAGGTCATTGTTGCTGATGGTGATTAGCCAGAGAATTTGGTGGATTTACCATGGACAGGTTTTGTTGAAGGTCTGGACTTCTGCTCAATACAGAAGAAACAAGTTTATGTTGGACTTAAAAAAGCCTGATCTTGGTTTGCAGTATTAGGTCCTTGGACCTCCAGATCTTCTTTAGCTAAATGAAGGCAGCCCTTGCCTTGACGTCAGCATCTGTGCAGCCCTGCCTGTCTAAGACACTGCCTAGGTAGGTGAATGCCTCAACCTCTTCCAGTGCATCACCGGCAAGAGTGACTGCAGTTGTGATGGCAGTGTTAGCATTCAGGATCTTGGTTTTTCATTTGTGGATGTTTAGGCCAAGTTGTGCTGATGGGGCTGGCACTTCTTTTGCATCTTCAGATGAGTATGGGAGAGTAGTGCCAGGTCATCAGCAAAGTACAGGGTGTCAAGCTGTGTCCAAGAAGTCCACTGGATCCCATTTCTTCTCCTTGGTGTGGATGTCTTCATGATCCAGTCTATGGCCAGCAGAAAGAGAAAAGGAGAGAGCAAAAATTCTGGCAGTCTCCGGCCCTCTCTTGGAAGACTTCTGTGAATTGTCCTTCATGGACTATCTTTCAGGTCATTCCCTTGTAAGAGTTCCTTTTGATTCTTACCAGTTTATCTAGCACATTGTAATGGCGGAGTAGTTTCCAAAGCATCTTACTGTCCACACTGTTGAATGCCTTCTCATAGTTAATGAAGTTGACATGGGGGGAGTTCCATTGGCTCGATGATGATGCACAGTGTTGCAATCTGGTATGTGCAGGATCTATCTTTGTGGAACCCAGCTTTCTGGTATTGCAACTGGGCATAGCCTTGTTCCTTCTTCTGTTCAGGATACCTCTGCTGAACACTTTGCCAGGGGTTGATAGAAGAGTTATCCCTCTCTAGTTTGCACAGATACAGCCAGCTTTCTTGATAAGATATCCCTCTTTCCAGACTGATGGCATATTTTCCCAGATCCTTCTAGACATGGTGTAGAGCAAGTCTACTGATGTTTTAATGTCTACATTCAGTGTCTCCGCAGGAATGTTGTCAGGTTCTGCTGCCATTCCATTTCTCAGATGTTTGATGGCATGACGTATTTCTTCCTTGGTTGATCTGCTGCAGTTGATTGGCAAGTCCTTGTCATGTGGCTGTATGTCTGGTGGAGACTGCATCACAGGCTGGTTCACCCGTTCTTCAAAGTGCTCCACCCATCTTCATGGGTGGCCTTCATTGCCCATGATTGTTCTCCCAACTTTGTTTTTAACAGGTCTTTCTGGCTTGCTCTATCTGCCAAAGAGTTTCCTTATGTCATGGAGTTTGTTCAAATTTCCATGGCTTGCTGTGGCAAGACCATTGATGAATCTTCACTTGTCTGCTCTTAAGTTTCTCTTTGCTTTCTTGCTGGTTTTTGTGCATTCGTCTTGAGCTTTAGTTTTTTTTCTGCTCATGTTCAGCTGGTGTCAACCGCAGCATTCTTTACCTTTCTCTCTTGGATTTTGTGGAGAGTCTTGATGGAGATCCATTCTTTATGCTGGTGTTTCTTGTGCCCCAGTACCTCCTGGCAGGTTAATGTCATTGTTTCTTTGATAGTCTCCCACTGACTTCTTACTGGGTCTCTGTCATCCTGTATTTCTTGCAGGACTTGAAACTTGTTATTGAGGGTGACTAGGGGGGACTGAGTATTCACTCCATTTCTGTGCATCTTTAAGGAGGGTGGTGTTACATCTCTTGCTTAGTCGGTTCCATCAATGCTTTCTTCAGTTTTCGTTTTAGGCTGGCCATGACAAGGTGATGGTCTGACCTCGCATCCGCCCCTCTCATCACTCTCAATTCTGTAGGGACCTCTGGAACATCCTGGCACTGCAGAAATGGTCGATCTGATTCTCTGTTGAATGGTCTGGTGACACCCACATTGCTTTGTGTATTCTTTGTATTCTGTTGTATTAGAATACACTACCACCTACCACCAGACTGTTCAGGGAACGGAGATCTGCAAGACATTCACCTTTCTCATTCATGTTGCCAAGGCTATGGTTGCCCATGAATTCTTCGTACCCAGTGTTGTTGCTTTCAGTCTTGACATTCAGGTCACCCGCAAATATGGTGATGTCCCTAGGATGGACTGGAGTCCGTAGCAAAACTGTTCTTTTTCCTCCTTTGCGCTTTCATTTGTATTCATGTTGAGCCTCTTTTTCTTTTTGTGAAAGGTTCCTGTGATGATTCTAGGAACATGGGCTTCTCATCTAATCAGAGCTCTGTTGGCTGCTGGGGTTAGCACCAGTGCTACCCCTGGAGCATGTGGGGCGTTCTCTTCCTCATGTTCAGAATACAGCCGCATTCTTCTTGGAGCCAGTCTTTTCTGTTCAGACTATGTCCATCTGGTCTTGTTCATGCCAAGCAGGACAAGGTTGTATTGTTTCATCTCCATTGCCACTTGGGCTTTCTTGTCTCCTATATGGTCCTCACAATCCAATTCCTGGTGGTGATGGTCTTGGTAGAAAGCAGGTGGAACAGCTTTGCGGCTTCCAGGGAGCAATGGCTTTCACCACAAGGTGTCATAGCTCTCAGGGAAAGAGATTCCTCTTTCCCCAAGGCAGAGGTGCATTTTGGTTGACGTTTCTGCCGCTAGGATTTTTCACATGATGGAGTAACTAGTCCAGCACATAACCTGACTCCTTTTGTAGCTGGCTTTGGGGCCGGCCATGGCAGAGTTACGAGCTCGCCTACCCTTAATGCCAGCAGAATAGCAGCATGAATGCCGCTGTAAAGAAGATGGCTTTAAAACAATCTTTTGTTATCATATCCACAGCCTCACCATGAGAACCATCCTATAGAAAGCAATTGGGATCCTTTCATGCTTTCTTGGGTCTTCCGAGTGTTTCTAGCCCCTCATGGTTGCTCTCACATAATGGGAGCATGTAGGGTTGATGCCTGTTTCTAACTTAGAGAAATGTGCCACTGTTTATAAATATGCCTTTGCCTGTGCTTTGGTTATTGTTTGTATAATGACCCATGCCTTAGACTGTCCACATATTTGGAAAGAGGATTTCATCTTGCCTGCCTGTTGGGCTAGGCTCCTGAATCTATACATCTGGAAGCAATAGAGAGCATCGGATTATGAGTTGTTAACTCTTGACACATGTCCAAGGGCATAGCTTAGTCGGTGAGATTCTGAGGGTGTGAATATTACATTTCCCAACTAAAAAAGAATGGGCCACAGGGTGAATGAATGAGATTACCATGGTAATTGCCAGCTAGACTGTTTCAAGAAAGAGCAAGGTCTGTACTAATTTGCCTTAGGAGCTGATTTATAGTTTGGCAGACAGGTCCTCCATTACAATGAAGACAGAGTACTCTGTCTTCTAAATTTAGGGACTGATTCATAAAGGTAAAGTTAGATCTGAAGTCTTTTGTGAAGTCCTTTGTGAATCGGACCCTCAATGTCCACCTGCCTGATTCTGAGTTGTGTGGACGTCAAGTTTTACACCAACAAAATAAAATTTACTTAATTGGTTTAAAACATGCTCTGATGGCCAGAAGGTGTAGGAGTAATTGGAGGTAAGCCATCCAACCGTCACTCTATTTGGAGATTTGGGGCCTGATTATGATCTTGACAGACAAGTTACTCCATCACAACGTTGATGGATATCAGATTTGCCAAAATATAAATCCCATAGGATATAATGGGATTTATATTTAGGCAGACGGGAAATCCATCACCATTATGACAGAGTAACTCGACCACCAAGATCTCAATCAGGCCCTACATTTCCATCACTGCCAAGGATATCCTGGCAGTAAGGGTCTGTAAAAAAAGGGAAATGATCCCCCCACAGAATGGGTGAAAACTCCTATGTTGTGGGGGTCATTGGGTTTTTAAACAAACTCCTGATTTGGGTGTTTGCTTTTGAACAATGAAAAAGTTTCATGGCCAACCATTATGTTTGACAGAGTCATATGTCAACCCTTTCCTACATTGACAGAAACCGCTATTAAGGTGATTTCTGCCAATGCATAGAGATGTCCGTGGGCCAGCAGACATCTCTAAATGTGATGGACGGAAAAGGCAGGGTGGTGGATAAAAAGTCCTCTGCCATGCTGTCTACCTTTACTCCGTTTGCCAATCCCTAAATTAGGCGCTCTGTCTAGATTGGCAAAGTCGTTGAAAAATAATGGTTAGGAATGCTTCTTCAGTCTGGCAACTAACTGAGTCAATCTTTTTGCATGAATCCTGCCCACTGGTATCACTTTTCTCTGCGAAGTTTAGTGTGCCTAGTAACTCTTCTAGCTCACCTAGTGTGACCTTGTCTTTTTCCAGCAGTGCCTTTCTGGTTAATTTGAAAGCTTCCACCTTATTTTGCAGGTATTGTGAACATGCTTTCAACTGAGTCTATCTTGATCCCTAAGAAAACTACTTTTAAAGAGTGGCCTACTCTCTTGTCTACTGCCAGCAGCTGCCAATGCATTGAGTGCTGTCAACATGCTGTTGCATTGTCCTGTCCCCAGGGGTACCCACAAACAGAAAATCATCCAAGTGGTGTTGTTTACCTTCCACCGGGTCCTGACTGTGTAAGACCCATTCCTAAAATGTGTGAATGTGCCAAAACAGGCACATAAGATGGAACACCACATTAGCAAACATTTGTTGAAAAAGATTTCCCCCTTAAAGTGCCAAACCCAATAAATGAAAGCTGTCTTGGTGTACTTGGAGTAATCTAAAGGCTGACTAATATCTGCTCTGGCTATCAAAGACCCATTTTCCCTTGTCATCATAGGAGGCCTATAGCATCATAAATAATTGTAGACCCCACAGAGCATTTCTTGGGATCAATCCCATCATTTACTGATTGGCCCTTGGGAAATCACAAATGATAGATTAGTCTGTATTGGCCCGGTCCTTCTTTGGCACCACCCCAGTGGTGATAAGGCTGGCTGTTTAAAATTTTAAATGGGTTACCGGAACAGGCCCTTAATATGACCTAACGTCTTTTTGGTGCACAACTTATGAGTGCTCTGCTGTTGATTTGATATTCTTGGTCTTCATTGCATAAATCACCCCTTCAAACTGGATCTTTCTTTTCGAACCCTCCACTTTGCTTTCTTCTTGTCTTCTTTTTTAATGCCTGTCAGCGGGTCAAAATCATCTAGCTAAAGTTCTAGTAATGAGAAGATGTCTGTAAATTCTTTATGCCATATCCTCTCTTTCACCATTAAAGGGATTAGGCTTGCTAACCTGTTTGTTTTCGCCACCAAAGGAGACTGCCCATGGGTGTCCTTTTAGTACTTGTTGACTGCCTGGCATACAAATTGGTGGATTGAACACCTTCCCCTCTTGCCCTGCTGTGTTCCCTCATGCCCCTCTGGGTCTGAAAAGTTACCTTGTGCTGTGGTGGCTATTCTTCAGGGGCTTCTCATTTTCCTCCCTAAACCTTGGGTCACCTGCTGTTTCCCTTAAAGCAGCATTTAGGGGAAAGTTAGTAACCTAGTATGTCCCTACTGAGCCACCCCTTATTAGTTGCTGCCAGCTTTTGAGTAGGTCCTATGGTCTGTTACCCCAGTGCTCTACTTTGTCTGTTTGTTACTTCACCCACCCCATCATTGATATGCCTGGTTACACTTGGGGTCCCCTATCCCTTAATTCTGAATTTGCACTGTGTTGTTTCTTACCCCTCCAATTAGTTCCCTCTGTGCTCCAGGCCTTTTCCCACACAAATAGCATTAATGTCAAACAGGTCTGTACACTCAAGCTTGTTTGCTCACCATTTGGTGCCCTTGTCATTGCTCCTTCTAGAGCAGTGGCCTCCAAACTTTTTAATGCTGCCCCCCCCCAATTTGAAAAAGAAAATCTTTGCCCCCCTCAGAATTTTTCACAATTATTTTACAAGGGTGGTAATTTTAAAATATGTTTAGACCTATTTAAACATTGCGGTTAAGTGCTATTACCTTTTTTTAAGTGCAATAACATGCTTCTACTGAGAACAAAGCCTTGTTATCTGTATAATGCTTCTTTTGGCCAGAGCCTGGCACCCCCCCTTCCCTGGATCACTGGAGGCCCCCTTCTAGGGGGGCCCGCCCCCCAGTTTGAAGACCTCTGTTCTAGAGGGTCCCACTACCACCGTGATGGCTGCCTTTGCCGGGCCCTTACCTTCTTGTCCCTGATTTTCTTTGTTGCTTTGTTGCTAATGTTCCTCTGCCTTTTCTACTGTTCTTCTTTGACCTCCTGTTTCTCACTCAGGTCTTCCGGGTAGGCACATCTGTCTCAAGATCAACCTCATTTGATCCCTCTGTGAGCGTTTTTCCCCGTTTACTTAGACCTCCTGCCACCTTGAGTGTCCTTCTCTCTTTGTGGAGGACTTAACTCCTCTTTCAGCCTTCCATCATATTGATCTGTTTGATTGGTACCACTGTCACCTATTGGTCAGTGCTTCAAGCACTCTTTCCGTTTGGTGGGCTTCTCACCCTACATCCTTTGTTTGTCCCCAATTCTGGTTGTGGTGACCTGACGCGGGGTCCACCGAGCCCCTTTCCTGATGGCAACCATCTTTTTTGTCTGCTTCCGTGCTTTTTTTCTTGTCTGCAAGCCACAGGTCAGGTTAACCCTCCAGGCCCATAAGTCAGTTACGCAGGGCGACCTTCACCAAATACTGTGAAGTGTTTAATATATGCAAGTGATTGCTATCATGAAGAGTACAGCAACATCTTTGGGGCATTCGACTTAGAGAATGACCATAAAAAAAGCCAGTTCAAGAATTAGTACTATCACACCCATGGCACAAAAGGCTCAAAACTAAAAATAGACGTTGCCTGAAAAACCAAAATGAAAAAGGAATTTTGCCGTCTCCCTCTGTTCTAGCACCATCAATTGTTGTTTGGGTTTGTACTATTTTGAACTTGTTTTGAAGTCAGATTCAGGAGACTCTGTTGAAAAAAATACAACTACATTTAGCAACGGAAAAAAAGTAAAGTTAAAAATGACCCTGAACGTCAACATTCAAACATAATAAATATGTTGATATTCATATTAGTATTTCAGATTCCAAAATAATATTTGCCAATCCAATAAATACACCTGTGCACTCAAGTGAAGGACAAAATAACATCTATTCAATCAGGCGCTAATAACATTGAAGGTGTCCTTTTAGAACTGTGACACAGTGCCCATCTTAAACAGGATCGGCCAGTTATATTCTCATCTTTCCATTCATTTTTATAATTCTTTTTACTTCTGAAGTATCAAGTAGTGTTCCCAGACCTCAGACATTTTCCATGCCTTACATCATATTGTGAATTCAATTCTGCTGCAGAAGACCACTTTCAGGGTGGATCACGTCTAGTAATCTTACACTGACACTCAAGACATTGTTATCAACGCATTCCTTATGGAAGGCTGTGTCACAAGCCACTTCAGGTACAACTCTAACTAAACTCCATAAGGACTCAATTACCAACCAAATCTGATACTGAATCAAAATCTACAGTTCCTCTAACAACAGAACATTTAGTGAAACACAATGCTACTGGTATGATTGTGGCAAGTAAGTATAAAAGCAGTGCCAGAAATCAACATCTATGGAAGGCTAGCTCATCTGGAAAGAAATTAGAGATATTTAAATTTTATCAGAACCTATCTATGGAAAATTAAAATGAAATACCAAAACTACCCAATAAACAATCTAGCCAATTTGAAGACCACCCTGCATCAGTTTATACAATATTTAATACCAGTGCAATTTAAAAAAGAAATCCAAATAAAAAAAAATCGAAGATACGAACCCTAAAACTGTGAAACTGCATTTTACAAAAAGGGTACACCAAAGCTTAGACTCAGCAAATCCACAAATAATACTGAACCAGCTACTACAGGAAGTAGTCACAACTTAGTTTCAACCGATCAAGATCAAGTACAAGTACAAGCCCAAGAATGCTTGTCAGAAGGGACTGTGGTGTGGATTCTCGTATAAGAATTGTCTGACAAAATTAGAACACACCATGTCCTCTCAGCCCATTAGCTCCTAAACTTGTACATTAAACACAAACTCTGCAAGCCAACATTAGTGACAATAGTTACAAAGATCAATATGGATTTTTAGAACCTCTCAATGTTTGTTGATTTTGTATATTTGTTCAATTAAAACAATGCTGATTATGCACTGAATAGAATTTGATTATTAGAAGTATTCGACGTTATAGACATTTTAACTTCCTCTGATTTCAAATTTATGAAACCAAGTACATTATGCTAATGTGTGGGATTTAATGTGTGTCAAAGTATACCATAAAGCTGGCAGTTAACAACATTGATTATTTGAGAAAGAAATCAATTGTTGACGTTTGTCACCCTCCTTTCTTTTCACATTCACACCAAGACCATTGCTGAAACGTACCTTTACAAAAACAGTAGCAGACAATACTTCTAATTTATAGTTAGAACTAGCAAAGCTGATAGAGGGATAAAAGACACCAGAGAACAACGAAGAGGAAAGTTGAGTGTAGGAAAGGGGGACTTACATGGGAATGGATGCCCGAAGCTTTAGGTGACAAGTCACTGAGCAGGATCAATCAGATGTCTCTTTAGCAAAAAAATATAGGCCCAGATTTAGGAAGACCTAGCATTATATTTCTGTCATTTTTCTGATGCTAATGTGGCGTTAGGCTGAAAAAATCACTGCACAATATTTACAAAGTGGCACAATGCATGCATTGCGCCATTTTGTAACCCCGTGTGCCACATTATGCATACGCCGTGCATAATCTATGCAAAGGGGCATTCTCCCGTTAGGGGTGGCCAATTTTAGCTGATACTTTTAATGCCTGGTCAGAGCAGGCGTTAAAAGGCGCACACTATTGGTTACAATGGGCCCCTATGCACTGTTCCGGGTTAGCGCCAAACTCTGAACAGTACATCAATAGCGTCAAACATTTCAACGCTATTGGCCCCTACCTTGTGCCATGGTGCACCGTATTTTAAATACCGCGCACACATGGTGGTGGTAAGGAGGCGCTAAGGGGCGCTGGGTGCAGTGCCACTTTTCTTAAATCTTCCCCCTAGAGCTAGTGAGTTGGAATGTGTAGTAACAAACTACAGGCTCAATAAGTAGTTTTTAGAAGTTATTTTAATTCAAGAAGATTTATGTGAGCTGCCTCAATAGTACAAGCATGTACTCTCCGCTCCCTCAGTGTCCCAAACCCAACTGTACAATTTCATTCGCAACATTCTTGGTCAAAACCTGAGGATTAGAACATTCTACTGCAAGCACAGAGGTTCAGATGCTAAGCAGGATACAACACATTTTCCCTTCTTAAATGAAAACACAACCAAAAAAAAAAAAACATCAACTTAACATTACTCTTTCCCTAATTAACACAAAACAGATACCCGTCCCAGGAACCCATAGAAACATCACATACAAAAACAAGAGGTATATTCATGCCAAAAACCTAACAGGTTTGATTGCTTTGCATGAACTTATCCGCAGAAGAGGAACAATCATCTCTCCTGTATGGCCACTGGTGGTGGAGTCGCCCACAGACAAACCAGGAGAACAAGATCCACTATCAGCTTGGTTACTTTCCTTGTTTCACAATTTCACCACCCTTGAGAGATTTCACCAATGACCATGTACAATGATAATGGCATTCCCACAAAGTTTCTCAATTTTTACCGGATCACCAAACCTGCTTCTACTCTTAAGTATATGTACCCCAGATTTAATTTGTACCACATCTCTTATTTGTACTGCCACCACTTTCACTCCTTTTCTTTATCATGCAAACATTTTTGCCTATTCCGAGCAAGACCAACATTCTCCCGAACCAATAACATCAGATTCTTAACATTGGACTCACACTTCAACCATTAGGACATCCATGTTGGACGGAAAGTGCCATAACAATCCAAATGGTGAAACGCTGGAAGCTGAATGGGATGTAGTTCTGTAGAACCTCAAAATACTTCGCACCAATTTATTAATGTCATGGTTATCAATTTTTGCTCATACAATACCTTCCCCAACTACACGGTTCATTCGCTCAACAAGGCAGTTGGTTTTGGGATCATATAGGGAGCTTCTGAGATGTTTAACCTCACATGATTCAAGGAAACTTTGAAATTCTTTGCTAGCAAATTGTGTACCGTTGTCTGAAATGAGAGAAATCCTTCCCTCAAAAAAAACTCTCTGAGAAACTCTATTACAGAGTCTGCAAGAGGCTCTCCAACAAATTTAAGTGCCGGCCACTTGGAACAGTAGTCCATCAGGACAAGAATAAACTTAGTACCAAGAGAAACATAGGGACCCAAACATCAATCCTTAGCTTTCTCCAATGTCCAAATGGAACCACAAATGGGGTCAGAGAATGGGGTAGCAACTTTCAAACTTTTATCCGCAGAAGAACATATACCACAATCTTCCACCCCCTTTTCAATGTTGTCATCCATCCTGGGCCACCAGAAAGAATAGCAAATGTAATGTTTGGTGAAAGTCAAGCCTAAATGCCCATCATGGGCGTTGTTGATTATACCACTTCTTGACTTATGCAGATGAACTAATTTGTCAGACCTAAGTAACATCCCATCTTTCAAAGAAAGTTCCTCACTGACCTTAAAAAAGCAGCTGGGAGGTGGTATATTTTCACTTGGTCAACCATTTCTGATCAGATCCAGTACTTGTTGTATCACCTCATCTTCAGTGATAGCAACTCTCCATTCATCTTCTGTACATACACCCAGATTGAGTACTATCCTCAAACTCTTCGTCCATAAGTTCAGCCAGAACGAGTTCATTCTCATCATTGTTTTTGCATGGGAACTGAGAAAGAAAATCAGCTCTGGCATTCTTACCACCAGCACTGTGAACTACATCAAACTGGAACTGCAAGAGTTTAGAAGACAACCTCAAAAACCTTTGTGTACAACATTTACCTCCATTGCTACCCAGGATAGATACAAGAGGTTTGTGGTCTGTCTGTAAACAGAACCATTTACCCCAGACATAGCAGCAGAATTTTTCAATTGCCCACCAAAGCGCTAGCAACTCTTTCTCAGTTACTGAGTATTGCAATTAAGAACTCTTAAGGCGAATACAATAGTACTTTCCAAATCCACCTTCTTCTGTATGAGCACACCCCGCAACCTCACCTTGCTGGTATCAACTGTAATGCAGAATGGCAAAGAGGGATCACATAGTTTGAGAGCCTTTCTCTTGTCTAACTGAAGCCTAATCCCAATAAAGGCTTCAGAACATGCAACATCCCAAATAAACTTAGAACCTTTCCTAAGCAGATTACTGATGGGCCTTACTTTGGATGCATACCCTGGAATGAATCATGAGTAGAACTCACACAGCCCTAGACATGTCTTGTTCCCACACTTATCAACAGGGGAACAAGCTTCTAAAATGGACTTAATCAGTCCCAGGCTGGGTTTAGAAATCACATGTTCCAAATATTTTATCTCACTGCGTAAAAAAGGCATTTTTCTCTTTTGAGTGTGGCACTATTGTTCCTCAAAATGTAGAGAACCTTTTCCAGAATTGTGTTGTGTGCAATAACATCCTTAGCAAAAATCAACACATTGTCTTGGAGGGCCAAAACACCTTGCACATCTTTTAATATATTGTACATGATTTTTTGAAATACTGAAGCAAGTCCAAATGGCATACAGAGATACTGGAATGTACCCACATGGGAAACAAAAGCCGTGAAATGTCTCGACTCCAGATGCAAAACCACTTGGTGGTATGTACAAGCAAGGCCTAGCTTTAAAAAAAAAAACTTGTCACTCCCTGTAAAGGAGCTTGATGCGACCCCCTACTTCTTTGACTTTGATCTTGTGTTTTAAACCCTTGATTCTACCCAGGGTTTCTGCAAAAACTTCAGGAAACGTACAGCTCCACTCATTTGCAACATTATCACATTCCACAACTTGTGCCTTATAACCAGGTCTGGGAACCATCTCGAATAAACATTGGTGAAACCACCCTAAAATGTTTTGCCCCTTTACTGCAAATACATTTTACTTTCAATTCTCCTGCCTTTAAATTTAAGTACATCTTCTATGTACCCTAAGAGCTTAATCTTACACCCTTCACAGGACAGAGGTGAGTGATTAGGCTAAAAAAGACTCCAGTCACTCCATGTGTCCAGGAATAACTTCTGGGTGATCATGGTGATCCTTGCTCCTGAATCAACCAAAGGTTTTAAAGTTTTATAACTCACATGACCTTCCTATGTTACTAAATGTTATCAGAACATGAGTTGTCCATTGCTACTGAAAGCTTGTTTTGTTTCAACACGGTTGCTCCAGTGTCAGATTGCCACTCTATTCCTTAACAAAACGAGTAGTGCAAAAAACTTTAACTTCCAAGATGACAGCTGCAATGTGTGGTTGCCACTCCATTGCCCCAAGCACTGCACCCGTGGAGCAATAAAATAACCCCGGAGTAGAGAGGCAAATTAGATCCAAGTCGGTGGATAATCATGTGAAATTTCCAACTGGACAAAGGACAGTGTGCAGTGTCGAAAAACAGAGTCAGCCCCTATTGTCAGAATGAACGCCGGCTTGAACTAGGCTCCAGCAAGGGCTCTAAATTAAAAAAAAATGGGCATGCAGGCTAACACAAACCACTGACGAGGTCTTGGTCCTGCCTCAGCGAATGCCCCTCAGAAGACAAAAGTAGGCAAAATAGCTCAGCATGAGACGTATAGTTGGAATTTTTCTCTTGGCACTCATACACAGTGATCACGGCAGTGCCTGGAACGCCACAACTACAATGAAATATCCAACATCATTGTACCCATTTGAAGAGTTCTCTGATTCACAAATAAGACGAGCATAGGCTTGGACAGTAAGAGTTCGTCGTCTGGGAGCACTGTGATCAAAATGGCCGGTAAGGTTCCAGAGGCAGCTCAGTTGTTACCAAAGTATATGCGGTAATGAACTACAGAAGCAGTAAGTAGCTTTCAGTCGTTATTTAAATTCATGAAAAAGTATGCGAGGTGCCTCAATAGTACAAGCATGTAATCTCCGCTCCCACAGTGTCCCAAACCCAACCGTACAATTTCAAACCCCAATAGTCTTGGTCAGAACCTGAGGAGTAGAACGTTCTACTCCAAGCACATAGGTTCAGATGTTAACCAGGATACAACAGAATGTTTCTGACCTGTCAGCTGGTGGCAGAAGGAGAGAATATGTAGATATATTTCGTTAAGCTATTTGTTTGCATGAGCCTTGGCAAACGAAGGGCCTGATTTAGATGTTGGCGGATGGGTTACTCTGTCACAACGTTGGATATCCTGTGCACCAAAATCTAAATCCCATTATTTCTGTCATCTATATCAGCCCCTAAGTTGCTCTCTGCCACGGCAAGGTAATCCTGGGGGACTGCTGTACTATTCGCATTGAAGTACCTGAAACCTAGAAGAAGAAGGGCAAGACAGAAATAAAACGAGTATGTTGGCCCAGACAGAGATCAAGATAATGGGCCTGAACTGGGTAATGCCTGTACAGACAACACTAAACAGACAAATCACATGCTACACAA
Source organism: Pleurodeles waltl (assembly GCF_031143425.1). NCBI lineage: Eukaryota > Metazoa > Chordata > Amphibia > Caudata > Salamandridae > Pleurodeles > Pleurodeles waltl. The sequence continues at coordinate 355,778,460 of NC_090446.1, read as the reverse complement.
GAAACAATAGGAAGACAGCAGAAACTAAAAACAGGAATGATAGACAAGCTATCTTAAATTATATATTATATGCTCCTTGGAAAGTGAGCTCTCTGTGAGGGGAAATAACTTTCAAAAAGGTAAGCAGCTAGGCGATTCCTAGCTACTTTTACAGAACAAGGGCTACGTTTAAGTCTACTTTCCAGAAGCACAAAGAGTCAGAATCTCACTGGGACCCTTGGTAATTATAATCTAGTTTTGTTTGAAAATACAAGAGAGGACAGAAGGCAATAGAGAATGAAACACTGAATATAGAAACTGGGATACAGGAAAAACAGGACCAGATTCTAAAAAAAATAACAGCACTAGTTTCGAAGTCTGCAATTGCAGAAACGCGAAAATAAAAAAAAAGGAAGCTACACACAAAAAAGGACAGGAACAAGGGATGCCGAAAATGGGACAAAAGAATCAAAGGCGAGTGTGCAGGCAGAATTAGAAACAATGACATACAAAAAGTGTGGGAGGCTGTAACAGTAAGGAACAGGAACAGATAAACCAGTGCAAAACAGGAAACAGGAAACAAATGTTAAGGAACGTCGACGCACATAGAATCAAGGGGCAAGCCCAAAAGCAGAGCAGCATAACAGCAGTATTCTCACGGAGTCTCTCAAGTAAAGACTGTTGCAAGCCCCTCCACACTGAGCTCACACAGTAAAACTAGCTGGGAGCTCAAGGGGGAGCACAGATGCTGGGAGTTAGGCAGATGTGAGTAATGTACCTGGAGAAGGGAATCAGGCATCAGTGAACTATCAAAGAAGGGGCGGCTGCACAGTTACATGGGGAGGGAAAGACCAGGAAAGACAGAAGGCGCAAGAAGGGAACCAGGGAAACCAAGAGTGCAGTCCACATCAGAGCAGAGAGAGAGAGAAAGCTCAAGAAACAAGTATGAATGGCTCAGTGTATTTATATGAACAGTTAGCACTGACGTTATTAAGAGCTCCAAAACTAGGACGTAATCAAGGAAATGAGCAGCCTGAAGGACCCACATGTACCATAATGCATCAGGGGTGGTGGCTTGGAAGCCACGACTGGAGTCTGGTGTGGAGAAGGTTGTGCAATTTACTGGAAAGTGTTCTGACATGAACAGGTCCAAAGGCGAGACGTCAAAGGGCCTTCTTGAATGACTCTTTACAGCCAGATGGCAGAATCCTAACATTATGCCTTTTTTAAATGTGCTTATAAATTTAGTGAAAACGTGTGGACTGGGTGGAATTTGAGGGAAAGATAACTTTTTGTAGATGATAAACAGTTATGTGTACATTGGTCACCAAGCTCCAGTGTAGATAGTGACATCTGTGTTGACAATGAATTAGTAAATTGGATGATTCTGAAAGAATCTTTTCAAAAACAATATTACAATGTTTGCACAACTGAGTTAAAACGATATCTAACCCTTGGAGAAGGCAGGTCTTCAATCTCATGACTCATGCCTGGATAACCTAACAAACGTATGCTTAATACGTGTTAATCATGCAAAGCAAAAAAAGACAGCACAATTATGCTGTATTCATGGACAGTACCACTGCTTTCAGTTTGGTTGACAGATCAACATTCTGGCAAAAGCACACGTACAGTAACATACATGAATGGCTAATGAGGATAATAATTGGATTACATACTGACACATGGTGTCAGGTGCTTATGGGCTCGAATGGTTGGCCTTAGAAAAATAATTAAGATGCAAAATGGTCTAAGGGATTTTTGCTTGTTTGCACTTTTTTCTTTGTATATTCATGACGATCTATTATTTTTCTAAAAGGTAAGAAGATTATCTTCATTGATCAGCAGATATTCAAATACCTTATGGTACATAATGACCTTGTTATCATAGATCAAACCCCAATATGACTCCAAAGGAGGTCTTCAAGAATTGCTTTCATATTCTCTGTAATACTTTCTGCAAATAAAATAAGAGTAAGTTAGTAGATTTTGCTCCCAATCAAACGTCTAGTGTCCAACAACAACAATGACATTCAAGAAAGTAAAAAACTCTACCTATCTCAGGATGTTGGTTTCAGAAAATCTGTCAAACCAACATCATGTGCATCATGCGTTTTTGAGACGAAACTCACACAATTCTGGCTTCAGGTCATACTATAATGCCATAAAAAAGAAATATTTTGATGCAAACTAAAATGGTTGCACTACTGAATATCGACACCATCAACATCAAGAAACAGGAGCACTGAAGAAAGAATATCCAAGGACAAAGTATTGAAAAGTAAGTGCATGTAGAGACATATAGATTTACTATTCCTAACTCCATATCTACACAATTTATTTGACGATATAGGTAACTATATGTGAAGTTAGTTGTGAAAATGTAGAATTAATCATCGGTTGATTTTTAAACATATTTTGGCCCAACTAATATTGTGGGTTAAATATTTAAGGTGCAAACTGTTAAAACGCTCACTACACCCTTAAGGGATAGACTGCATTCCCACAGACAAAAATGGGTCCCTGAAGAAGGCTGAGGGTAAGATACACATGACATAAAAATGTTTCACTTAAGAATAGTCTTCCAATACAAGGTTTAAGACTAAAATTGGGTATAACTAGGTTTTACTTAAAAGCACTCGGGTTGTTTAAGATGTCGCTTTTATTTAAAACAAATGGCAATGTTCACTCTCAGAGAATGGATAAAATTACACCCAGTAATCAAAAATTCTTATAACAAAATACTTATGACAAAAATTTGACTTTTCCTTTGAAACTTCTTAGTCGGAACTATGAACTACATATGGAAATGCACAGAAATGACTTTAGTTAAGAATTTTTAGGACCACAGGTGTAGGAGCTGATTTGTAGTCTACATAAACAGTACAATATCCATATGAAAGCATGAAATTTGTTAGTGACATGGCTGTTTAAAACAGAATGCAATTTTATTTTACAATGTTGCTCCATCACTCCATGAGAAAATCCTTTCTTGATTTACGCACAGAAATCCTCCCATTAAATGCTAATAAGAGTAAGAGGTATGGAGTTAATGAACTAGCTTGAAATTGTACATAGTTTAATAATTACATACAATACATTACTCATGCTGTAATTGTCTGTCCAAAGTTGCATAAAACGTGGTGCTGTTTTTTTCCTTAAATATGTCATTGCTTGATAGAGTAACTATGCCTCAAGCTGCTTTACAGTTTCCATGTGCACCACCAATGATAAATGTTTGTTAAAGGATACATCTATTTTTTAGACACATGTTAGATATTTATTAATTGATGGATTGCATTTATTTGAACAGTATTTTAAACAAGCATGAAATGAATATGTACATTTTATTTTAACTTCTGGAAGATATTGTTGACTGCTTTCTGTAGCCTTTATCAAAAAAGATTTATTTGGACACTTGTTTCTGCTGAGAACAGTATGTACACACACGCTGTGCCAAAGTGTTAATGTGTATGCATTAAACAGTGATTCCTAGTGGTCTATGACACCAACATTGACACCTCATTTATTTATACAGATCGTAGGAATAAATTAACAAATTAATCATCAATACAAGGCCCTTTAGCTGTAGAAATATTTATATAAAGAATGAGAAGTAACTGTTCCGTCTAAGTGCTCATGTGATCTCACAGCACAGATGAAAAAGATGCAAACTGAATCATAGTGTGCCTATATAACATGTAATGTCAAAGTGCACAAATGAATTTGTTTATGAATTTGGTTTGCCAAAGACTTGGCGCTAGTGGTGGATGTGGGCCGAAGTGGTGGTGAAAATGGGTGGCATTAGGGTTAAACGTTGGCGATAGTCCCCTACGAAATAAACAGCACCTATTTATTTTACAAATAAAACACTAGGGTGGGTAATTTGATAAAGCCCTTTCCTAGTCTAAGATGAGAAAGCAGAGTAGTCATGTGGTAGGAATCTAGGTAATACCTAAAACCTAGCTATCAGAATCATGCCTGGATACTGATAATGTAGATTATGCAAAGGATATTCTATGTATGAAAGGTTTGATATTGCAAATAACACATGGCAGGAAGGGACTTAAGGTAGAAGGAGGCATGGGCAATGAGAACTAAGGTTAAGGTATTTCCCTAAGCCTTATACTCAAGAAAACTTGTCCACATACTTAAACAAGCATTTGTACTGCAATGGGTCTTGCGTTTGCTCAAGTTAAAGCTATTAGCATTGTAAACTCCTAACCAGACTTTTCTTGCCACATAAACTGAAAAGTAAAAGTAAAATACTTTCACATAATTGAGCCTATATCCGCCATGAGCACAAAACACACACACATAAAAGGAAATAGTTCTCTTGCAGTGAAACGTATTCGAAAAAGTACAATTATCCATTTAACCGGCAAAAGTGCAATTATCCATGTAACTAGCAGAAGTGCAAATATCTATGTAACAGGGTCAATGTCATGCAAAGCGTTCGACTGCTGCCCAGCGAGATTGCACTGCCTACAAAATAAAGAGAAAGAGAAGTCCAGAAACCACACAGAAAACATGGAGCCTCGTATGTTTCAGTAGTCGGCCGGTGCACCAAAGGCAGGCTAAACACCAGAAAAGGCATGACGTATGCATGCCTTTCACTAATTATATCAAGCGAATTTTAAAAGACAAGCCCACGAACCAATGAAAGTGATGGGCATGACATAGGCGTAGGTAAAAGCCCACAGAGAGATTACACCAGGGACAGAGCGCTTGGCTCTCGATCCTAAAAAGTATGTGGACAAGTGTCTTTTCTATGTCACCAATGTACTTTGTGATATTGTATATGATATAATCTGGTATTATATCATGAAAATATGTTTGATGTTTGGAACAGTGTATGGGCAAGACGTGTGCTAAGGTTCATTGAAAGTAGGGCTGTAAGCCTACGTTATCCTATTACCATACCTTGTAGATTTCCTATCATTTTAAATGTTGTGGTGTTGCTTCTATTGCACACCACAATCCGTGAGTTTCCTTGTTTTAGTTTAACTTTAATTATTGACCGTGGCAAGAGGAAAGGAAGGGAGGATCGCTGTGCATTTGGCACCGAGTGGATGGAGGCACAACCCAGTGAGACAGTCAAAGGGCTGCCAACTACTCCCTGGGGAAAAATCTTGTAGAACAAGCTGTGCACGTTCATTCCTGGTTTTGCACAACACTCTGTGGACTACCTTGCCTTTCTATTGCAGTGTTAAACCAATTCATGTCAAACAATGTACTTGTGTGCTGCATTTTACATATACAAATGTATTTTATCAGCTAATAGATTAGATTTCAAAGGCAAGGAACAGGGAGATCGCTTGGCTGCTTCAATATATTTTTTTTGTTTAGGCATGTATACAAATCTTGACTTGGAGGATGAATGAATGAATGTATGAATACATGCTGCTTGTAAAGTGTAACGGTTACTTTTGCAGGTGTCCTGGTGCTGAAAGACACTCAAACAAAATATAAAGGGCTATAACTTGTTAATGCCAGCGCTACATCCTTACAGAGAGAAGAGTCATGTTTTAGTCCCTTCCTCTATAGCACTTAGGCATGGATAATGCAAGAGGAATGATAAGTGTTCCATTCCTTAACATTCAAATGACTGAAGCTCCACCCTTAATTTCTGTCACTGTGGATTAACACTGGTGACCAAAGTGGCTGAAGCTGTGCATAGTGAGTATGAGGAACATAACGTTTAAACTGTTGGTGAAAATAAATGGAGCAAGTGTTGGCTAACACTTTCTGACTTAGATAAATGGCTTTGAAAATACATTTATTTTCAATAGGCAAGCAATGGAGTTTTCTAAGGTGCGGAGATGTATGGCAGAGTTTTCTAATCCTCAATACCAAACAGGCCACTGCATTGCAGACCAAGAATGAATGTGTTACAGTAGTCCAGTCTGGATCCACGTTTTGTTCAACGTCTGTAACATACACAAGAGAACAGTGCTCTTTTTTTTTTTCTTTTTTTAGCCAACCGCCCAGAGCTTAAATTGAGACAATCATTGGTCGTGGAAAGGCTTTTAAAGTACTGGATGGCTCTGGGATTGAGTAAATCAGATTTTACACCAGTCTCAAAAAGCCTTTCTTGGTCTTCAGTGTATGTGGCACAAGTATCTATGATTTCAAGAAGGGTTGTGTTGGTTCCAGGTGACAGGATTGTGGGAAATGTGCTTTGGGAGCCTAGACATTCAAGAACACTAGCTTCTGTGCGGTAGCTCAGAGCAAACAAAAACACGAAATGGATGACCCTATGGTATAGAAAAGTTTGACAACATTAAAATTCCTAGACAAGGCCAGCAACCCAAAGAGACTAATAATTTCAATCCAAGATGAGGGTTAGTTCCAAACTTTTGTAGTTTTTTTCCCTAATGATGTCGGCTTGGCTCTGGGAGAGTTGTATGTCAGAATAATGATAACAAAAATATTTCAACATAAATATTGTGTCCTAAATGTTGTGTCATTAAAGACCCCTGTTACAGTAATGAGACTATTGGATTTAAGCAGCAGCACGACTGAGCACAGGGAACTGAGTCTTTTCCGGTGCCATGTGACAGCTGACGGCCTAACCCTTCCGGCCAGCTAATTTCACCTCACCAGTACCCAAGAGTAAAGGTGATTTGTGGCAGCCGTTCGCAAGAAATCTAGATTTCTCAGGGAAATCGTGGTGGCACATAACTTACCCCTTTCTCTCAGTCACATATGTCTCATACATACAAAGGCAAACAGAAGCAGGACTTGGTTCAATAAATGTTCTCGAATTAACTGCATTCTATGTAAAAAGGCATATATTGTGATTGTAAGAATGATAAAACATAATAAATGCAAGACATTGACAACTAAAGTAAAACATAGGAAAAGTCCCACCATACTGTCACAACAATAGTTCTAGAATCCCTACCTGCACTACTAATATTCTATACAAGAGCATGGCAGTGTAAACCCTAATCTGCCCATCAGGCCTCCCAGAAGGAACTCATCCTCCATACCTGTATTTGTAGGTAAAGAAGAGGTCTGTTGGTCTAGAGAGAGCCCTCCAAAGAGGAAGCAGAGAAAGCGACAGGTCTCAGCAGAAACTGAAAGGACGACGTGCAGCATGCAATAGCAACTGGCTGGAATTCCACTCTATTCTGTAGGGGGCAACGAGGTGTTTTATAATAAAACATCTGGTGTTCTGAGAAAACTGCCCTGCAGTGACAAAAATTATATTTTTGTGTATGAGAGTTAGGAACATGATGAACGCTTTGTGCTGGCAATAATTAATAAACTTATCATATTCAGCCTTGAGTGAAGCATACAGTGAATATGTTGTGCACAGAAATTAATAACAGAATTAAGCGTGAAAAGACAACTGATAAAATAATAAAAACATCTCCATTAAAATGAAGCCTTTGCTAAAATAAGAAGAAGAATAAAAATGCCATGTATTGGAGTGAAAGTGCACAAGCTGCAGGCCTAAGCTAGAATAACGTGCCTGTGTAACAGCTAAAGTAACCTCACTACAATTGTTTACAAAAATACTGCTTCATAAGGTGTCGAATGAACTCTGGTAGAGCGATATTGATTTTGATGTTTCAAACAAAATATTTTTGACCTTCAGTAGTTAGGCCTCAATATTTTGGTACCCCATCCTATAGAGTTGAATGGTATTCCCTTCCACCCACTAAGAGGAGGGAGTCTTTGTCTATGGATTAAAAGCAAGTACATTTCTAATTGGTAGTGCACTTGTGTTTTTGTGGTGGATTATAGATAGAATAGATTGTGCTTCCCTGTGTTGCCCCCTTAATTTCTGTCACTGTGGATTATCATTGGTGACCAATTTGGCTGCATAGTGAGCATGGAAGAATATAGGGCCTCATTCCGACCCTGGCGGTCATTGACCGCCAGGGCCGGGGACGGTGGAAGCACCGCCAACAGGCTGGCGGTGCTTCAGGGGCAATTCTGACTGCGGCGGTAAAGCCGCGGTCAGAAAAGGGAAACCGCCGGTTTTCCCCTGCCCCAGGGAATCCTTGCAGCGCTGCCATGGGGATTCCGACCCCCTTCCCGCCAGCCTCTAGAGGCTGGCGGGAATGGGTGTTGTGGGGCCACTAGGGGCCCCTGCAGTGCCCATGCCACTGGCATAGCACTGCAGGGGCCGCCTAACAGGGCCCCATTAGGATTTTCAGTGTCTGCAAAGCAGACACTGAAACTCGCGACGGGTGCCACTGCACCCGTCGCCCACCAGCAACTCCGCCGGCTCCATTCGGAGCCGGCTTTATCGTTGCTGGGGCTTTCACGCTGGGCGGGCGGGCGGCCTTTTGGCGGTCGCCCGCCTGCCCAGCGGGAAAGTCAAAATGACCGCCGCGGTCATTTGACCGCGGTACGGTCTTTTGGCGGTCTCCGCCCGACGGGCGGTGCCCGCCACCCGCCGGGGTCGGAATGACCCCCATAATATTTACACTTTAAGTAAAAATAAATGGAGCAGTGTTGGCTAAGGGTCACTGAATTAGACAAAGGGCTTTGAAAAGACATTTCTTTTTAATAGGCAAACAATGAGGTTTTCTAGGGTGCTGAGATGTACATCAGTTTTCTCTAAGCCCCAATGCCACACAGGCCCTTGCATTTTAGGCAATCTGTAAATGTGCGATATGAACTTTTGGCAGCCTAAGAATTAATGTGTTACAGTAGTCCAGTCTGGATACAAGTTTTGTTCAACATCCGCAACATATAGAATGGAACGGTGCTCTTTTTCTTTTTTTTTAGCCAACTGCCTGGTGCTCAAAATGAGATAATCATTGGTCACAGAAAGGCTTGTAAAGTACTGGGTGGATCTTGGATTGTGTGAATCAGAGTAAATCAGATTTCATACCAGTCTCAAAAATCCTTTCTTAGTATTCAGCGTATGTGGCACAAGTATCTAAGATTTCAAGAAGGGATGTGTTGGTTCCAGGTGACAGGATTATGAGAAATGCTTTAGGAGTTTTGACATTCAAGAACAGTACAGTCTGTGTAGTAGCTCAGAGCAAACAAAAATACAAAATGGATGAGGACGAATTATGGGGTATTGCACAATTGGATGGTGATAGTTATCCTCCACGCTCTCGTGTAGCAACTCAGCTTGCTACACTATGCTTAAAGTTTGGCCTAAGGGCCTGTAATGGTCGAACTCCTTCTGATTTAAACTTGGCACCGACATTCCTACGAGGTTCTGTGGCCAGCGTAATTGATTATTTTCTGGTGGATGTGCGTCTTTGGCCATTGCTGCTAGATATGAGGGTAGATTCAAGATGCGAGAGTGATCACTTTCCATTGTTGCTCACCCTTGCTGGGAATATCTTTGGTAGAACCTTGAATATGCAAACATCAATGGCCCCTCCCCCTATTTCAAACAATGCTTATACAAAGGTGAGGTGGCCAAAAGTCATGTCAAACCCCTATTTGCTATGTAAGATCTACCAAGTGTTCTTAGATAATCTGTCAGCCTATGAAGACTTCAAACCAGAAGCCATACCACTTCTTGATATTCACGAAGATATGATGGTTAAACTTCAAAGTGTCTTTTATAAAAAGGTAGCCACGGCAAACCGGCAATATGGGGGTTCACCTAACAGCAGTTGGTTTAATGATGCATGCATGAGAGCTAAGACTGAGTTAAGGAAGGCTATACTGGCCGGGTATACGGGGGCAATCAAACAAGCAAGATTCACGTATAAAAAGATAATCCTACAATCAAAGAAAGCTTGGGAAGATGCTATTTGGCAGGACTTGCTAGATGCTACTAAAACAAACAACAATACGCTTTTTTGGGAACTGCTGACTAAGCACGAGAGAGGGGGTAGGTTTATACAAAGGAACCATATTCAACCTGGTACCTGGGTGGATCATTTCTCTCTCTTGTACGAAGGAACTGCCTCCACTGGGACTGTCGATTGTGAGAAAGTGGGATTATACCCCCCAATTTCACCCAATGCTAACCTTGCCACTTCTCCGTCCAGTGGAAATCTATTTAACTCTGAAAGCTATATTTGCTTTTCTCTAGAAGAAACTGCAGACGCCATTAAATCTCTAAAGACAGGTAAAGCCCCAGGCCCTGATAAAATTCCAGGTGACCTTTATAAATCAGAGTTACCCATCTGGACCTGGTATATTAATATGCTGTCAAACAAAATCGCAAAAGGAGGACAGATCCCTGAGACGTGGAAGGGTGCTGAAATTATTCCAATATATAAAAAGGGCAACGTAAATCTTCCAATTAACTACAGACCGGTCAGTTTAATTGACAACCTACAAAAAATTTTTGCAAAACAATTGTTAGTTAGACTGACGAGTTGGGTGACGGAGCAGCAGATCCTATCACCACTTCAGGCAGGGTTCCGCTCTAGAGTTAGCACGGTTGACCAGGCATTTAGGTTGACCGTGCTACACTGGAAATATGTAGTCTTGGCAAAGCAAACACTATATGTCACTTTTGTAGACCTGCGCTCTGCCTTTGACCTGGTACCTAGAGACAAGCTTTGGGGAGTGCTACACAAAAGAGGGGCACCATCTGATATCATTCATTTATTAACACGTATGCATGAAGGCACATACGCTCAAGTAAGATGGGGTAACCAAGGCGAACTGACTAACAAGTTTCCCATTAAAAGAGGTGTTCGTCAGGGATGTGTCCTAGCGCCACTTTTGTTTTCTTTATTCATTAACGAGGTGGTCCAAGAACTCATGACATGCCAGAATGATGCTCCCAGCTTAGGCAATCAGAAAATCCCAATTCTTCTTTTTGCGGATGAATCTCTATTGATCTCAAAGACCCCTATGGGGCTGCAAATTCTTGTGGATAGATTTAAATCATTCTGCTGGAATTTTGGTTTAGAGCTGAACTCGAAGAAAACAAAATTGATGGTGCTTCGCTCTGGCTCTCGTAAGAAGTGTACGATCAGGTTAGATGGAGCTATTTTGGACCAGGTTAGCTCTATCGACTACTTGGGTGTGAGGCTTACAGACTCACTCCTCTGGGACGAACAAGTCGGTAAGAGTGGCGGGCTTTTGCAACATCGGGCAGCATCCATATTACGCCTTTACAGGAATACGATCGACAAAGTTGTGTCTCCAGCAGTAAAGATCTATGTGGCCAAGGCACAGGGTGCTGCTGTTTATGGTGCAGAGATTTGGGGCATGACAGATAGTAGTAGGATAACTAAAATTGAGAATAGCTTTGCACGGGCTCTATGTGCTTGTCCCACTAGCACCCCATTAACCCCCCTTTTTTTAGATCTAGGGCTTAAACGTATAGCCAATTTGATTATCTTACGGCCCCTACTATATTGGGTGAGGCTTTGGGTAGTTCCTGAACTGGCTATATATAAGTCTTCCCTATTAGAATTGTTAAAAACCTCTAACTCCATGTCCATACCATGGATCAAACACGTATCTAGTTGGTTTTGCATGCTAGGACTGAGGAACTTCTGGGAGAATCCCCAGCAACTTGTGAAGCCCCATGTAAAAGTATTGAAGAGAGCTTACTGGTCCCACATATGTAATAATTACATTTCTCAGAAATCGAATGGTCATTTAACTAACTCGTTTATTGATTTTAAATGGTACCCTGAGTTTGAACCATACTTAGATACAATACCTGATTTTTTAGGCAAAAGTTTGTATGCCAGATTTCGATTTGGAACATTACCCCTGAAGGCCTTAACGAGCAGATGGGGACCCAAGTCAAGCTCTGATACCTGTCCTGTATGTGGCATTCCTTCCGAAACAGTAGAACATTTTATGTTTTTTTGTCCCGCCTATTCAATCCCAAGGTCTAAATGGATATATAAAATCTGTAGGGAATTGAATTTAAGGAAATGTTTTTTAGCTTTGCGGATCTTAAAAAGCCACAATTCAAATGTGACAATTTACGCAGTAAGTAAGTTTTTAGCAACAGCATGGCGCATACGCACTTTTTATTTACAATGAGTTGAAATTGTTTTAAGACGGGCAAACATGGATCATTCTTTTTTTTTTTAATTTTTCTATGACATTATGGTTTATATTATTATATTATATTGTATTGTATTGTATTGCTTTGATGGTCTGTTGGCCGAATAAAGCTTATGTGAAACACACACACAAAATGGATGACCCATGGTATAGAAAATAATGAAGACATTAATATTCCTAGACAAGGCCAGAAACCCAGGGAGACTTATAAGTTCAACCCAAGAGGAGGGTTAGTTCCAACCCTTTGTCCTTTTTTCTCCCTAATGATGTTGGCATAGCTAAGAGAGAATTGTATGTCAGAATAACGATAACAAAAATGCCATCAACATAAATATTGTGTCCTAAATATTGTTTACAAAACTACTGTTCCATTGGGTGAAGAATGCACTCCATTAGTGCGATACTGGTGTTTTGAACAAAATATTTTTGACAGACGGTAGGCTTCAATATTCTGGTAACAGCCTATAGGAGTTGAATGGTATTCCCTTTTAAGCACAATGAAGAGGGGGTCTTTGTCTATGGATTGAAAATGATACAATTCTAACTGGCAGAGTACTTGAGTTCATGTGATGATTATGGATAATGGAAAAACGTACGCTTCTCCGTGGTCCCCTAGGGATTTACCGTGGTGGTGCGATAACCTTGAATGTTTACATTTTGATTAATAAAAATCAAAAGAACTGCTAAACAACATAATTTCACCACTAAAGGTACCAAGTGTAATGCAACGAGTAATGCAGCTTCCTTCAGCATGTGAGTAACAGCAAACCTTTACTGCAGTAATTACAGGGAGGAAACAGGCTAAATAGAATCAATGTGGCTTATATACAACATTGTACATTCAATATGAAGTAGTACAGTTTTCTAAAATCAGTGACTTCTGCCTGGTTCAAATATATCAGTTCCTGGATATTATGTCAATGCTCCCATCCCACAGTGTTAATTTTCATTTCCGAGTGCTTGCCAGGGTTATGCCAAAGTGCTTTCTCTTCTAGGGAGATTGTGGAACAGTGGTAGAGGGTAGTGTGATGTCATCTTTGCACAAAGAAAGACAAGCCTCAGGTAGGCGCTGGAGAAATGTGTTCCCAGATCAGAGCATGCAGGTTTCTCCACAGCATAGAGGTTGATACTCTACCTAACCGCATATGTGGGCTGCTGCTTGTCATGACCTAGGCAATTGATTTGTATTTGGATGACAACATCTTCCATCATGACAGTAAAGTCATTAAAGGTGTATAGGCATCGAGGTGGACAATCCCTATGCGGCTAGCGTGAGTCGAGATACCTGTCTGGCCACTCCTGAAGTCTCAGCTCCAGTTGTAGAAGCCAGCCCCATCTGCATGACCTGAAGTTGGTTCCAATGTTCCACCTAGTAATGGTGGATTGGCCTGATTCTGACGAGAGGATTGTAGGCAATGTTGATACAGACACCTTAGAAAGACTGGCAGTCTCTAGATTAATTGTGGAGAGGTTTGATGTCATAACTGGAACTGGTGTACTGTGAGTCTAATTGCAAAAATTCGAATTATAGTGCTTTGGTATCTAGAGCCAACACTGAAATTGGACTTGCATGCACCAATGGTGGCTGTGGAACTCTATACCAGCAATCACTCCAAGCCAATAGTAGACTTTTTACGGTTGCCTGCTCCCTTAGAGCAAGTTGCAAGGTGATTGGTAGCTTTAGAATTGTAAAGTGAACAATATGGATAGTGGAAGTCAGACAGTAAACTTTCTACAGCAGCTGTGAACGTTTGGCTGAAAAAGTGTCTGGAACACTGAGGGATACTGATAGCGCATCTGACCTTAATAAGTAAACTTACAAGGGGACGCAAATAGGTCGATGAACCTATTGACGCGCAATTAAGATGATCTTACCATAGTTCAAATTAATAACAAAGTCAACTGCGTCGATGAAATCACATACACTAAGTTTAGCAGAGAAATTCATCAAGCATTAATCCCTATTAGCATGATTTCATTAATGAGGATCCTTAACTAACACCAGATTAGCATCAGCATGCTTGGCTTCATGCAAAACCATTTAGTAACACAAATTTGGAAAATCATCTATCTGTGGCTTTATCAAAACAATGCAGTTGGTACCTAGAAAGAAAAAGCAAATATGCATATTAATCAACAGTCCAGCTCTTAATACCTATCCTCAATGTGGATCAGCAAGCAGAGTCAGACTTCGTCCTCAGGACATCAGTCGATCAGCAAGGCAATGAAGATTCAGCATTAAAGTTCAGAAGACGCAAGGGCCCATATTTATACTTTTTGACGCAAAACTGCGCTAACGCAGTTTTGCGCCAAATAAATTAGCGCCGGCTAACGCCATTCTGAAGCGCCATGCGGGCGCCATATTTATTGAATGGCGTTAGCCGGCGTTAGCCGACCGGCGCTGCCTGGTGTGCGTGAAAAAAAAACACGTACACCAGGCAGCGCCGGCGTAGGGAAAAATGGCGTTTGGGCATCCAAAAATGGGGCAAGTCAGGCTGAGGCAAAAAAATTGTCTTAACCCGATTTGCGCCATTTCTTTTGGGCGCCCAGACCCCATTAACATGACTCCTGTCTTAGCAAAGACAGGAGTCATGCCCCCTTGCCCAATGGCCATGCCCAGGGGACTTCTGTCCCCTGGGCATGGTCATTGGGCATAGTGGCATGTAGGGGGGCACAAATCAGGCCCCCCTATGCCAAAAAAAAAATAAAAAAAAATACTTACCACAACTTACCTTTTCTTCCCTGGGATGGGTCCCTCCATCCTTGGGTGTCCTCCTGGAGTGGGCAAGGGTGGCAGGGGGTGTCCCTGGGGGCTTGGGAGGGCACCTCTGGGCTCATTCTGAGCCCACAGGTCCCTTAACGCCTGCCCTGACCCAGGCGCTAAAATCCGGCGCAAATGCGGGTTTTTTAGTCCCGCCCACTCCCGGGCGTCATTTTTGCCTGGGAGTATAAATACGACGCATATGCATCGGAGTCATTTTTTAAGACGGGAACGCCTACCTTGCATATCATTAACGCAAGGAAGGTGTTCACGCAAAAGAATGACGCTAACTCCATGAACTTTGGCGCTAGACGCTTCTAACGCCAAAGTATAAATATGGAGTTAGTTTTGCGTCGAATTTGCGTCGAAAAAAACGACGCAAATTCGGCGCAAACGGAGTATAAATATGCCCCAAAGTCTTTA
The DNA here is from genome assembly GCF_031143425.1 of Pleurodeles waltl. NCBI lineage: Eukaryota > Metazoa > Chordata > Amphibia > Caudata > Salamandridae > Pleurodeles > Pleurodeles waltl. The sequence goes on along the minus strand of NC_090446.1, from coordinate 355,763,324 downwards.
AGCATTAAAAATTAAGCAATGTCTCTTTTTCAAGACGCACAAGAAATATTGACCTTTCGGCCAGCAAGAAAATGGGCAATGAATCTGTCTTCTCTCAGTGTAGCGTTGTTAAATCAAAAATAGCAAAACTATGTCCCAAATGCCTATTGGTCAGTTAATCGCATGTTCACACTTTGTCCAATAAAACTAAAACTTCAAATCTATGAATTCTACTATTACTTCGTTCACCTGTCGTTTATTGGTTGTCTTGCAATGTCCTCGTCATCTGGCTTGTCAGGTAACAATATTGTTGCAGCTTCTGCTCCAGTCCGTGTCTCCGTTGTTCTTCTCCTGAGAAAGTCAGTCTCACACGCATTACACATAAAATGTTACAATAATAAAAACAGCATCTTCTAGCAATCGGTTCCCATGAGAAAGCTTCAGCTATGAGCACATTTAAACAATGCAAAAGGAAAATCACACATTAACACTCTAGGACAGCCATTTATTAAACGTTAAGAAATACAACTTTGACATGAGGTCTGGCAAACTAGGCGAAGACACTATTAAGGCCTATAATTAATAAAGCTAGAGCATAATGCATAACCCTTAATATGACATATAACTACATTAGTCATACATATATTCAACATTTCACAATAATTATTCACTAGTAAATACACTTTGTGAACATTGGCAGCCACACTTCGTATTCACAATTTCAAATGCGTGCATTATTTTCTACGTTATTATATTTTCTACTCAAATCACTTATTCAGAATACATGAATACTCATTAATAGTTATGATCAATTCACCTGCGTTAGCATTCCGTCATCTGATGACTAAATGTGTTATCACACTATCACCCACACATTTTTGCATCAGCTAAAATTCTGTCAATTCAATCCATTCATTCTCTTGTTTCCCTTTTGAGTTTTCCCTATACAAATCTCCCCTTTTCTTTTCTTCCCTCCTCTGATTATTCTTTGACTTTTTCAATTTAATTCTTTTGCATAATTGACACAATCCCAATATTCTAATTAGACAAGCCCCAATGATTAACATTTCCTGCAAGATTTTCAATAGAATCCCATCCCAAATGTTGCTGTGCCAATTTCCCACTGAAGCAAAACCTTTGCCAACCTTTTCCCAAACACCTGGTTCTTTCATTTCTTTCAAATCACCACTTTCATTAGTCAATTAGTAATTAAACCTCTAACTTCTTTACTATTATCAGGAATATACGAGCAACAATGCCTAGAATTAATCATTCTACAGCCTCCACCATCCTTCGCTAAAAGAATGTCTAAAGCAAGATGATTCTGAAGAGTCATAGCTTTATCAGCAGCTAACTCAGACCAGGAGAATGGCCCCTGAAAAATTTGTCAACATGTTATCCACAATAGTAGACAACTTGTGAATATTTATCGAATTCAAAATGACTCCCACTGAAGGAATCACGGCTCCAAGTATATCTCCCACTATACCAGAAGAGGACTCCCTCCTCTGTCTCTTATGATGTAATTCAGTCACTTTCAGAAACTTCTTCAAATCATCCATTTGATAAATCTTTGGGACAACTATTCCCAAATAACATGTCCCATACCATCTACTTGGAAGACGGTAATAAGCATTAGGACCACAGATATAATAAATTCAGGGAATCACCGGGTCCTAACCATTCAACATAAACGTCCATTTACTCTGAAACAAAAACACAAGCCTACATTCACTTGTTCCTACAAATAAAGTGTCAGTGCATGATTTAGGCCTGTATATACAAAGATTCCCTACGTGTTGTGCATCTAAAGCTAATTTCCCATGCATCTTAATTGCACTATAAGCATAGTCATTCTTGTAAGTTCTTTTCTCTAAGCCTTTTTCTAATTTCTCCTTCAATGCCTTTCTCCTGTCATCTGTATGATCTAAGAAGCTTTTCTCTAAAGGTGTAAGGAAGCATGTCAGGTTATTCCTGTGCACATAAGCTGTGCCAAATGTCAATGTGGGCTCAAAGAAACCTCTTAACTATTACTATGTCATTATCTTTAGCTGCTCTACTCTAATACCTAATTATATGAACAAACGAAGACACAACATCATAATTCGAGTAAAAGTACTGTACGTACTGGTTATAAAATCTTGGTAGTAGCAAACTACAGCTTATTCTGTAGGTTAATGGTAAACTATGAGAGGTAACTCCTTCCTCAATGAATGAAGGAATCTGTGTACATACATAACAATTCTTCGCATCCATTGTCTCAACATACTCACTCAACAAGCAATAGAAAACATTAGAAGAGAGATCTCCTTGGGCGTTAGTATCCCCATGCAAATATTTCTCATCTAACCTAAACTTCTCTAATGCCGTTAATGCAGTAGTTGTCTCAAAAGCAGTACGGTTCGCTTCACTCTTATTAAGAACAGACATACCCACAATCAATACCACAAACAATATCCACACATAATCGCCAAACCAATACTCATATATTTACAGCGCCTAGCGTTTCTACTCTGTTGACTAATGTTACTCATGAACTGTAAAGAATCAGAAAGCAGAAGAACATTTAGGAAAACTGCAGCAATATAAAAAAACAGAAAATTCTTCCTTCAGCGACTATTTACAGCTTTCAGTCTCACTTCCAGGATCCCTTGTCAAAATCGGTAAGTAGCTTGTCAAAATCAGGTTTCAAAAGTCAAATCAGATTATCAATGTCTCTTTCAGTTACTTTCAACAGTCTCTTTTCCCAAAAATTCTTTCAGATTGTTTCAACAGTTCAGTTCATCAGCTTCCTTCAAGTGCCAAAATACTGACCCGGAATGTCCATATCAAAACAAAAAGACAAAAACTCTTGCTACCATTCACTTGTATTTGCATACGCCCATTCAGGACCTGCGCATCTTCGACTTACTATTCTCTTTATTTTCAGCTTTTGATCACCATTCAGTTATCCTTCACTTAGATTGTCTCTCCTGGTTGCATCTACTTCTTCCTCTATTGTTGCTTCAACAACCACTTCCTTTCCTCTTTTGACTTGCTACTCCGGCCACTTGTATCCTCTCAGTGGACCTTTTGCCAGTGTTCTTTTCAGAGTCGAACTTGAACCTTCTCCTTTTTCTTTGGTGTTTTATCTTGACGGACCTGCAATTGGTTCAGGAGGAGTCAGATCACAGTGACTTTGATCCATCTCAACTCCTTTCCCCTCTGGGTCTGGCAATTGTTCTGTTTGTCTCTCAAGATCCTCTGCTTCTGGGAAAACCCTCCTCTGACTAGGCTCTCCTGCTGCTTCAATATAGTTAGGCTTTCTGTCACCCTCCTGGAGGTCTTCTCCTTCGTCTCTCACAGGAGTGACTGAACCGTTGTCAACGGGCTCAGATCCGGTTTCAGTTCCCATTTTTTTCTCCTTCCACCCCTGAGATTTGTTTCGCTGTTATTGGTACTCTCAATAACTCTTCTTCCTCATGATCCAGTGGACATGTCACTTTCTTCGTGTGACTTGCGAAGATCCAGTTCGGAATTCCAGCACACTTCACAGCTGTGGTAGATGTCAGAACTACCTGATAAGGCCCCTTCCAACGAGGCTCCAAACACATTTTCCTCACATGTTTCCTGACCACAACCCTGTCTCCAGCTCTCAGATTGTGTCCTGGGTCATGGATCGGTGGCAGTGTGGTGGCTTCCACCTGCTGAGAGAAAGAGCGAACCACATCAGCCAGACCTTTGCAGTAGTCCAACACTATGGGGGTGATTCTAAGTCTGGCGGGCGGCGGAGGCCGCCCGCCAGACTTCCCCCTCCAAAATACCGCTCCGCGGTCGGAAGACCGCTGAGGGTATTCTGGTTTTTGCACTGGGCTGGCGGGCGACCGCCAAAAGGCCGCCCGCCAGCCCAGTGCCAAACTACCTTCCCACGAGGACGCCGGCTCCGAATGGAGCCGGCGGAGTGGGAAGGTGCGACGGGTGCAGTGGCACCCGTCGCAAATTTCACTGTCTGCAATGCAGACAGTGAAATTCTTTGTGGGGCCCTCTTACGGGGGCCCCTGCAGTGCCCATGCCACTGGCATGGGCACTGCAGGGGCCCCCAGGGGCCCCACGACAACCCATACCGCCGTCCTGTTCCTGGCGGGCGAACCGCCAGGAACAGGATGGCGGTATGGGCTGTCAGAATCCCCATGGCGGCGCAGCGAGCTGCGCCGCCATGGAGGATTCAAATGGGCAGCGGAAAACCGGCGGGAGACCGCCGGTTTTCCACTTCTGACCGCGGTCAAACCGCCGCGGTCAGAATGCCCAGCGGGGCACCGCCAGCCTGTTGGCGGTGCCCCCGTCATTTAGAATGACCCCCAATATCATCTGTAATGTTGACAAGTGCATTTGCAGGGAACACTGGCAACGTCATGGCTTGACACATAAGGATCTCATGCGGTGACAATCCTGTCTTCCTGTCGGGTGTGTTTCCCATTGATGTCAACACTAAAGGCAATGCGTCAGGCCATTTTAAATTAATTGAAGCACACATCTTTGCAACTCTTGACTTGAAGGTACCATTCATCTGTTCCACTAGTCCTGATGCTTCAGGGCGGTAACTACAATGCAACGTCTGCTCAATGATCATCATGCACACAGTAATTTAATTACTTCATTGTTTAAGTGACTTACCCTACCTGATTCTAAAGAGATCGGATACCCGAAACGCAGTATCAGTTCCCTTAGCAGTAGTTTCGCTACTGTGAGACTGTCATTTCTTTGTGTAGGGTAAGCTTCAATACAGTGACTAAAGATGCAAACAATCACCAACACATATCTCAACCCTCCACACACAGGCATCTCAATAAAATCCATCTGCATTCTGCTGAAAGGACCTTCCGCTCTTCCAATATGGCTCAAATTAACCACTGTCCCTTTCCCAGCGTTTAGTTGTTGGCAAATGACACAACAATGGCAAACTGCTTCAGCAACCTGTCTAAACTTTGGGTTCAACCAATCATGTTTGAACAGTAGAATCATTGCATCCCTCCCAATATGTGCTTGACCATGATAGTACCTCGCCATTTGAGACAACAGACTATTTGGCAAACCCAAATGACCCTCTTCTGAAACCCATAATTCATCTTGTGTTTGCACACATTTCATTTTGATCCATGAACACTTTTCCTCCCTGTCAGCATTATTCTGCAGCATTTTCAATTCCTCCAGAGTGTGAATTACTTTCAGTGCAAAACTTGGACATGTCTCATCTTCTTCAATGTGGAAAATTTTGCGACTTGATCCGCATATCCATTTCCCAGTGACACAAAGTCTTGTGACTTCAGATTTGCACTGCATTTCACCACGGCAATCTTTTCAGGCATTTGAATAGCATGTAACAATTCTTTAACTCTCTCACCATTTCTCACTGGTGAACCAGAAGAGGTCATGGAACCTCTCTGTGACCACAGCTGGCCAAAATCATAGACTATTCCAAATCCATTCTGGCTATCCATATAGATGGTAACTTTCAACTGAGCAGAAACATGGCACGCTCTAGTAAGGGCTACCAATTCCGCTACTTGGGCAGAATATACCCCTCGAAGCCAAGAAGCTTCCAAAATACCAGTGATTGCGCACACAGCATATCCTGCTCAATGTCCCTGCTTTGTCTCTCAGACAAGAACCATCAACAAAGATAATTTCTTCCAATCGGGTGTCTCTAATGTAAGGTCTCGGTTTTGTGCACAAGTCAGTTACTTCAAGACAATCACGCTCAACATCTTCCACTTGCTCAATTTTGACATTTGAATTAGAAAGTAAAATTGCCGGGTTCAGCACTGTACATCTTTTCAATGACACATTTGATGATCCAATAATACTCGTTTCATATCTGGTCAACCTTGCACCAGTCAAATATTGGGTTTTCGTCTTTGTAAGTAAAATCTCAATAGAGTGATGGACCATTACAGTCAGGGGATGTCCCATCACAATGCCTTCACACTGTGTAAGGCTTTGACCAACTGCTGCAACTGCACACACCAATCTGGTAAGGCTGCAGCAACTGGGTCCAAAGTAGCTGAAAAATATGCTACTGGGCGATTTACACCTCCATGGACCTGTGTCAAGACAGACAAAGAACATGCATCACGCTCCTGACAAAACAATGTGGAAGTTTTCGTGTGATCAGGCACACCCACCACTGGAGCCTTGCACAGACTCTCTCTGAATTCAGTGAACGCTTTCATGCCAGCCTGGTCTAACACTATAGGATCAGTGACTTCCTTATGAGTCAGCTTCTGCAATGGTTTTAAAATGACTGAATCATTTGGAATCCGTTGGCAACAATAGCCTACCATCTCTAAAAACATCTTGACATCCCTCTGTGTGGTCAGGGGGTTAATCTGTAATATAGTGGTAATCCTTTCTCTGGATATCTTTCTTGAACCCTTCCCCATCAGGTGACCCAAATATTTCACTACTTTTTGACAGTACTGCAATTTAAGCGGAGACACTTTGTGACCATTCTTTCCCAATTGGTTCAACAGGTCAATGGTATCATACTTGCACTCGTCCCTTTTTTTGGATACAATCAGCAAGTCATTAATGTATTGCACCAAGGTCAATTGGAAAGGCAATTCCAATTACTCCAAATTCTTTTTCAAGATCTGATGGAATATGGAAGGTGACTCTGAAAACCCTTGAGGAATTCTCCACCAACAATAAACTTGATCCATAAATTTGAAACTAAAGAGAAACTGGCTATCCTCATGAAGAGGCACACAGAAGAAGGCTTGTGACAAATCAATGACGGTGAACCACTCTGCATCACATGGAATTTGAAACATTATTACAGCTGGGTTTGGCACCACAGGACAACATTTAACCACAATCTAATTTATTCTTGTTCAAATCCTTGACAATCCGAACCTTCCTACAGGGCTTTTGCAACCCCATTACCGGTGAATTACAGGGACTGCTCAATACTTCGTTCAAAACCCCTTGCATTACAAAGTCCGCAATTATCTGGGCAACCTTCATAAGAACATTTTGTGGCATGTGGTACTGTGGAAGTTGGGGGAAAACTGCATTCGGTTTCACAGTAACTTTACCTGGCTCCACTCCCTTTATCAGACCTACTTCTTTTCCTGTTAAATCCCACAATTTCTCCTTAACTGTTCCCTGAAAATCAGGATGAAGCTCTTTAACTGTGAAAATTGGGAAAACTTCAATCAGAGGATATTCCTCATTTGGAGTTCCACACTCAGGCCTGGTCATCTTCATCATCACTATTCATCTAAATCTCAATCCCATCATTTGAACAAGTTATCGAACACTTTGTTATACACAGCAAGTCTCTTCCCAGTAGGGATACTGGACTTGAATCGCAGACTACAAATTTGAGCAATCCCTCAAAGTTGCCAATCTCAACTTGAACTGGATCTGTAATCAGGTTTGTCAAATACTGGTTCGCTACACCCACAACCTGAACTGTTCTACCTGAACGGGGCAAATTTGGAACTTCTGCTCTTCTCACTGTAGCACGTGTAGCTCCAGTGTCAACAAAGAATGAAACTTTGTGACCCATAACATTTCCCTTCACATAGGGACCTCTTTGATCTACTTCTAAGGAAGCTGCAAGCACACATGGATCCTCATCTGAACTGTCACTCATCCAATAATCATTTATTCCATTCTCACTGTGCAACGGGAATTGGTGTACTGTGTTACTATTTTGGTTAAGCCTCTGGCCTGTGATCTGTTGAGAAAGCATCATCTGTTGCTGTTCCATTGGGGCTTGAGGTGTTTGAATTTGCTGCCTAAGTACCATGGGAACCTGCTTTTGCATTGGCTGCAACTGTGCAATTTGTACACGTGGCATTTGCACCTGCTGCATGGGTTGGAAATTTTACTTTTGATTCACATTATTCTGAAAATTTGGATTAGGACCTGTCACTCCTGGTCCTCTCACATTCTGGAATGAATTGATGTCATTACTCTGCTGAACAACACCTTCCTGCACCATCATTGCACACTCCTGTTTCCAATGTCCGACGGCTCTGCAAATGTGACATGGCAATAACTTCTTCATTCCCTGCACATCATTCTGGACCACTACAGTACTCAAGTCTGGACCACGATTCATATTTCCTCCCCTACCTCTACCTCTCATCTGGGGCTGAAACATCATGTTCCTTTTCCGCCGTAACTGCTGTGGAAAATTCCCTTGCGCACGTGTTTGAGCCCCTTTAATCTGCATCACCATCGCCTTCTCTTTCAACTTTCTCTGCTTCAACTCAATTTAATCACTACGGTATTTTGCATACTGCAACACTTCATCAATCCATTTTGCTTGCCAGCAAATCAAATGACTCTGAATCATCTGGCTAATTTCAGATCTCAATCCTTCCACAAATCTGAACACAAAATGGAGCATGTCTTTTGCCTAGATTGTTTCTGTACCACTGTAATTATTGTACGCCTGCAACAATCTCTCATAATACACATGTATTGACTCCTTTGCTTCCTGGGCTGTACTGTCAATTCTCTGCCAATCTATATTTTTGGGCGAAATTCTTGTTTTCAAAAACTCAATCACCTCATAGTAATATTTCATTACTTCAGGAGATGGTGCCCATGTATTCTTGTCTCTCTCAGGCTCACTTGTTGGCCAATCTACACTCCTCTTACACTCGATCCACAAGTCAGCTGGGACTACTATCTCTAGTAATGTGTTCAAGTCCTCCCATAGACATTTTGCGAGTTTCACAAACCTGTCTGCCTGCTGATACCACTCTACTGGCTTCTCTCTCAATTTTGGATAATCATTTGTAAATGACAGAATATCACTTCTGCTCCAAGGGACATGTAGAAAATTTCCCCCTGGAATTTCTCTCATTAGTAAAATGTTCACTGGATCTTTATCCTGCTGCACATTTACAGGCAGCTCCAAAGAATCCCATTTTCTTTTGTCTCTCTTCTTTACCCATCTGCCTTCCCATTTGTCTAACGCTCTCCAGGTCTGAGCACTTTGAAGCAATTCCTTAAGGTGTGCCTTCATTCTGGCAGATCTCATGTGTTCAAAATCTTTAGCTTCAAAATCTAGTCTGTAACTCCTTTTCAAGTGTTTAGTTTTCTCTATTTCTATGCCGTATTTCTCTGCTGGGTCTGCTAGATTCTGATGAACATTGCTCACCTCCCTCTTAATCTTCAGGCACAAATATCTCAACTCTGCCTCTGTGTAGGATTCTAACCTATTCACCCCCATTGTTCCCTCAATGATTTCACCCGCTTCCATGCTTAGCCTCGCACAATTCAAATACTCCTCGTCTTTAGGAGCACTCTGTGGGGTATTCAGTGTGTCTAACTATTCGGTCAGCTGCTGAGATGTCAATCCTTGCAATGAAATGTTACTTGCTTGAACTGGTGGCACTTGCTGTGTAACTACATTCGGGGTCTGCGGAGCCATCAGTTTCAAACTCTGACTAACGTGTGAGCCTGCCAAAGAATCTGGAAGTGCTACAAATGGACTAAGGTCTAGCAATGATCTTGATCCGTCAAAAGTCTGCCCCACAGGAGAAACTATCTGAACATTCTCCTTAAGTCCTCCCCTCATTATATTCTGGGACATTGCTCCCTGTTTACCTGCAGTAGGTTTCTTCTGTGCAAATAAGGGTACAGCAAGACCAACAGTAATGGGTAGCGATATAGCATCTGGGGTTGGTCTGGCGTCTACGCTCTGTAGGAGAGTAACTCCCATATTCTGATTCTTCATTGAAGACATATCTGACGGTATCTCTGTTACTGGGGTGAATCGTGGCATTGCCTGCGGCTCTACTTGGGGCAGTAGGAATGGAGTAGGTTTAGTCTGAGCCAACATCGGTCTCAGGTAAACCTGTTCCAAAGGCACCATTCATTTTGAAGTTGTTTCCATAATAGGCACATCAGGATAAATTCTCTGATCCTGTGGTGGTTGCATCTGGTTTTGCACTACAGGAGTAGTAAGCACATTAAGACTACTCTGTGTTGCATTCTGTGTCAGGTTATCATCAATCTGTATCGGACCCATTATCCCATTAACCTGCATTGGAGCTGTCAGATCAGCACCGGTACTTGGACCGCTCTCATGCGCTGTTTATGGTGGTGGGCAATTTCTCAATAATTGTGTAATAAATTAATCATCATCTGATTCCTCCTCCACTGTTGAAGACTTTCTAGCCTCCCTACTTTCGGTCTGACTTCTGTTAGTCCTCCTAGTAGCTTTCCTTCCTTCCTTTTCACTGTCCTGCGTAATCACCAGAAACAACTTAATTCTGTGTAAAGTCTCTGTCCTCCAAACTCTCTGAGCACTGTCCCATCTAGCCTCTGTTAAAGTCTTTTCTGCTTTTCTCATCCTCCTCTCGAATTTCTGTTGCTGTCTAGCTACTAGCTCCCAAATCGCTAATGCTTCAAGCTGTGCTAGTCTCGGAAGGGGCTTTGTTTCATACAGCACCATCCTTAAATGCTCTAAAACCCTCAAATTGAACGTTCCATTTGTAGGAAATGCTAAGTTCCCATCCTTCATTGTCAATTCGCACCATTGCTTTAGCCAGAGACATGGTGTGACACCCCTCTCTTCTATTACATTGTAAGCTGGTGGTGTAACCTCACCTATAATCGTTATAAGGTATGTATCTCCCGTCAAGGCACTCTTTAAAGCTTTGAAAAATTTCATCTTTTCGACCTTGCTATTCAAAATCAAATCAGTAAGTGACGTTTAATCCCAGAGTTCCTTTCACCTACTTTCTCAACCAATTGCCTCTCACAGACGTCAGCCAATCCATGCGCAACCCTTTCACTAACTGACCCATCCCAGCGCTGCTCCAATAACGTCACACTCACACTTACTGCAGCTGACAAAGTCTTGCAGCTTGTCCTCCTAAACTCCGGTTCACACGAACTAATGTAAAAATTATGACCACTAATCAAAAACCCAAAAAACACAAATCTGCTGGTTTACTACAGGAAAGGTAACACAATCACTTCGGAAACCTTATGGATTTCTGACCCCTTTTCTTTCACTCACTTTGACTCATACTCTGACTTGTTGACCACGCCAGATCAACCTACCAAACCAGACAGATTACAACATAAAACCAAGCTCTTAAGGAGACGAACCATCAGTCTGCTACCATCTCTGATAGCACGTCTGGCCATAATAAGTAAACTTACAAGGGGACGTGAATAGATTGATGAACCTTTTGACTCGCAATTAAGATGATCTTACCATAGTTCCAGTACATAATCAATAACCAATACACAATAATCATCAATAACAGTAATAATTAATGGAGCCAGTAATTGTCACACACCATGACCTTCCAGTCATGAATAACCACACTTTTTAATAAAAGTTAGAATACTTATTTCCCTATATTAACAATGCTAAGGTCATGTAGATTAATCTCAATATCAAATGAAACACATACAGAAATAATACTGGCTGTTCAAAGCGGCAGAAGAAACGTAATCTAATCAAAAGTTGAACAACAACACATTCTAACCTGATGGTGCAAATTAATAACAAAGTCAACTGCGTTGAAGTAATCACATACATTAAGTTTAGCAGAGAAATTCATCAAGCATTAATCCCTATTAGCATGATTTCATTAATGAGGATCCTTAACCAACACCAGATTAGCATCAGCATGTTGGGCTTCATGCAAAACAATTTAGTAACACACATTTGGAAAAACATCTATGGCTTTATCAAAACAATGCAGTTGATACCTAGAAAGAAAAAGCAAACATGAATATTAATCAACAGTCTAGCTCTTAATACCTATCCTCAATGTGGATCAGCAAGCAGAGTCAGTCTTCGTCCTCAGGACATCAGTCGATCAGCAAGGTAATCAGGATTCAGCATTAAAGTTCAGAAAACGCAAAGTCTTTAAGTATTAAAGATTAAGCATGTATCTCTGCTAAGACATACAAGAAATATTGACCAGCAAGAAAATGGGCAATGACTCTGTCTTCTCTCAGTGTAGCATCATTAAATTAAAACAGGCAAAACTATTTCCCAAATCCTTATTGGTCAGTTAATCGCATGTTCACACTTTGTCCAATAAAACTAGAACTTTGAATCTATGAATTCTACTCTTACTCCGTTCACATGTCATTGATTGGTTGTCTTGCAATGTCCTCATCATCATCCGGCTTGTCAGGTAATAATATTGTTGCACCTTCCTCTCAGTCACTGTCTCCATTGTTCTCCTCCTGAGAAAGTCAGTCTCACACGCATTACACATAAAAGTTACATTAATAAAAACAGCATCTTCTAGCAATCAGTTCTCATGAGAAAGCTTCAGCTATGAGCACACTTAAACAATGCAAAAGGAAAATCACAGTTTAACTCTCTAGGACAGCCATTTATTAAATGTTAAGAAATACAGCTTTGACATGAACCCTGGCAAACTAGGCGAAGACATTTGCTTACGTTAAGGCCTCTAATTATGAATAATGCTAGCAATACCCTCCATTGCCACGACAACTAGAGGGGCTGTACAGAATTTTGAATACTGGGTTCAATATGACCGAATGGTACCTACAAAAAGATACATTTGCCATTGATGCCACTTTCAATCAGGGTGATCAAATGACTTGCCAACAACTACCACTGTTTGTGCAAAGAAACTGCTCTGTGAGGCAGGTACACAAGTCTAACGTTTGACCTGAAGCAGCTCTCTGCAACAGTACTGAGGAGGAAGAGATTGAGCCAGAGGTCGAAAGTTTGTCTGTCTCTTCCACAGAACTCTACCTGTGTTCTTAAAACAAGCCTTAGGCAGTTACAGAGCCAGACTACAGATACAGCTGCTATGAGTGCTGCAGGGAGGACCGACTGCACAAGATTGGAAATTCACCATTGCTACCCATCTTCAACAACAAAGAACGAATCACACCAATGATTAAGTTCATCTACTATTTTCAGCAAGATAGCAAAAAAACTATAATTACTAGGCACCAGCATGGTAAAGAGGGAAGATAGGACAAATCATTAGACCTGACTGCGACCTTTTGGCGGGTTTGCCAACGGCGCACTTCTTGCCCCAAAGCCATTTCGAAGAATCATGGTGGCAGCGTGGCCTGTGGTTTCCTGTAGTTCATGTGTTTATCTCCACAACAACCCTGTGTCCGACTGTAAGCATGGGGATTAGATTCAGTGTTGGGGCGTAGCTGAGACTGCAGGAGCTCCTTGAACTCTTTCCTATTAAGTCACAATTGTGCTAAACGTGGACTCCACAATAGTCCTGCAGACATCTAGGGCTACGTGACCGCACACCTCACACCACCTTGATACATCCCATTGACAAAGGCCCACTCACAAACACAGGGTCCTGAACACAGCAACAGTTCTCACTAAAATGCAACAAGGATATTTAAGAATTAAGCGATGGTTTAGAATGCTGAGTTTTCCGGAGATGCAGACTAGACATGGCAAGATGACTCCTTTGTGCTGAATAGGAAGTCCCCATGTTAGAGACAGGTGTACATCTGAGTTATAGCAGAACTGCTGATTACCTGCAATGCTATTTCTTTTAAAATGGTGCTGAACGTACAGAGAATGAGAGTCCAATGAAACTGATAATACTGAATGAACATTCTATTGGTTCTGTATTATTTATGTGGCTAATACACATTTTTCTTATCCACACCAATCTTCAAGAATAACTCTTCAGTGTTCGCTCTTGGTACATCTTTAATGTTAAAGCCAAGAAACAAAGGGCCACATGTATGAAGATCTGGCTTTGCGACTTGCAAACTGCGAGTCTTAGTGACTCACAATTTGCGAGTCACAAAATCCGGATGTACAACAGTGTCAATGACACTGTCTGTGATTCGCAATGGGGTCGCAAATGACCTACCTCAAGAATATTCATAAGGTAGGTCGCAATTTGCGACCCCATTGGGAATGGCGGCACTCACAGGGTTGGTGGCCTGCTGTAGACAGCAGACCACCATGTCTGTGACTGCTTTTAAGTAAAGCAGTATTTTTTTTTAAATGCAGCCCGTTTTCCTTAAAGGAAAACGGAATGCATTTTGAAAACAAAAATGAAAAGTTTCCTTTTCATTTTTACAGAGCAGGCAGTGGTCCGTGGGACCACTGCCGCCCTGATTTTTTTTTTCCGCATGCATTAACAAAAGGGAAAGGGTCCCATAGGGACCCCTTCCCTTTTGTGAATGCGTTAGCACCAATTTGAAATTGGTGCTAACTGTGATTGTTTTACGACCGCATTCGCGGTCACAAAACAATCAGACGTACCATTTAGATTCGGTATTAGGAAGGGACACCCTTGAAACGCCTCTTCCTAATACCGGATTGCAAAACCCAAACTGCGATTCAGTAACAAGTTACCAAATCACAGTTTAGGCTTTATACATCCCAAAAAGCATTTTTGTAGTCGCAAACGGGCCGATTCTGCGAATCGGCCCCTTTGCGACTAGAAAAATGCTTCGTACACCTGGCCCTAAGTACTTCAGTGACAATGCATTAGTAGTTCAAAAGCAGTGTCAGAAGGATTTCCCAGTAACCTATAGGCCCCAGATAGCTGGTCTATGGCTGATATAGGTCCTTATCATATGAAAAGAGATAGCTCATTTGCCTTTAACAGTTGCCCACCTTCACACCCAGAAAGGGAGCAAAGGGTTTGCCAATCAATGTCTCTTCTCTAGAAGTTATTTACTTATTGTCACGTAATTTTGAAAGTCTTTGGTCAGAAATTGATCTTTTTAAAACATTCACACGCATACTTCATTACTTGATACTTGACTTTTAACAATTTAGAGATGACTTTATAATTGTTGCAGATACCTTCAAATCAAACGTTCCCTCATTCGGTGGTAGTGGTACAGATGGCTCTATAGAAGTCCTGAAACGCACCTACATTTCAGATGCCTTCAATCATCTTGATCAGTATCACAGACACTGTCATGGCTTGTATCGGTATCCCAATGATCCGTTTTGCCTCTTTTGGGATTTTTAAATGTGTATCTGGGTAAAGGGGAATTCAGATGGTGGGTAAATCAGTACCAGAGTAATACGTCCAGGCTTCCTGAAACCATCTTTTTTATTTTAAAATTGCCATTCAGTGCTTTTAAAAAAGGGATATGAAGTGAGCAAAGTGAAAAGGGAGAGAGGAACCTTGAATGCCGATGCTGTTATACTGGCTGAGATGGACTCTGGTCAGTCTTCCACCTTTCATGGTGGATGGATAGCCAAATAAAAATAAGGCTGGCAGACGGGAAGGATGCATTGCAGGAACGGTGAGAGAACGAGTGGTGAATGGCTGGCTGTGGTACAACACAGAAAGATGTAGTTGCAAACAGTTCAGCTCCTTAGGATGGGCCCTCCATCATTTAGCGAAAGAAGCACTGAGATTCAGAGTTTATCTGAGGCAAAGCATTCTGTGAAACTGACTCAAGAATAAGTCTGTCTCTGTATTACCATCCATTACAGGACTTCTGTAGATAGTGGTGAAGTGCTACCTGGTGGGATTTCTTAAAGTTCCTATAGGCAGGGGGTAATAGAGACCTGCGTCTGTTAAGGTTTCGTACGCTTGTGAATTACAGGATTTGAATAAATGAATGAATTCAAATTTGTAGCGCTTACCATTTACCTAAGGGTATTTTTGCTCTATAGACATTGGGGCATATTTACTACAAAGGTGGCGTAGGCCAGCGCAGCTAGGGACCTTGCTTCGCTGCCCTGCCCCACAGAGAAAGGACCGAAATGCACTGTATAGTGCCAATGCAGGCACCCTTGCACCATGGTGCAATGGTGCCTGCATTGCATGTAAGAAAGTTTTTGTGCAGGAAGGAGCATCTTCCTGCACAAAAAGAATTCTGGGGTGCGTTTTCCTATTTCTATATATGCTTCACAGTGCAGCACACACAGAAAGAGGAAGAAACAAGGAGAAATAAAGACATTTATTCTTGTTGCGTCTGCCCGGGGAAGGTGTAAGGCTTTGACACATTCCCTGGTTTACACTGCCTTATAAATCTGGGAATGCTTCTAAACCGATGGGTGTTGCGTGGAAAAACCCACTGCAACACCCATGGAACGCGCCCCTGGTGTACTGTAAGGCAACGCAGCGACTTGCTCTGCGTTGCCTTATGCCATATCTATGAGGCCATCAAAAGCTACAAAAAGTGGCCTCGTAGATATGGGTCTGCATTCTGCGCCTCCGGAGTGTATAAAAAAAAAGTGATTCACCGGCGGCGCAAGGGGTTTGTAAATATGCCCTTGAGACTTTAGTAGGAGAGTCAGTTTTGGACTTGCAATGTCATAATTTCTTTCATGAAGAGTGGTGGTAACCCATTCGCAAATGGCAAAGGTTCCTAAGGGACCTCTTCCCCTTTGAGAATGGTTGTACAAATATTTTTTCAGAGATGGCAGCGGTCAAACTGACCACTGCCTTCTCTAACAAAATTAAAAGAAAACTTTTAAGGAAAACGTGCTGCATTAAAAAAAATACTTTGTTGAAAAGCAATCACAGGCCTGGTAGTCTGCTGAGATTCTGCAATTCCCAATTGGTCAAAAACCAAGACCTACCTTATGAATATTTATGAGGTAGATCTATTTGAGACCCACTGGGAATCGCAAAGTGTATCAAACACATTTGTACATGGGTTTTTGCGATAACCAAATAATGAATTGCAAAAATTTGCTATTTAATACATGTGGCCCAAAATCTTTTGAAATAGAGACAATGACCTGTGTATCATTTGCATAGGATGTGATGTTGAAGCCATTCATTTTGACAAATTTGGCCAGGTGGATTACATACATTTTAGTTAACTAATTACCCGTCTGGATTATTTGTTATTACCCAGACAGGTTACATTAATACACACAGAATGCTTCACACATATCAGTGATGGTCCCTGCTGCACTCCACATTCTATAGAGTATTGTTGTGACTTAAAATGAGGGCAAATGACTGTGTGGCTTCTGTAGCTAAGAAAGTATTGCATCCACTACAGGGCTTTCTTAACTATTCTGAACTCTAGGAGTATGGAGAATAAGACAGAATGGGAGACAGTATCAAAGGCTGCAGATAGGTGTAATAGAAGCAGAGCAGCAGGTCCTCCCTGGTCCAGGATGCCTCTGATATCATCCGTGACAGCCGGAAAAGATTGTGCCTCAGAAAAGGGGAAAATTCATTTAAGGAAGTTTCTGATTGGGATATAGACAGTAGATCTATTAGTGATTAATTGAAGCTGCAACTGTTAGAAAAGTTAGCTGGAGATGTAATTTTGTTCTCTAACAAATCTGGCAAGTTCGTCACAAATTGATTGAGATGCAGGATGTTGGGATCATTAACTTTTGGATGAAATAGGTTATGAATGATCGAAAATAGTTCCCGAATAGCATTCTGTTAAGTTTCAATTTTGGCTGTGAAATATTTTGCTTTGGCATTTTTATGAGATCTTTGTAGTGTCCAATATTTAGACTCTGTTCTGAGTTTGATATAAAATCATAGGATTTCTTCCTACTATACATATTACAAATAACTGGGTCACTCGTAATGTGAGTCTGTGTGTGGCACATGCAGTTGGAGAAAGTTGTTTCAGACATTTGGTGCTATCAACTTGGATGCTCAGAACTGAGATGGATCTTAGACTGTTCTAAGAAATCCCTCTTCTTGAGGAGTGGGAGTGTGCAACTTTTTGATACTTCTGTGCTTTAAGAGGGTAAGCTATATCTTGAGAGGTAGAGGGACTCAGCTCTGGGAGTAACCGATCTTGCTACAACATGCCTAGCCAGAAGGTCAGGGTCCCGGTTCAAAGGATCTTGCGATGAACTTTCACATGGTTCAACCAGTTGGCGTAACATTGTCACTTTTCAAAGCTGAGTATGTTGCTGCAATTGTTTTGGTGAGCTCCAGGTGTGGATGTTCCTATAATCTGGAGATTTCCGTTTTCCCGTATTTACTCTCAACTGAGTTGAAGGTATCGCTATCAACATGAGAGGAAGAAAGGCAGTGAATGTTGCAAGTGTAAGGAATTTTGAACTCCATGCTTAGTTTGAAGTGACTCTGGATCACATATATGACCTTATTATTGCAACCCGATTAATTGTGATAAGTGTGGAAAGTGCTGGTACCACACATATATAATTTATTAGTTTTGTGATAATTATCTGCAGGTCAGACCTGCTAATAATTAAGGTGAGAGAATGCCTGACTCAGCGGAGTCTGATTTTTTCAGGTGCAATAAATATCAAGCCAGTTACGGGGACACTTGTAATGCGGGGCCTCATACCCAGTCTTTATTATTTGCCTCTGCAGTTTTCCAGCACAAATCCACTTACTATGTAGAGATATGAAATACATAATGCTTTCGATATTTTAGTGTAATCATGCTACATTAGGATCATTAGGAGAACACTTAGACCTAATGACTGGTGCCTATGAAGTAGACAAAAGTACCCGTATAGTTTAGATCCTGTAATCTGCTACTTGAACAAAGATCCTTGTTCAAAGCTAGAGTTCTACTGGATAAGTTGCTAGTAATAATAGTAAGAGAAAAGAATAGACAAGAAAAAAATGATGAATTGCACATGACACACAGACAGACAATGTAAAACCCAAGAAAATAGCAGCAGTTCTTACTTACGAAATGGTCGAACTTGTATACAGATGGAAGCAGTGTTCCTTGACAGATTTCTGAAGTAGCGTCTGGACTTGCCTCAGAAAAGTTTGGAAAAGGAGCATACAGGGTCACAGGTGCTGTATCTGGTGTGGCTCCTGAATATGGGGTCCAGGACATCGTAGGGGAGTAATATCATGGATAAAATATTGAGGAACAAACTATTGAAAAGTATGTATAGATTTTTTACACCCAACTTCACATCTATGTGACTTTGCGATATAAACATTGCCAAGGTACATAGAGGTAGAATAGAAATCTTTACTTTCCTCTGTGCATTTACCATTCGATATTTTGTCACTCGATATTTTGTCCATGATATTAGTGTGCCATGATATTCTTGTAATCGACATTCAAGAGTACAATCTTGTACCTCTGTTTCAAAGAGCTGTCTGAAGCTCGCACTTCATTGATGATTATGAGATACATGTTTTTCATTTGGCCAAGTAACCTTATATAAATATGTATATATTGCAGGAGGTCCCTCGTGAGGAAGCTATTTTGAATGTTTAAATTATGGCAGTTGGAATAAGTGTAGATGAAGAAAGTTATGTAATTAAATAAACAAGCTAATAGTAGTACAACCATAGATGCACGTTAGGGATAGCATTGCACAAAAGACTAGAAGCAGGGCTGACTTGAACAAATTCAGTGTTCAAGAGACAACAGCACGCTTACTGAGTTCATGGCCATGAGACATGCAGAGATCAAATTGGCCTGTTTGCTGGCCTTTTAAAAGCATACACTGAGACAGAAACTCAGCAACAATGCAGGGCAGACGATGGAGTAGTTGGGTGTAAATCACAAGAGGTCCATTTTCATGTCTGAAAATATATGCATTGAGTTCACAGTGATGCAGATATGTGAGAAACAACTACAGCTATTAATGAATTTCATTTGTTACTTCACTTGGATACTGAAGGTTGTTGATGATGCTAGCTGTTTAGTGAATTGCATTGGTTACTTCATTTGGCTCATAAATGTCTTTGATTACATGGGTTGGTTAGTAAATTTAATTTGTTACTTCTCTTTTTTACCAGGATGCAAAAATCAGGATATGCAAAGGAGTCTCTAATGATGGATGGGCTAGGGAGAAGCTTCATGGGCTTCAGATAATATTTATGTGTGAATATGATGATGGAACATTTTGGGCCAGATGTATCAAGAATGCCTTTTGCGTGTCGGAAATAGCAATTTTTAAGAAATCGCTATTTCTGATTCCCAAAATGCAATGTATCACGTTTGCGATTCGGTAATAGTAAATTCTTAAAAATTGCAAATGCTATTACTGATTCGCAAATTGCGATACCGGCCCCATTCGCACCTATGGGCCTGTAGTCCCATATTTGTGAATTTTTTGCATTTCCAAAATTGCAATTTCTTAACTGGAAATTGCAATTTTGGAAAGGCAAAACCCCAGGGTGCTGGGGGCCTAAAGCCCCCTCTGTTGCACCCCAAAATGTTTTTTAGGACATCTAAGGTGTACACATGCCAAAAGGGCATGTGTGCTTTAAATGTACATTTAAAAAATGAATTTTAAAAATTTGCACATGGTTACCACCAAGTTCAACTTGGTGGTAAATAGCGATTCCTTAATGCCCAATTCGCATTAAGGAATTGCTTCTTACATGTGCTTTAGAAATCGCAAATAAGGAATCCCTATTTGCCATTTCTTATTTACAGAGTCACAATTTGAGACTCTCTAAACAGGGCCGCAATTTTAAGGAATCGCTATTTTAGCGATTCCTGAAGATTGCTTTCAGAATGCCTTTGATACATTCTGAAATGGCTTTTTGCATTCGCAAAAGCTTCTGGCCCTTCATGTGTAATATAATATATGTACCATTGTTAGATGCTCTGGTTTCCAGGTACACACAATATACAGACTGTTAAGCCTGCTTGTCAGATAGACAAGACGTAAAGTGGCACATTGAATTCAGCAAAGTAATAACCGTAGTGTCCATTGCCAATTAGTATTGGCAAAGTCATTAGGCTTACCATTTTGCTGGGGACAGTGGTTGGTAACAGTTGGTTGACTTTACATGTGTTGACTCAGCTGTCTTAGAAAGAAACCTCATATTGAAGCTACATTGTAGGCTACAACAATATGGAGGATGGCTGTAGGTTCTCTTTGCTGAATAGACGCTTAAGGAAGAGTGTTATTAAAAAGGAGTCAGAAGATTAAGGGCCTTATTTAGATATCCTGTTCTCCATATTGTAAGCACCATATCATATAATACAATTGTAACACAAGGAGTGGGATATCCGCAACGTTTGTGATGGAGTATCTCATCTGCAAAACTCTAAATCAGGCCACAAGTGTGGTTTTGTCAATGGTGAACTTAATAAGCATACACAATAAGATAGTGTATAGCAGATGCATTTGAGAATCAGTCAGTATTTTAGCTGCATCTTTAAGAAAGCCTATGTGCATCCATGGTTTGACATTGTTACCAAAGAAAGACATTAAGCCAAGAACATCTTTTGCATGGCAGTAAAGTAAAACAAATAAATCCACAAGGGCAATTGGTGAATAGGACTGGTTATTTATATTAGGATTAAGCATCAAAACACCCAGACATACTGGCTTGCAACGTCAATCTATGCATCACGTTGTTCTGTGGTCATATAAATCAAACTACTTGGTGCCCCATTATCCAATCTATCAAGAACAGTAATGGATCGCTTTAACCACCCATGAAATATCATTGCCTCACCAGACAGCCCCTGCAAGCAATGACACACCATGAAAATGACACAGAAGTCATTGGCTGACCTAAAGTCCACTAACTCTCTGTACTTCTGACTGTGCCTTTTAAATAACACAGTGGATTATTCATGTCAGATACATAGGCTGAAGGAGATGCAGTTCACCCAGGTATGGCAACCTCAAGATTACACATTGTGCTATACAATCAGGTGTATGCTATAAACCTCAGGGGAGCTCTCTTAAAATGTAAGATTCAAAAGGCATTCTACTTAGTCTATCAGTTTGAAACAAACAGATTCTAAATGGACTTCTCAGTATAAATAATATTCGTATACCTTTTTTTCATCAAGTCTAAATCATTCTTACTCACCTCCTTGGCAGTAGCAAAAACTATCTTTTTTATGCTGAAGTTGGTTGGGGGTCAGTGTATCACATGTGATATAGAGGACACGGTGTGAGTTAGTTGGCCACACTGCCAGCGTTTTTTAAATAGTTTCTTAAATCTGCCACATTTTTAACTTTGAAAATCTCTAATGCTTTTATTGATGCAATTATATTTAGCGCTCTATTTCCGCTCATTTACGCTAAATCTTTTTCTTTTGCTCCTCCCCCTGGCCCATGTTTAGTGGCTGTGGGGGCTGGGTGTATTTGTCTTGGCTTCTTTCTGCCTGCCCTCTCCTATGGGGAGGTTATTGGCAATTCCTGGAATAACACAAGTTTTTGCTCGTGGAGAGTGCCATTTTTTCTCCCCCATAATAGCACATTGTAGGCCACCATTTTGTGTCAGTTAGCGGTCTAGTTGCTGTTCCTGACCTGTTGGACTATATTTAGCCCGATGCAGGCAACGCGCAGCGGAGGACACGGTGTGAGTAGATAGTTGGCCATGCTGCCAGCGTTTGTTTAAATAGTTTCTTAAATCTGCCACATTTTTGTACTTTGAAAATCTCTACTGCTTTTATTTAATTATATTTGGCGCTCTATTAAACGCTCGTTTACGCTATATCTTTTTCTTTTGCTCCTCCCCCCGGCCCGTGTCTACCCTCTCTCTTGCCTGGTCTGATCATTCTTTGAAAACCCTCAAATTAGCCATTCCAACTCCTAGAAAACTTTCACATAACCTAGTATTACCTTTCAGACGCTGGCATAACCATAAGGCCAACAACTGGACTAATACTTTGGAGAGGCTGAAACCCCCCCATTAAGGACAATAGTATGGACATGCTAGAAACTTTTAACAACTGGATTACTAGTAGCCTAGATATGCTTTTGCCCTGCTCTACTAAAGCTAGAGGATGTCGCAGAAGGGTGCACCCTGGTTTTCCTCGCATCTTCACCAGCTCAAAAAAGAATGTAGAAAATTGGAAAGAAGTTGGCGAAAGTCCTATGATGACTTTCTAAAATTAGGATATAGAAGAGCCATTAGGTCCTATCATGCAGAAATTAAAATAGTACAATCTACCTACTATGCGTCCAAAATTGAGTTGGCATCAAACTCCCCTAAGGAGATTTTCCGGATATTTAACGAGATCACCCAGTCACAACAAAACTCGGTGCCCATGGACGCTTCCCAAGAACATAGTAATAACCTTGCAACTTACTTTCAGCAAAAAGTTCTAGATATTTATTCGACTCTCCCTACAGATACTGCCCAGAACTTGGAGGGGATGGGTCCGAATTCCTCAGGTCCTGCCACCTTCACAGAATTTTCTCATATAACAGAAGACTCCGTGCTGAAATCTCTCATAACTCTTAAGTCAGGTTCCCCCCTTGATCCAGCTCCTCCTCAGGTGCTGGCTTTTGGTGCCCCAGTAATAGCACCCATTATCACGGATCTTCTGAACTCATCACTGTCTTGGAGCATAGTACCCGAACAATGGAAACATGCCATTGTCAAACCTCTGTTAAAAAAAAACTAACTTAAATGCCACACTACTCAGTAATTATAGACCCATATCATTGTTGCATGCTCTGTCCAAAATAATTGAAAAGCACGTCCATACTTAGCTGTCCCGTTTCTTAGAGGATAGCAATATCCTCCATTCCACTCAGATGGGTTTTAGACCCTTCCATAGTTCTGAGTCAGCTCTGATTGCAATTACTGAAGAGGCGACAAGGCGTCTGGATCAGCGCTCTGTTACAGCTACCATTCTCTTGGACCTCAGTGCTGCATTTGACAGGTCCTACTTTTCATGAATAGTTGCGGAGTGCCACAGGGCTCTGCTCTTAGCCACACACAGTTTAATATTTATATGTTACCTCTGGAAGAAATTGTCAAGCCATTTGGGATGTCCCTAGTTTCCTATGCGGATGACACACAGCTGGTAGTATCACTCTCCATGAATCCCAGTGTCAACAGCCCAACACTTGCCCGTGCCTTCCAGCTGTGGCAGCATGGATGTCACAAAGAAGGCTGAAACTTAATGATAGTAAGACTGAAGTGATGATACTTGGACATCAGTCACAGCTTAGATATAACCCCGTTGTTTTGGAAGGTTTGGGAAAACGTCCGCCTCTTAAAGTGCTTATTAAAAGTCTGGGTGTCTGGCTTGACCCCCAACTCACTATGGCTCAACAGGTCAATAAAATCTCTGCAACCTCTTTTGGCTTGCTTAGACTTTTGAGGAAGGTTTTTAAAATCTTTCCTTTTGCTGCTAAAAGACTCATTATACAGGCCATGATTAGTTCAATGTTGGATATGGAAATGCTCTTTACATTGGATCTCCCAGATTCGTGATTAAAAAGCTGCAGGTGGTACAGGATGCCTCGGCTCATTTGCTTCTTAATATACCAAGTTATGAACCCGTAAAAGCAGCAATTTTTCTCTTCATTGGCTTCTTGTGGCACGCCAGATAGAATTTAAGTCCCTGTGCTATATTCATAGAGCTCTGCATAGGTCAGAACATTGGCCTCTTTCTGCACACCTACTAGACAACTTAGGTCCTCTACGGCTTTTCTATCCGTAGTTCCCAGAGTAAAGAAGTCTAACTGGGGTGGAAGCTCTCTGGCATACCAAGAGGACACGTTATGGAACTCATTACAACCTAGACTTCACCTGATCGGCCCTGAACTATCCTTCCGGAAGGCTCTTAAAATCTGGCTGTATAAAGCATAACTTTCTGTCGACTCCAAGTGTCCCGATATCAGCGCTGGGAGGCCTTTGGGTAGTCATGCGCTTTACAAATCTGCATAACATAATATAACATAGAGCATGATGATAATATAACCTCATGGTGAATGCTAGAAACTCACCTGTTAGATAACAGAGTGTAAGATACTGTAGAAGCACCACCTCCAAACCATACTTGACTGTTTTTCTATACCTTAAATCCTGAATTATTTTTGTTAGGGATGTGCAACAAATTTGTAACCACAGCTGCCTCCTGCTAAATATTGCATACATTTGACTCCAAATGTTTCTTTCTGTTGAGTTAGAACTTTCACCAGAGGCTGGGATTCCGTCACTTCTGGACTACATATAGTATTTCACTGATGCCACTATTGCCATATGGTAGCTATAGACTTAAATAAGTGCTTGATTGACTGTTCGCATGATCATTACTCAACCACATATGCACCTGAATAATCACCTACATGTAGTTTACATAACATCTTAAGGTATGATAGATTGTGTAACTGTTGTGACAGCTTTATATAGCAATTTGCATGACAAATTTTATGGCAAACTACTTACAAACTATCAGACAATTGTGTGATAAACTGCATGGAAATATCTCTAATATTGTAAGTAGCCCATTGAGTAGGAGGCTAATCTTCTGCAATGCACTTCAGCACCACAAAGGGGGTAGAGAGGGATTTGTAAATGCAAATATGAATCACTTTCATCCACTATATCACTATATCACTACATTGAGAGGTGAGCATATATGATTACTTTCGTAACTCCACTTACACTTATCTCATAAGATAAGTGTAGGCATAGCTAAGTTTAGTAAAAAAAAACTTACGTTACAGTTTAAAGTGTTAGGTCAATGTATTGATATCATTATAGAGCGATATTGTCTAGTTCGATATAGTGACATATAGCTTAAAATTGACTAAACTTCTAGAAGGTTCTGAGCCAAATGCACAAACGCCTAATCTGAAGTTTTCTGATCATTGACAGCATAGGGATTCCGAGGCAGCCAGGAGTGCTCCCTCCAGATCTGTGCATATTTCTTGATTTCCAATTACTACTATTAATTTCCCTCTTTCAGGTGCTTTTTGCAGTCTGAAAGATGCTGGCTGGCAGGTTAGAGTATGGTGCATGTTCTCATATATTTGTCCACAGTGGCTGTGATTGTGGTCAGTTGATGCAGAAGGAACTGGAGCATCCATACAATACCATGCTGACAAAATAGAAGGCTACTGGTCTCACTGTCCACCCTGTACAACATAAAAAAGACATCTTTTAGAAAAAGGCAAGGACACTAAATTATTGGCCACACAGCTCATTTCCTGTAACTCCTAATTTTATGGGAAACTTCAGGGTTCTAATTGTAATCAGTGGTATAGAGGGGGGCCTCCACACCCTTTCCCTGCCATCAACTGTGTGCCACTGAGCTTGTTGTGTAACTCTTGTGATTCCACAAGACTGCTGGACTTGGGGAGGCAGCACCACTTCTTGTGGGTGACTGCGTCTCTCCCACACCAGTTTGGCAACATTCGGCTCAACCATACCAGCTTGCTAGCAGTACCTCATCCAGACACACAGGGTGAAGGTGATTTGTGGCAGTCTAGCGTATGACACTCAGGGCCTCCAACCTTTTTTGTGGTAAAACCTACTTATGTTTGTGAAAATCATCCAGAGCTATGAATATTATTAGAATTTTAATACTGAACACATCAGACAAGGTTACATGTTTGTTTTAAAAATAAACTTTGTAGTTTTTGGAGGCTGGGCTACAGACAGGAGAGCTGCTTATGGGTAGCTCGAGTGCTACTAGTACCCCACAAGTTACTCGTTGGAGACCCCTGGTCTAGTGGCTTCTCTAGGGAGTCGCAGTGAGCAAGTCATACCCTTTTCTTTCAGAAGCAGTAAGTCTCGTACACCCACAAAGGCAAAGAACGAAATACAGGATAGTTTTCAATAGATTTATTGAAAAGACTGCAATCTTCGATAAAATGCATGAGCTATAATGATGAGGATAATGAGACATAACAGAATTAGGATTTACATCAGTGATGTAAAAATGAACAACCCCAACATATTGCAATATTCATGGATAAATTATTCATGCCTAACGCCTAATCTCTAGCCTATAGCGAGAGCATGGTAGTGTTAAATCAATCTGTCCATTCTAAGACCATGATCAATGCACCCTCCCCGTTACCTTGCTCAAGGGTCTTCCCTCTGTCACCTGATCTAGCTGTAGAGACAAGGCTGAGGTCAGAAGCAAAATGGCGTGCGGCATGGACTGAAATTCCTGGCCGGAAGGACCCCTCTAAGGTACCCTTAGCCCACATAGAGTTTATATAGGTAAACATGTTTTGTTCTGTGAAGCAGGCCTGAACACGTACCTAAATATCAGATTGTTTACTCAGTTTTGCCGCGGCAATACCAAACATTATTTTGTGCCATTCTCATTTTGTTCTTGTCAACCCTGAGGCAAGGAATGCAATGAAAAATGTCATGCATAACAATGATAAAAACGCTTGCTAAATGACAACTGATTACAAACATAAAACATCACTGCTGAAAAGCAGGCTATTTTGAAATTAATAAATGCAAACAGGACATTTTATCTAGGTAAAAGGGCACAGGACGGAGGCTTCAGCTAAGCTAAAGTATATGTGACCGAACAACACTGAAATGGAACCACAACAAGCTCACCTCTATTGGGGTGGGAGAGTAGGAGGATGTTCTGACACCAAAAAATATTTGCTTTACAGAATGCTCTGCTCAGCGCCAAGTACACAGAAAGAAAACTGAAATAAAGTGATAGAGAAAGCTGGGAGCTACCTTTAATGCAGTGGGCCTCATCTAGCAACTTGGATCTGTTTTCCCTGTCATATCAGGCCTGCCTTCCAGGACTGCAGGAGAAACATTGCAGATTCCAGTTTAATTCACTTCATCTGCAAGAGGTTTCACAGATCTCTAAACAGGGCCTAGGCCTAGAAATACAGGCTCTGCTGCAAATCCACTTTGTCTCAAACGGCTCTGGGAAGCAACTCCAGCTACTAAGCTGTTTTTAATAAATTTCATTTAATTGCAGGTCAGTTAGGGCTGTGCCCACCTCCAAAAATTAAAGTTGCCCCTCCCCCCACACGCATATACTCAAACATACTTTGTGAAGGCTGCTGGAACTTAGGTTTCACTGTTGCCTGTAATTCCATTAACTGTGGCCTCTGTATCCGTAACTCCAGGGAGCACAGTTAATGTGGCAAAATACAAGGCCCTAGTAATGAAGCCATGGAGGCAGAGTCCAAGTACTGAAAATATGAAATGCCACAAGGGCAGGTGTGTCCTTTCTCACATCACATGCCTACCTCACCACATTCTTCAATGTCTACACTAAGCTTCAAGAGTAAAAGGCTTAGCGAGGACCAAACTATACTTCAGATTTCAGACAATAGGGGGCTTCCTCCCACAGTATCAAAAATGAGATAGAATAGTACGCGTTTATCCAGGGCTTTAAGTGGGGTGAAAAAGGTGGGAGGTGTCTAAAAGGGCATGGCTTGTACAAGTAAGTATGTGGATTAAATATGTAAACAATACTTCTGTGATTTCCATAGTGTGCCACCTGATTGGTATTTTGGTGCATCTCTGTGCTTTCTTTTATTACATTCAGATTTATAAACCAACAAGTGCCATTCACCTAAAGCCAGTTAGCACTATTGGCTTTGACACTGGTTGCTAGCTATTTAAGATAAATGAGTAACAACAGTGATTTTATTCTAAATAATTAATATTGAAAATGTTTCAATTCAGAAATTGTGAGACTGTGAATTAATGATTAGTAAGACTTTTGGAAGGGGCTGTATTCTTCCGTGTCTTAATCACTCACGTTATGTTCACTCTAACTTAGACATACACAATTTTTCTCGCCACATCTCCACCTGCATATCTTGCACTACATCTCTTTTCTCTTCAGCATCCTATTTTCTCTCTTTCCTAAATGCACTTCCATGCTCCTCATTCACTTCGCCACCCTAAACACACAACGGACCCACTCGCCTGTAAGAAGTGCATTTTCTTTTGCTTTCGCCTTGTCAGTGTTTTGCCTATGGTGTACCACCTTCACACACATTTGCCCAGAATCAAATTTGCATCTGGAATATGTGACTATTGTTCTGTGAGCTTTGCAGAGAGGCCAAGAATTGCAGGACCATGTATTCTGAACACCTTTCTGACCCACTTGCAGGCACTGTGAGAATCTCGCAGTTCTCAATCATTGCCTGTTAACACCCGGAGGTGGGTTTTTTCAAAGTATGCACCATATAAGCATAATGTACTACCTGAAAAAATACAAAAACACAACTTCCTGGAAATAGCTAGAACTCTTAGATAATGTGCAATTAAAAAAAAGTGAAATATAAACGAAAACTATATTGCTGTCATGGATTATCTTAACATTGTTTACAGAAATTGTTCAGAAATCGATCACTGAGTTTTACAATTACAGTTAAGGATATGTATACAGTGTCTGTTTTTAACTGCTAGCAGGTCTGGGAACCAGAGGCACCCAGCCCACTTAAATCCCTGTATTTATCTCACCTAAGAGGTACAATGGATGAATAGCAGCACTATTCTGTGTAAATTGAATAGCAGCACTACACAGTTGGGACAGAAAACCGTCACTAATCAGTGAAAACAACAGCCTAGCATAGCCTCCATATGCCAGGAACTAGCAACCACTTTAACTGCATTAATTTGTGTGGTTAGAGATTTCTAATTGCTTTAATAAATGGGAACGTGTATATAATAGACCAGTATGAGAAGTCGGTCACAAGTCAGCATCTGACATTTTTCCACAGGGAGAGCTGAGGCAGTATTATATGTCAGATTTATGCCTGTAAGGAGCCAGGAATGCTGGTGCAAACTCAATTGCAGCAGTACGTCTTTGCAGGGCCATAGCTTCAGGAGGTGGAATTTGCAGTGTGAGACCCCCAAATAAAAGCATTCTCGACTTGGTAATTGGGTATGCGGGCCCAGAACTGGGCCTGCTTTGTCTGTGTCGTTTTCTCGTCGTCTGGTTTCAGTAAGAAATTTTTCTCTTGTTAATTATTTGGGTCTGGAATTTAAATATATATAGTGACTGTAGTGGGCACTTTAAATGGGTGCACATTTACTACTTTTTTTAATTCACAAACAATGGCAGTAATGGGCTTGGAGAGCAGTGCCAGTCTCTGGTTTCCAGGCATACTACTGGAAAACAAACACCCAAAAGGTGAGGGGGCAAATGCTTGCAAATAGTCTGACTACTAGCGATCACTCTAAAATTCCAAACCATCATTTTTCACCCACTGTGTCACTCTAGATAGAGGGCCTGATTTAGGGTTTGGCAGCCGGAGTAAAAACAGACAGGATGGTAAAGAACTTTACATCCATCAACCTGCTTTTACTCCGCCCACCAAATTTAGAGATGTTCGCTGGCCCCACAAACATTTCTTTACATTGCCATGACCACAGCGGTTCAGGTCAATGTAGGAAATGTTTGACAGACGGTCAGCCGTCAAACTTTTTTACAGTTTTATATTTTTTATTTTTCAAAAGCAAACTCCCAAAATGGAATTTTGTTTCTGAAGAAAAAAAAAAATGACCACCACAATATGGAGTTTCTTCCATTATATGGCATCATTTTTCTTATTTACAGACCCTCATTGTACCTTCCAGTGATGAGCAGTAAAAAAAGCCATCCCACCCTCCGCTTTAGATAGGAAGGAAGGTTGGAAGGCTTTCCTACTCCTTTGGGCTGTCATTGGAAGTTTTACACCGATGCAGTAAATTGTATTCCGTCAGTGTACAACTTGCTCTCCACTTGAATCAAAATCAGTGAGGTGGACTTTGAGTTTAGTGGAAGCGTACTCATTTGCTGTTGCAATAGAGAACCTGTGTTCCAAACTCTAAATCAGCCCCAGAGGCCTACCTCATGCAAATCAGTACTGATCCTGCTCTTCCTGAGAACAGTCCATCCTGCAACTTGGTCATCTTATCCATTCATCCATTCATCCAGCAGCCCACTGCGTTTTTAGTTTGGGAATTTGAGATTCACACTCCCTGAATCTCACTTACTAAACTTCTTGGTCGATGTAGGGCACATGGAGGTGGAATAGAGTAAGTTATATGCCAGTTCCACTGAAAGGTCTGTAGGACTTGGTTATCTTGAATCATAAGGTCGGCACATCTGATACTTGACTGAGGCAGCCCAGGCTGCTTGCAATTATCTGGAATCACTCCTCTCTCTGTCACTCATGCACATACACACACGCTCAATACAACTACTATTTAAATGGTTAAGTCCAGTTTTGAGGACCGGCACATTTTGTCTTCATCAGGCTTTGACCCAGAGCAAAAGAGAAAAAACACTTAAGAGCAATGGGAGGGGAAAGCGAAAGATGGAAAATCGAGGAAGAGGGCAAAAGCAGGAACATGCCAGAGTGAAATAATGGGGTAGTGGTGGATTAAAGAAGCATGAGGATGAATTCAATACCTGGAATTTAATAGTGCAGCTCCAGGCTTCTGAGCAAAAGAGTGAGCCACAGCTCCTATTCTGTTACAAATTAAGCACTGGTTGATCCTCTACTGGTATGGTTAGAGAGCCATTCATTGCCGGTTGGCACTGAAGGGCTGGTGTGCAATTGAGTTTGCTGATGCTCCTCTTTGTTGTTTCTCCAGAGATGAATTCATTCTTAAAAGCTAACAGTGAAGACGTTCTGCCCGTCACTGAGAGCGAAACGCTGCACAAGATGGTGGGACAGATGAAGGGAATCCAGGGACACTACAACTCCTGCTACCTCGACTCCACTCTATTCAGGTTGGTGCCAAAGTACTATCTATTGAGGGTCAATAATGGAAACGGATGGGCTTCCCTTAACTTGCACAACTCTGAACATTGATATTGGCCTCATCGTGGGGTATGAATTAATAAAAATGGTTGCATCTTGTGCATGAGGTTGCTTCAGTACAGAACAAAGGGAGAAAATGGTGAACCTCCAGGAGCGAGCTGATGGAGTTGTGGGTGTTTATACCTAAGACATTATGAACGATTTTACACCCCCATTCTCAACTGCCAAACTCTTCCCAATGTCGTTTTTATACTAGGCAGGATGTCAGTTCCTGACCTTACTAGGCCCTTTCTTGCATGAACGTCTCCTCTCATTGATTTCACCCTACAAAAACTATTACAAAAGCCCCACTCCAGATTGGCTAAAAACAAGTATTGACCTATACACACCTCATTACTCCCTAGAAAAGAATCAACATCCTGAACAAGAATAATCGCAGTCCTGTGATAACATTTGAAACAATAAAACTGTCATGCTAGGCTGGGGCCACCTCATTCTGTGCACAGCGGGGATGGTATCAGAGTGATTTTGATGCAAAGCCCATCCACAAGTCAGGATCTGCAGACAACCCTGCAGCTTATCTCCTTTAGTAGCTATGGCAACATCATCAGAACATGTCTAGGTTTGTTTGAAGTCTTTGTGCTTCTATTACCTACTCAATGTTCTCTCTCTGAACCAATAAGGGGGAATTAGCCTTTTTGTAACATTTCTCTAAATAGCTCCACTAGGTCTATGTTAAGGGCATTCCTCCATTCCATCCAAAGTCACCATTTATGTTTCAATGCCTATGGTTCTTGTTCCTAGCAGGTTAAAATATTTTTTCATGCACAATGTTGTCTATGCTTCCAGGTTCCAAATGGAGTTTTTTGGTAGAGCGTTGCCTCCAGTCTAGAATTGATAACTGCCTGTCTTTTTAAGTCATTTATTTCCTTACCTATTAAAGACCTACAGCTAAAGATTTGTCAATGTCTTTTTAAGATCATATAGGAAAGTAATAAGTCTTCCTTTCCCACTTCATGGTCTGGGGTGGTGGCCTTAACTTCTCTCCCTGCACTTAAAACCACTGCCGTGCAATGTGCTGACCAGGTCCTGCCTGTGGTGGGTGCTGGAACAAACATAGCTTTCTTATTTTTGTCCGACAGAAGTGACAAAGTAGTAACTCAGTTACCTTCTCCCTATCAATGAGTTTTGTTTCTATTTTGAATAGTTGGTCTTCCACCAGTCCCAAGGTCCAATGTTAGGGCCTTATTAGTCATCACTCGAGATCTCATCTACTGCCTTTCCTAGTGAGCACTTTAGAGCCAAACGTATATGAAGAGAAATTTCTCAGTGTTCTTACTTGCTTCTGATGGTCGTCATTCCTTTGCCAATCGAGACATGCAGTCTGCCTGCCCACTCACCTCAGAGTACAGTTCATAGTTTTTCTGTGTCTCTCAGACTCTTTCTCTTGTGCACAGTTAAGTGTGGGTTATTCAGGTTTAGAGTCTTACACCCACACCTATATAACTCATCATCTGGGTATGGATCATCATCTAGAGGGTCCACCCAATCTCCCCATTTACCTTATACCTTTTAGTTTCCTACCAAGTAATGAACCTCTTTCCCTGGTCAGCTTTCATGACCCTGGAAGAATATTGAAGTATTTTCTCTTTGCAGAGCTCACAGAATGATGGAAAGGTCACTTCTGAGAAGAAGGTGAAGCCAGGCTCCATAGAGGTGCTTTCTAGCACCTCCACCTGTAAACTTAAACTGTAAACTTTGCACTTGTATAGCGCACTACTCACCCGTTAGGGTCTCAAGGCACTGTACTCATACCGCTATGGAACCCCTCCTGGCTTTTCCCTGTGAGGTGCCCACTCCTGGGCACCCCCAGGGTGAAGCCAGGCATCCAAGCACTGTTGGGGCCGTTGTGGAGATTAAGCAAGCTACTGCCCAGAGTTGCAGAGTGGGACCCATTAATTAGATTAGGCACCGAGGCGAGAATTATCTGGTCCAAGAGAATTGAGCCCAAGACCTGCCGAAGCGGGACTTGAACCCTGGTCTTGAACCAGATCTCTGCTTCAGGGTCTGCCGCTCTAACCATTGTGCCACACTTCTCCACCTGGACACATAGGGCCGGATTCACAAAGGAAAACATCGACTTTAGCTCTAAACTTAGACCAAAAGTCCACGTTTATGACTTTTGGTATTCACAAAGTGCATTTATGAATAGTATATTTACGTCTGCACTCGAAGCAGAGATTACACTCTGGTTGTTGAGTGTACTCCCCGCACCCAGAGTGTACTCACCGCAGTTGGAGAAGAGATACGCCTCAAGTGCAGAGAAAACACTTTTGGCGCAGAGAGTACACTCTGCATCCGAAGTGGAATCTCCACCCCGAATGAGGACGTAAAGATATTCCCTTTGCGAAAGTCGAAAGTCGTAAACTTAGACTTTTGGTCTAAGTTTAGACCAAAAGTCTAAGTTTACCTTTGTGAAACCGGCTCTAAGATTCTGTTCAACCAAAGGAAAGAAACAACGTTTGAGACCATCAGGAAGGTGCAAAAGCGAAATTTGAAGTAATGTCACCATAAAACCAATAGTGGACTGGAATCAATTGAGCAAACACACAATCGACAAAGAGGAAGTGACATCAACTTGAATCATATACTAACCTCACATACTTCAAAATACATTGCCAAACCTATGTCCCTAAATCTCGTAACATAAATACACATCCACAATAAAGAACATGATCAGTTTTGATAATTCCATCATGACGTTCTTTCACGTTGGAAAGAAAACACGAAAAACACAAATAGCAGATGTGAAAAACAGGACATAGTGCTTTTCCAAAGAAATGGTGAAATCGAATGAAACATCCTCATTACTCAGTGTCCCAGCAAAAAAAATAGATAGATAGATTGGTCACACACAGTCCGTCCCCACCTCCACCACCAGGCACGCACACATGAAGCAATGAAACCAAATCACAACACACTGTGAACCATACTACCACAAATGATAGCGCAACGATGGAGCGTTACTTGCTAACGCACTTGGAACCAGGAGCCCATGGAACCCAAACTCCAGATACACATCAAGGTGGAGGTCCTTGACCTAATATTTGGGCACAAAGTCTTACACATTTTCATCTTTCTCCTTTCTAGCCATCTTTTCAAAAGCAAAGCTTTCCACCCCTACAATGAATGACTACAGTATCCCCAAGCTCCCCATCAAATATACGTCATGCCCGGCAGTGAATCTTGCGCTATGGTCTTTAGGAATGCAGTGGTCATATGAGAGTGAGCATAATGCCGTACATCCACAATGTCAATGGAGCCAATGGTAATGTGGCATTTACGCGGGTCAGTACGTATCTTTGTCAGGCACGCAAATGGCATAGAATCTAGAAGCAGTAGCTGAACACATTCTGGTGAGTGGCATATTACGTAATACTATTGCAGAGACGGAGGTAATGCATGACACTACGTAAACACAAAATATTTAGAGGTCAGGGGAGAAAGAGACGAGGATTGTCAGTTTCGTAGTCAGCAGGTATATGCCCAGAAACCTGTTAGTAAAGAAAGTATACAGGGAGTGCAGAATTATTAGGCAAGTTGTATTTTTGAGGATTAATTTTATTATTGAACAACAACCATGTTCTCAATGAACCCAAAAAACTCATTAATATCAAAGCTGAATATTTTTGGAAGTAGTTTTTAGTTTGTTTTTAGTTTTAGCTATGTTAGGGGGATATCTGTATGTGCAGGTGACTATTACTGTGCATAATTATTAGGCAACTTAACAAAAAACAAATATATACCCATTTCAATTATTTATTATTACCAGTGAAACCAATATAACATCTCAACATTCACAAATATACATTTCTGACATTCAAAAACAAAACAAAAACAAATCAGTGACCAATATAGCCACCTTTCTTTGCAAGGACACTCAAAAGCCTGCCATCCATGGATTCTGTCAGTGTTTTGATCTGTTCACCATCAACATTGCGTGCAGCAGCAACCACAGCCTCCCAGACACTGTTCAGAGAGGTGTACTGTTTTCCCTCCTTGTAAATCTCACATTTGATGATGGACCACAGGTTCTCAATGGGGTTCAGATCAGGTGAACAAGGAGGCCATGTCATTAGATTTCCTTCTTTTATACCCTTTCTTGCCAGCCACGCTGTGGAGTACTTGGACGCGTGTGATGGAGCATTGTCCTGCATGAAAATCATGTTTTTCTTGAAGGATGCAGACTTCTTCCTGTACCACTGCTTGAAGAAGGTGTCTTCCAGGAACTGGCAGTAGGACTGGGAGTTGAGCTTGACTCCATCCTCAACCCGAAAAGGCCCCACAAGCTCATCTTTGATGATACCAGCCCAAACCAGTACTCCACCTCCACCTTGCTGGCGTCTGAGTGGGACTGGAGCTCTCTGCCCTTTACCAATCCAGCCACGGGCCCATCCATCTGGCCCATCAAGACTCACTCTCATTTCATCAGTCCATAAAACCTTAGAAAAATCAGTCTTGAGATATTTCTTGGCCCAGTCTTGACGTTTCAGCTTGTGTGTCTTGTTCAGTGGTGGTCGTCTTTCAGCCTTTCTTACCTTGGCCATGTCTCTGAGTATTGCACACCTTGTGCTTTTGGGCACTCCAGTGATGTTGCAGCTCTGAAATATGGCCAAACTGGTGGCAAGTGGCATTGTGGCAGCTGCACGCTTGACTTTTCTCAGTTCATGGGCAGTTATTTTGCGCCTTGGTTTTTCCACACGCTTCTTGCGACCCTGTTGACTATTTTGAATGAAACGCTTGATTGTTCGATGATCACGCTTCAGAAGCTTTGCAATTTTAAGAGTGCTGCATCCCTCTGCAAGATATCTCACTATTTTTGACTTTTCTGAGCCTGTCAAGTCTTTCTTTTGACCCATTTTGCCAAAGGAAAGGAAGTTGCCTAATAATTATGCACACCTGATATAGGGTGTTGATGTCATTAGACCACACCCCTTCTCATTACAGAGATGCACATCACCTAATATGCTTAATTGGTAGTAGGCTTTCGAGCCTATACAGCTTGGAGTAAGACAACATGCATAAAGAGGATGATGTGGTGAAATACTAATTTGCCTAATAATTCTGCACTCCCTGTAGGTAATTATATTGACTAGATTGTCTTGTCTTCCTCTATGCTCGTTCTGGTGTGCACATTTAATGATTTGTGTGGCTTAAGTATCAGGGCTGTTGTGCATGTTTCAGGCCCTTTGTTCCTGCTATTACTCTTACATTCTAGCTATTTCCCCTCCTCGAATGGTAATCTCCCTGCCTCACATTGGCACAAACAGAAGATGCTTCTACAGCTGTAGAAACTGAGCTTTGTTCTCATGTACCATTTAAGCATTCAAGCATCAAGCATTCCATGGCCCTGTCTCTGGGCGTAGAAGAACCATTACTAGGGTTCCTTTAAATGGTGGGAATCCGAACTCGCTTCTC
The DNA here is from genome assembly GCF_031143425.1 of Pleurodeles waltl. Classification (NCBI taxonomy): domain Eukaryota; kingdom Metazoa; phylum Chordata; class Amphibia; order Caudata; family Salamandridae; genus Pleurodeles; species Pleurodeles waltl. Next base: position 355,726,504 of record NC_090446.1, on the reverse strand, counting down.
TCAGATTCAGTGAATACCTAGTGCAACGCCTTAATCTATTAGAATTTTTTTCAGTCTGCTGTTTTCCCTCCATCCTTCTTATGATTCTTCTTAGGTAGCTCCTGCTTTAAGCCATGTGTGCCATGCTTTCAACGGTTTTCAGCAGCTGTCCTATATACCTTCTTTGCTCATGTTTGTGGACAGTCACACGATCCACACATGCACTCTCTGTGCAACTACCTGGATGGGATCCCCTCTGGAACTTTCTGACTTCAATGCAGACAAATGTGCACCAATTATTCTCTAATAAGACATTGAGCCTGGCTCTAAATATGGTACCTTGGCCTCTGGGAACAGTACTGAGGTAGTATGGCTTTTTCACTCAGGCATCCTTCTGTAAAGGTCACTGAGTCTGGCTCTGGCCTCATGAAAGGTGGTGAGAATGACCAGGAAGAAGGGGAAAGTGACTAGTTAAAAAGGCATTTACCCCAAACCAGACAAACCAGACAAATTGGTCTAATCAGCCCCAGTCATCATGGTCCAGGGAAGGGCCATGAAGCACCCCAGAACACAGGGCTATTAAGCACTACTGGCCCTCAGCATGCTAGCCTCTCTAGGCAGCCGGTCTCAGCCTTCCTGTTGGGAGGTTGTCCCGACACTGAACGTTCACCGCACTAAGGAGTATTTGACCCCCGTCGTCATCTCTGCAAGTCCAGTTTCAGAAATAGGAAGTGATGCTTGTCTATTCACTGATACCCCAGGGTTCTCAGAAATGTATTCCTGCACTTTTAGTATGTATCCTCATGGTTTTGTCTATTTGTGGATAATTTTTGACTCTTGCCTGTCCTACCAGCCATTCCATCAGGGGGTAGTGGAATGCAGGAAGAGCAGATCAGCCTCACACAACTGATAGGATCAGTAGATGCTGAACCAGGAGCTACTGAAACCTATCTCTGCATCCCTGGGATCTGTCTGCACATTTTACTGCCTCGTAGTCCTTGATCTTCAACTTCTCTAATGCTTTGAGTGCCACCAGGCCCATCACATTCAAATATTGATGTAGCTCCAATGCACTCTTGTGCAGCTTTCTCATTTGCTGATATAGTTCCCAAGACCAGAGGCCACCCCGAAGGCCCCAGCGTTCCTTTACCAATGGCCACCAGCAGTCCCAGTTCACTTGCTGTTTCTGACCTCTTTCCCTGAACTCCAGCTTGGCCATCAGGTAAGGACAGCCTTGTGGATCTATCTCCCCAAACCTTTCTGTACAAGAGAGATTAGGTTGCAGAATGGGACATCAACGTGGAAACTGCTACTGAAGTACAAGAGGACCTGTGAGAAAGATTCATTGATGCACAGACATATGTTGGAGTTGAAAGCCTTCTTCCTGGCATTGAGAGTTTTCCTTGTAGTGGTGAATGTCAGAGATTCACTTTAGGACTGAGTGGGGAAGGGTTTACCAAAGCATGCAAACATGAAATGACCTGTGGTACACAATCACAACAGAATCAGCTCACTCGCCGCTTTAGCCAGACTCACAGATTAAGATGGGAAACTATTTGAGATTGTGGAAGACTGGGCAATAGCACCTAAGGAGCAGTAAGATGCTAACCACAATGGGTGTGTGGTATTTCTGGTCATGGTGTAAACTATGGACCAATGACAGTAGAATCAGTATTTACTGCATTGCCCACATTTTGTGGATATGTAGGCTTTCCACTTTTGCTCATTTCGTACACTCAACTTTACACACTATCACCTTCGTTGTTTGCCTGCCAGAGCCCCTA